>NC_142867.1:144201100-144511900 GCF_051225735.1 Oryctolagus cuniculus | reverse complement strand
TTTCAGTGCTATTGTAAAAGCATGAGGCATGGAAGAGTAATGTGCATGTAATTTCACTGAGAAGAGTAATTCATTGAACATTGGAACTTCGAAACTTTCTATAAAAAATGGTACATAAAATGAATACTAAAAAGCCAGTTTTTCTCTTCCTGATTGCTGAGCTGTGAATTGTTCTTTATAAATTTTACTTATTATTTGAAAGAGGCAGAGAGATCTTTCATCTGTTGATTTACTTGCCAAATGCCCACCAACAGCTGAGGTTTGGCCCGGCTAAGCCAGGAGCTCAGAGCTCCATCTGTTGAGTCTCCCATGGAAGGGGCAGGGACCCAAGTAGTTGAGCCTTGACCTGCTGCTGCCCAGGGTGTGCACAAGCAAGAAGCTGGAGTCAGAAGTGGAGCTGATCACACACCGGTGGAAGGCAGGTGTCCAACACCGTCTTAGTACTCTCCTCGAGTTGTTCTAACCATGTATAAAAGCTGTATAAATGACCACTTCCTCACATTGACGTCATCTTTCTTCTCATTTCCTTTTTTCCTTCAGACCATGGTAGCATTTGACATGGATGGCAAAGTACGCAAACCTAAGTTCGAGCTTGATAGTGAACAAGTTCGGTACGAGCACAGGTTTGCTCCATTCAACAGTGTGATGACGCCGCCACCAGTGCACTACCTGCAGTTCAAGGTGAGCCTGCTTAGTGATGATTGTAAAATCTTGAGTCTTAGGCCTTAGAGACCTACTGTTCATACTAGCAGTTTTGTGAAAAAAAAAAAATCAAATTAGGCTTCTTGGGCTAGTGGGTTAGGTGATAAAAACAGCAGCTTTAAATATTGTGAAAATTCTTTGACTTTGTTGGGTGTACTCATCCCATTGACACTTGCTCAAGTTACCAGAATAGTAAGTAGTACATGAGGACAAGAATTCACTATTACATGTGAAAAAATAGGAAGATGTGCCAAGTGCTCCACTGTATAAGAATGGATAATCATTGCAGAATTCTATAATAATTGAAAAATTATTTTAAGAGTCTTTTCTATTAAGTATGTCTTAAATAATAATTGCCCTTCTTTTTAGGAAATGTCTGACCTCAACAAATATAGCCCTCCTCCTCAGTCTCCTGAGCTGTATGTGGCAGCTAGTAAGCACTTTCAGCAGGCAAAAATGATATTGGAAAATATCCCAAACCCGGACCATGAGGTGAGACTGGACTCACAGGGAAAACTTGGCAGTAAATGCTTACTTTACTACTGAATTAAAAGTTAGAAAGACAAATGAAGTTTGTAGTATCAACAAACTCAGCTTGTCATGTCGCTCCCAGTGATTTCGAATCACTTTGCCAATGTAACCTTGTGAGAATAAAAGTATTTTAGCAACAAGGTAATACAAACACCTGGTTTGGGTAAATTGAGAAATCAGTGCAAAGAGATTATGTCTCAGAACCATAAAGTAAGCATAAGGGATAGAAATGAGATTGATCCCTAGCTCAAACTTGTCAACATTTAAATTGTTGCTGTAATCTCTAGTTCACTATATTAAAACATAATTATTATGTCTTTTTTTTTTTAAGGATTTATTTATTTGAATGGCAGAGTTACAGAAAGGCAGAGAGAGAGAGAGAGAGACAGCAATGAAATTAAATAAAATAATAAGTTTCAGGCTTTTGCTATTGTAATAATTTGCTGTATCCCTAACTTTATTGAAACCATCTATTTGGTAAATAATTGTTCCGTATAGTGTGAATACGCCATTTTGAAAAGTGTATCTTGGCACAGCTTCCACAGATGGGTAGTAGTATGACAACAGCTATCAAAAATCACAGATAGTAGCCGGCGCCGCGGCTCACTAGGCTAATCCTCCGCCTAGCGGCGCCGGCACACCGGGTTCTAGTCCCGGTCGGGGCGCCGGATTCTGTCCTGGTTGCCCCTCTTCCAGGCCAGCCCTCTGCTGTGGCCAGGGAGTGCAGTGGAGGATGGCCCAGGTGCTTGGGCCCTGCACCCCATGGGAGACCAGGAAAAGCACCTGGCTCCTGGCTCCTGCCATCGGATCAGCGCGGTGCGCCGGCCGCAGCGCGCCGGCCGCGGCGGCCATTGGAGGGTGAACCAACGGCAAAAGGAAGACCTTTCTCTCTGTCTCTCTCTCTCACTGTCCACTCTGCCTGTCAAAAAAAAAAAAAAAAAAAAAATCACAGATAGTAGGGCGGCCATTCAGTGGTGGTGCTCACTGGTCACGACACCAGTCGGGGTGCTGCCATCTTGTATCGGAGTTCCAAGTCCTGGGTCTTCTGCAGACTCCAGCTTCCTGTCTGTGCACGCTGTGGGAAGCAGCAGGTGATGGCTCAAATACCTGGGTCCATGCCACCCACGTGGGAGACCTGATTTGAGTTCCAAGCTGCTGGTTTTGCCCTGGTCCACTGTAAGCTATTGCAGGCATTTGGGATTCACTGAACCAGCAAATGGAAGATGTGTGTCTCTCTGCCTTTGTTCAAAGAAAAAAAAAAGGCACTGATGCTTAGACCTATAGATACACACATACAGGAGGTGAGAGAAGTGATTAACACGTGAGAAAGTGTTTTGCAGCAGGATTTCTGATAGCGAAAATGAGGAAGAAACTTATTTCTGATAGCGAAAATGAGGAAGAAACTTCAGTGTTCATCAGCAGTGGAATGCTGTGTGTCATTAAAAGGACAAGGAAGATCTTATATACTGTGGCAGGATGTTCTTCAGGATGGAAAAGTGTAAAAAGATCTCTGTAAAGTTAGATGAAAATGAGTAACAGTGTTTGCTTCCTGGGAGGGGACTCCCTCTTAAGATTATAACATCTAGGCTGGCGCCAAGGCTCATTAGGCTAATCCTCCACCTGCGGCGCTGGCACACTGGGTTCTAGTCCCAGTCAGGGTGCCGGATTCTGTCCCGGTTGCCCCTTTTCCAGGCCAGCTCTCTGCTGTGGCCCAGGAGTGCAGTGGAGGATGGCCCAAGTGCTTGGGCCCTGCACCCGCATGGGAGACCAGGAGAAGCACCTGGCTCCTGGCTTTGGATCAGCACAGTGCACCGGCCGTGGCAGCCATTGTGGGGTGAACCAATGGCAAAGGAAGACTTTTCTCTCTGTCTCTCTCTATCCACTCTGCCTGTCCAAAAAAAAAAAAAAAGGGGGGGGGGGGATATAAAATCTGAAGACCCTATAATAGATGGCATATTTTATTTAATGGAAAATTCATTTATTTATTAACAAAGATTGAGTGCCCACTGTGTCTCCAGCGCAAAATAAACACACTGAAATCCCAGCCCTCTTGGGAGCAAGGGGAGATGATGGCTTACAAACAGTAGAAAAATAAATATGTACTATTTAAAAGGCCAGAGTTCTGTGAAGACAAAGTCTGGCTGAGCATGGGGACTCACGGGGACTCTAATGCCGCAGGAGGTAAGGGGTTGAGAGAGAGGCAGCCTTTGAGCAGATCCTACAATGGCGAGGCGGCGAGCCAGGTGGCTGCCCACAGATGGGGCCTCCTGGGCTCAGGAGTCCACATGCAGGGAGGTGCTGGGCAGATCGGGACTGGTGTCACTGCAGCGGAGCAAACAAGGGCATAAGCTGTTTGGAGAGGATTTTTTAAATTTAAAAATATTTGAAAGGCAGAGTTACAGAGAGGGAGAGGCAGAGGGTGGGGATGGGGTTCCTATCCACTGCTTCACCCCCCAGATGGCTGCAACGGCGAGGGCTGGGCCAGGCCGGAGCCAGGAGCTTCTTCCAGGTCTCCCATGTAGGTGCAGAGACCCAAGTACTTGGTCTCTCTCCCGCTGCTTTCCCAGGCACATTAGCGGAGAGCTGGATCAGAGGTGGAGCAGCCAGGATTCTATCCACCACCCATATGGGATGCCAGCATTGTAGGTGGCAGTTTAACCCACCGTGCCACTGCGCCAGCCCCCTAAACAGCATTTTAATCACTGCATAAAACAGCCATCCTTGGAGAGTTTTGAGCCAGAGGATTTTGCAGATGTGATTTCTGTTTGCAAGGATCACTCTGGCACCATGCTGTCCTGGGGCAGGGAGAAGGCCAAAGTGACCCGGGGAGGAGTGGTGGGGACAGTGGGAGCAATCAGAAGTGACTGCATTCTCCATGCATTGTAAGGTCAGATCATCTGGGTTGACTGAGAGATGAAACGTGGGATGTGAGAGAAAAGGAAGGGTTGAGGATGACTTCCTGATTTTTGTCTTGAACAACTGGGTGGATTCATTAGTGGAGAGGGACAGGCGGCTGGGCAGGCAGGAGCTCAGGTTCGGATGTGTTCCATTTGAGGAGCCTGTTACACGTCCAGCTGGAACTGTCCTAGACAGGTATCTGCTTTGGAGCCAGGTCAGTCAGTCCTGCACTTGTGGTACCTGTTTCCAGGAAGAGTTCAGTAAGGCAGTAGCCGAAACTTTTCCTTCTAATTGAGTCAGTCTGTAAGAGAAATTCAGTGTTCTGTTTTATTGTGTGATTCCTGTGTTCAGAGTGTTTTGAACAAGTGGCCCTCTGAAATAGTTCACAGTGGGGCCGGTGCTGTGCTACAGTGGGTAAAGCCGCTGCCCATGATGCAGGCATCCCTGTAGGCATTGGTTTGAAACCCAACTGCTTCACTTCTAATCCAGCTCCCTACTAATGTGTCTAGGAAAGCAACAGAAGATGGCCCAAGTGCTTGGGCCCCTGCACCCACGTGGGAGACCCAGAAGAAGCTCCTGACTTCAGTCTGGCCCAGCCCTGGTCCTTGCAGCCATTTGGGAAGTGAACCAGCAGATGGAAGATATCTGTCTCTCTCTTCCCCCCTTCGCTCTCTGTAACTCTGCCTTTCAAAGGAAAAATAAATACTTAACACCCATAGAATACTTAGTACCTGCCAGGCATAGTTCCATTCCCTGAGTGTATTCTAACTTGCCTGATCCTCCCGCATTGCCTTTACAGGCTAGGGAGACTTGTCATCTCTGTTGTCAAGATGAGTATGAGAAAAAGGCTGGAGAACCAGCCCCAAGTTTCATAGCTAGGCCGTCGCCTAACTCCAGCATCCAGGCTTCAAACACTGTCCAGGGCTTCCTTTGCAGGGCTTTGCTACTGAATGTTCTTTGTCTTCGTGAACACAAGATGAAATGGCCCTGTTAGGATTTCAGAGTTAATTAAAATGGAGTTCTATGTTATTAAGGGATGTATGATATGTGGTCTGTAATTTTAAATTGCCTTTATTTAATAAAAATATCAATATTCTCATATGCAAAGTTCCTATTTGTAACTATAGTATAAAAAATTCCATTATGAATTTTTTTGAAGATTTATTTATTTGAAAGAATTAGAGAAGTAGAGATGGGGGAGGGCACAGTCTTCCATCTGCTGGGTCACTCCCCAAATGGCCACAACAGCTGGAGCTGAGCCCATCCAGAGCCAGGAGCTTCTTCCAGGTCCTCCCATGTGGGTGCAGGGGCCCAAGTACTTGGGCCATCTTCCACTGCTCTCTCAGCCATCAGCAGAGAGCTGGATTGGAAGTGGAGCAGCCAGGACTTGAATTGGAGCCCCTGTGGGATGCCGGTGCTGCAGGCCGGGGCTTTAACCCGCTGTACCAAAGCACTGGCTCCAATTATGAACTTTTTAAAAATGGTTTATTTACTTACTTGAAAGGCAGAGTTAGGAAGAGCTTCCATCTGCTGGTTCACTCTCCAAATGGCTGAGCCTATCCGAAGCCAGGAGCCAAGAGCTTCTTCCAGGTCTCCCACGTGATGGCAGGGGCCGAAGTCCTTGGGCCATCCTCTGATTTGCCAGGCCATAGCAGTTAGCTGGCTTTGAAGTTGAGACTTTTAACAGCTGCCCATATGGGATGCTGACATTGCAGGTTGCAGCTTAACTTGCTACACCACAACACTGGCCCCTCAATTATAAATCTTATGTTTTGATAACTTAATAATGTTGTTTTAGGTCAACAGAATTTTAAAGGTTGCCAAACCCAACTTTGTGGTTATGAAGTTATTGGCAGGAGGACACAAGAAAGAATCTAAGGTAAGAATGCTGTTGGAAAAACAAGTGGTCGTAAATTATTAGACCATTTTTTTCAGTAAGATACATAAATATTACAGAAGTTAACCCACTGCATAAAAATCATCTAAAACGTTCAGTAAATCTCCTCCGTGCCACCCTCCCCCTGCTGTGTAAATTAGTGCATAAACTGGGATGAAACCAATGTGAGGCAAATGTATGGGAGAGGTATGGAATATTTAAAAGGCACCTACCTGTGGGAAAGTGAGTGACTTAAAGACTTCTCTTTAATGGCTCACAGGATAGGGGAGTGTGTGCGCTCTCCCTAGTGCTCCTGGGTCAGCGTGCTCATGTCACAGGCCAGCCACCAAGGACGTCTTAGCAGCTTTGCCCACTCCGTGCACTCGGCTCCCTCATTATTTCCCTGGTGTCTTGTCTCCCGTCCCTGTCCTGCTTCCTGCCTAGTGCTGTTAGTGACCCTGTAGTGAGAGCGTGTGCTGGCCCTCAGCGGAGTCCTGTCCTCTAGTTCAAGCCCATTTGCCCTTTCTTAACTCTGCTTAGCAAATGGCTGCTCAGCCTGGTTTCTCATTATCACCATAACTGAGAACTAAGTTACTCATTTCCCCTCTGCCTTTATCCCTCGCTTAGTTTGGTCATTAAGCCTATTTTTATCCATTTTGTGCTGCCATGTTTCTGAGAACTAGGAAACTCTAAAATTGAGTCTTTACCATCTGAATTTCTGTAGGCATATGACTAGTATCTGGGTTTCTTTACAGATTCCTCCTGAATTTGATTTCTCGGCTCACAAATACTTTCCTGTTGTGAAACTTGTCTGAGATACTGAAGAGGTACCCGTGGAGGCGTAGGGTCTACTTTCAGATTCCACTCTGAGAGCATCTGTCCGTGTGTCTTACCACGTAATGTGACGTGAAATGGGTTTCTTGGCTAACTGCCCACCTTAAGGAATACTTTCAGTTGGACAGCCTTATATGACGTGAATGAAAACTGCTGCTTTAAAGTGGTTTATTATGTTCCATGGATGAAACTGGTCTTAATGCATTGATGAACGTTATATGGTTTTATTACAGATTTAACCATAAATCATTTTTTATGAATGAATGAGTGAAAATAGTGTTTGTAAAGGTTAATAAATTTGACAAAAAATGCACTACTAGAGATGAAAAACAGTAGCACTTTGTTGAGACACATAGTAAGGACTTTATTGTTCAATACTAGAACACTTCAAAAACCAAGTTTCCCGTGAGGGGGTTTATGAGACACTTGTGTGAGATTGTGGCAGAATACAGGGGTTTTGGGGAGACCTAGAAATGCAGGAGGGAGAATACATTGTGACTTTGTGTCCCAACACCATAAACTATGGGAATACAGCTGTGTGAAACATCTGCAACCGGCACTTCTGGCACATTGCTGGTGACGTTATTCCAACACAAGGAAGAGAATTAGATCTAGGGCTAAATGTGTCATACTCCTTCTTGTAATTTACTCATTTTCCCCTCTACCTTTATCCCTCGCTTAGTTTGGTCATTAAGCCTATTTTTATCCATTTTGTGCTGCCATGTTTCTGAGAACTAGGAAACTCTAAAATCGAGTCTCTACCACCTGAAAATGAAGGTCTGTTCGCCATCCTCTGGCTTTGAGAAGTGGACATCAGTCCCTGTGTCCATTTCAGTGTCCAGTGCTGGGGCCCGCCCTTCCTTTGCTAGCCATTCCTACTCCTGTCCCTGAGTTGGTGTTTGCTGTGGTGGTGGGGAAACCTCGGCAGGTGGGCGAGACCTGTCTTCTGTACAGGGTGACAGTGTTAGCAGAGTAAGCTGTACCGGGACTCACGTTAGTGCTGTAATGTTAGATGAATGTGGTGCTGCTTGCTTATTTGAACAGTAAGTGAATCCAGGTTTGGATGTGAGAATTTTCAGCCGATCTCTGAGGCATCTGTGGGATGTCCTGGTGAAGACGGCAGCAGTCTGATCTGAGGGAGTTGCAAGGTGCTGTCTGGGTGGAGAGATGTCAGAACATTGGCCTTGCAGTTGATCAGGAAGTACAGGTAGCTTGGGCAGATGTGGGATGGCCACGTTGCAGAAGCGAACTGGCAGTGAGGAGGCTGCCCGGAGAAGACGGGACAGCCTGCAGAAAGCCAGTCCTCAAGCAGGTCATGCTGGAAGACTCCTGGCCAGGACGAGGAGTTCCCTAGATGTTGGTCAGCGAGCTGGGAGACAGCTGCTTCCCCGTCCCTCTGCGTGCTGGGGGAGGCCTCCCTGCAGGCTCTATTACAACAGTGTGGGGGCCCTGTCCTACGGGCGGTCAGGAAGGACCTCTGCCCTTGGATTTGCTGGGTAAAGGTCGCTGGCAACAACAGGCAGCTCTTCAGGAGCGGGCAGGAGCTGGAGTCGGCTGTGGAGCAGAGTGCAGTGCAGCCCTGGGGACCGACCCGCTGTGATCTGGGAGGAGCTGGCAGGATCTGAGGGCTGTCAGATGTGAGCCTGCTGACATGGTGCCCTCAGGAACCGGCACTGTGCTCTGGGTCACGACCTCCCCTCCCCCAGAACACCCTGTTGTTCCCTTCTGCCTCTCCCACCTCTGCAGCAGCACTGCCTGCCACACCTGCTGCTGTTCTTTCTTCAAGCTAGTTTGCCCTCAATCTTGCCACGTCAGCTGCAATGTCTCGTCTCCAGGGAGGCCCCTCCCTCTGCTGGTAGAAGTACATAAGGTCATAAGGCCCCCACCCACCACCTCACAGTGGCTCAGCTTGGTTTTCAGCCTCATATGTTTCGAAAGCCACGTGCATCCATGTGTCAAGTTGTAGATCTGCGTCAAAGCCAAGTGACTTCCCTTGCACTGCTGGGCAGCAACGGGGAACTGCAGCTCTCAGCCCAATCCCAGGAACATGCATGGAGGTGAAGTATGTTGCAGTACCTTCCACTTCTGTATTTACACTTAGAATTGAAATGGTTAATTGCTTTTATCTTCAACTCTAGAACAAACCTGAGCAAAGAGGCTTCATCTTGCTAGGACTTGATACTGGGTGGAGTGGAATCAGTAACTGCTGTCCACTCACTTCAGGGCACATGGATCCTCTAAGGGGTAAGAAATCCTAAAAGCAGTGAGTTGTGCCAAGGGAAGACCAAAGAGAAACAGAACAAGACCCTTAGCATCTTGAGACCTACAAAAGGAAACACTTGATGAGAAGGCAATGCTGGGAATGGACAGGAACGTGGAGGTAGTGGGAATCAGTTGGTCTGGGATCTGCAGTTACCAACCTAAACACAAGTGAGTGGTTCACCTGCCTCAAAATGCGGAGGTGGGGGCACAGCACTTGTTGCTTTGGTTATTAGGGACTGTAAAATTTAGGGTGACTCAACATTTTTGGTGCCTCACACCTGCCAGAGACATTGGCCAATTTTGCTTTTGAAGAGATGAAAGTATAACAAGCTATGTTTGCACTAAAAGGTTTTTACTGCCATCTTCCACAGTGCCTCCCCCTGAAACCAAGAATGCACTCGAGGATCCTGTGAAGTTCATGGGCAGCTGCTCTCTGAATCCCAGCTTCTCCTTGGGATTCAAGCATGAGCCACCCCTAGGAAAGTACAGTGCTTTGTTTTGATCAGATGTGTCACCTGCTGGCCTCTAGAATGGCTTTTGAGTGAGCCCTTCTCAAAAATCCAGCGCAAGGAGCGTTACAGCCAGATTGGGCTTAAAGGAAAAGCAGGCAGCTGTGGTCTCTCTTAAATGCCCCTCGGCTGTGAGTGTGGATGAGGTAGCGGTCTTTCTGAATTATCTCATTGGGATAAGACATCCTCTGTCACCCTGTCACTTAAGCACTGCTCTGAGACTCACAGAAACTAGCGGACTCCGCCAAGGACTTACCAAGCACCCATTGTGGCGCTGTCCAGGAGCGTGAGCAGGGTAAGGTCTCCTCCACTCAGCATTAAACAAGTTTATTTGTCCCCAGAGGGTTAGTGCGATTGTTCACAGGAAACACTGATTATCTGAGATAGTGTATAGTTTTAAAGATGAGACTGTTTCAAGTTATTTAACTTCGGCAGAGGTGTGTGTGGTGGTGGGATTTTTTCTGAAGTACATGGGAAAATATTTGCTGAGTGATCATTCAGTGCATACTTGAGCAGAATTTATCAATGAATTTTAAAGGACAGTCATTTTACACTTTAAAATTACTGCTCTCTGAACTGTGAAATAGCACACAAAATACTTAAATACACATTTCTCCTACTTCTTAAGACTGAATACTAAGCTAACAGTGTCCCCCCAACCATCATTTGTAATAATTCTTTAAGCCAAACACACAGTGGGAGTAGACCAATCCCTGGACCTTCAATGACACTGGGTTTGTAATTCTCTCCTGCCATTTCGGGTTGTACATAACCAGTTATCAGAAATTACAACAAAACAACCAGGCTAGTTTAGGTATGTAATGACAGCATATTGACTTAATTACCAATAATGGTTTATTTCCCAAATTCCATCACACAAGTCTTAAGTATTGCAATGATTAGATTACTCATGGAATCAAATCCATGGCTGCTGGAGGAAGCTCCATGGTCCTATGTGCAGGGAAAAATATAAAATCAATAAACCCATTACTCATGTCCACACACAATTTTCAGATGGTACAGAAAAGTAAAATAGTTTAGTACCGATTAGTTAATAAGGAATAGCTGTTGATTTCATTTTGAATGACCCCAAAGACCCAGACTGGCAGAGAAGGGCCATGAGTCCTCTCCACTGTTCCCCAGCCCCTCTGCGTGGTCAGAGGAAACCAGCAGCAGCGCAGGCCTTTGGGGCTGTAGACGACGATGTGATTCCTGGCACCCCACCTCCTTCCACGAGACCTCACCCTTAACCCGAGGATGAAGGACACAGCTGGAAGGAGTGAAAGCTGGTTTAAAAGCTAGACACTGGATGTGCACTGATTGAACCGAGAATTCACAGGGACACTAGGGGAGGCTGGGAAGGCCCTGGAGAAGATGCTGCGAGGCCAGCTCCTCCCTGCTGCAGAATCCTGACTCGAGGAAGGGACACCACAGAGAACAGCCGAGCTGGAGATGGAACGTGAGTGCAAACCCGTCCTGCGGCTCTGCCGTCGCACAGTGGTGACAGCCTAGTGGCCCTCCATAGCCAAACCTAATGCCATAACTACTGTGATTTACTTTTAAATGTTTTGTGAGCATAAACTGTCACAAGCTATTCATTAATCCTGCCTTTCTAAACATTTCCAGTTTGTGACACCGTATATATGCTGTGACATCAGTGATGCTCCCTTTAACTCCAGTATAAAGGAGGTGCGGCAGGCGGCAGCTGGGCCGTGGCCCGTTTTGCCCATTCTTGGTAACCGGACTTACTAGATGAGGCTGGCTTTGCCCACACAGGTCAAACTAGCATCCACAAGTGTTCAGATTACCAGGCACTAGCATTATGTTCATTAAGAATGACAAGGGCTACTGCAAAAGTAGTCTGAGGACCCTGGCCCAGATCAGCTTTGTGGGGGCCTTGTTGGAACCCATGGCCAAGGCTGCTTGTGCTTCCAGTCGGTGCTCTGGGAGTGAGTGCACACGGGCGTCGGCTGGGCTGCCGCTTGTACACACAGTTATGTCCCAGAACACACTGCGGAGAACTCGTGTTCTACTTTTGGTGTTGCTCTTCTTACAAAAAGCCTACTAGCAAAAAGTTTTCACAGACTTCTACCTCCTATTATGGACACTTCCCAAGTACCCCCACAAAACTGTCTAGAAGGCAGTGGCTGCTTCCTGTGACGCACACAGGGGTCAGCCTTCGTGCACACTGTACTTAGCACAGTTCTGGAGCGAGCTCTGCGGGGTCCCGTTCCAGCTCCACTCAGAGAGTACGGTTCTGCTTTTCCTGCTGCTCCCGTGAGTTCATGCCGTCTCTTTTCTGATCTTCAGCGTGAACTAAAAAGAAAACAAACCCGTAGTAATATTCTACTGTTAAGTATTCTGAGGACAGCCCAGGTGGGTCCCTTGTATACGTTTCTAGATACCGTGTCAGGAGGAGGACCATATCTTCCATGGCACCACTAACATGGAACTGCTAATCATATGCATGGCCCACGGTGCGCAGAGAAACAAAGCTAAATCTGAGGCTGCTCCACGACCTGTGAAAAGCACTCACATGTCTGTGGCCGCGTGAGCGCCCCTAACAGTGCTGGCTTCCAGCATGCGGCTGCACGCTGCCTTGACACCCGGGGGACGCAAAGAGAACACAAGTAAACCTCACACCAGTGCCAGGCAGGACTTACACGGAGGTTCAGTAAGTGTTATCCACTCATCAGATGAGCGGCATCTTTTTAAAGTGCTCTATGGAGGACCGCCTCTTGCAGCATCTGGGCAGCAGGCGGGGCCATCTGTGCGTTGCCGTAATTCCAAGCGGATGCTGGTGGCACTGCTCCCACTGACAACTGTTTTCTAAAGGAGCTGGCAGAGCCCCTCACTTGGCGTAAAACGCTTCCTGAGATCAAATCCTTAGGACGAGGAGGCAGAGCCAGGTGCAAGGCCACAGGCTGCACTGCAAGCCCAGCACTTAGTACGACAGGACGGCGACTGTTCAGGAAGGGACCGGTGCTAGGGTGCAACAGGTGAATGCAGCCCATGAGACACCGCCATCCCACACGGGAGCACCAGTTTGAGCCGGCTGCTCCACTTCCAGTGCAGCTCCCTGTTAATGCGCCTGGGAAGTTAGCGGAAGATGGCTGTGGTGCATGGGCCCCTGCACCCACGTGGCAGACAAGGTTGGGGCATCTGGCTTTGGCCTGGCCCAGCTCAGCCATTTGAGGAATGAGGCAGCAGGTGATGATTCCTTTAATTACCTGATTCATCCATGAAAAATAATTTTAAAAGGTTGGACTTCTAGAAACTCCATGCAATTCTGCCAGTTGAAACTACTGATATCCTGGATAAACACAGAAGGTTACTTTCTGGTTTTGGTTTTGAGAGGGAGAGATCTTGCATCCAAATGCCTACAACAGCCAGGGCTGGGCCAAGTAAAAGCCAGGAGCTAAGACCTCCATCCTGGTCTCCCTGGTGGGTGGCAGGGGCCCAGCACTGGTGTCAGACGGCCAGCGTGTGCATCCGTGGGAAGCTGGAGTAGGAGCAGAGGTGCTGAACCCGACAGATCCACACAAAGGACTTTGTCCCGAGCAGCTGGGCCGCTGCACTCCAAGAAAGGTCAAGGCAGACAGAGCCAGACACCACAGCAGCGTGTGATCCTGTGTGCAGGATGATTCTGGGAAGAGACCAGCAGTGGCGTAGTTCCTGAATCTCAAAACCCCTACAGGACCCCCACATGTAAAGCAGTAAAAGGCAGACCTCGGGCCACAGCTGTTAGAAGCATCTGGAGACCACCACCAGAGGATGCGGGGGACACCGACCCCCAGCTCCCATGGGGCCAAGGCCCCAGACACAGATCTGCAGGGGCTTCCCGGGCCCCACCCCATAGAGGAAAACTGCAGAAGGGGTGGTGGCAACCACAGGAGAGGTGCCAGAAAAGCCAAACCAGAGGTTCGGACAGAAGTGAAGTGCCCCCAGCCAGACGATGGACAGTCAGACTTCAAAAAGGGTAATAAACGCGGCTCCCTGCAGCCCCGCGGATACGTCTAAATCCCTATGTCTGCACGCCCAGTTCCAAGGTGGGCGCCTTCAGAGGCCAACGGGGAAATCACCCAGTGCCACGGGGCCTGGTTAGAGGACAGAGAACTGAGCTCCTGCCCCCTGACAGGAACAGCAGGCACTGCAGGCCTAGTTATGAAAATACTCCAGTTAGCACAGCAAACAAATGATCGGGTGCAGGTGCTGCGCCTCACCTGCTGGGGACAGCACACAAAGGAGCAGACATCATGTGGCTCCCGACGGGGACCACCACCCCCCATCTGACCCCGGGATCTCGAGGCGGCCACCAGCGTGCGCAAAACAAGGGCTCAAGAGCACACCGAGCCACAGCCGGGAGAGAGAGACGCCACGGCCCCTTCCAGACCGAGAGCAAGGGCAGCAGGGCCGGCCCCGCCTCCACATCCGAGTCTCCGCTGACGTTCAGCTTCCTGCACCCGCGTGGGAGGCCTGGAAGAAGCTCCTGGCTCCGGCCCTGGCCAGCTCTGGCTGTCGCACACATTTGGGGAGTGAACCAGCGGATGGCAGCTCGCCCTAACGTTCTTCCCCTTGAAATAAACACAACTTTTAAAAATACAATCCAAAACCCAAAGCACCATAGTGCCCGGTGCAGGGTCCACGGCGAGGCGGAGGGAGCAGGTGCTGCCCTCCCGGCGCCCCCGAGGACCGGGAATCGGCTCCACGCCACCCCTCTCCCAAGGCTTCCCCGGGGACCGCTCTTACCGCCGCCCGGGCCCTGGTCGCCACCAGCCAGGGCTGCCTGCTTGTCCGTCTCCGACTCCGCTTCATTCTCCTCCGCACCGTAGTCGTCCCCTCCCGCCTTTGGCTGGCCTCGCCCTGCAGGGAGGGACGCAGAAGGCAGCAGGTGCGTCACCGCTTCCCCGGGCCTCGGGAACAGCAGGGCGAGCAGCAGGGGTGCCCAGACCCCAGATCTGCGCGCCATCCGCCCCAAGACAAGAGCTGAGACCCCAGCTCTGCAAGGAGCCCGCCACCGGGGCTGCGGGCAGCTCACTGCTCTGTTGGCTTCCGTGAACCTCCACTCCACCCTCCCCGACCACAAGAGCATGTGTCTGCAGGCCCGCGCCGAGGGGTCGCGTGCCCCTTTTACACAGGCTCCTGGGCCCGCAGCTCGCTTCTTCAAATGAGGTCATCACGGCTGTACCGGGCAGCAGGTGCATCTCCCCCAGGCCCCTAGCAGCGATGCTCTCTCTGGTGGGGAAGGGGGCACTACCAAAATGCGAATCGGTCACATGCGTGCACAGCTAGAGCTGGACGCGTGGGAACCGGGCGTGTCTGCCCATGCGCAGCTGTCACCTCGGCGGCAACAGGCCGCGAGGGAACCGGGCCGTGTCTGCCCATGCGCAGCTCCCCCGACGTCCGTCCTCGCCCCGCTCGGGCCCTGGCTGGCTTCCCACAACCCTTTAACACACTGGTGCTCTCACATTCCCACACTATGCTTTCTCCCAACACCCCAACCAAGCCGGAAAGGTGCGACTCCCGAGTGCCTTCACTCAGCCGGGCCTGCCCCGACTTCCCGCCATTTTTCCTCCATTAACACCTGCCAAGCCCCCTGCCCGGCCTCGGCCTGCCTGCCTCCCGACAACAAACAACGAGCACGCAAGCAAGGCAGAGCCGTCCCGGGGCCCTGGCACACCTGCGTCGGCGGCGTCCGGCTCCTTGTCCTGCCCCTCGTCCTGCCCGCCGTCGACGACGACGAGCTGGTCCCGCTCCACAGGGTCCTCGGGCGCCCGCGGGGTCGGGCCCGGCTCCGGCCGCCGCCCCCGGCTGCCCCTCGGTGGCTCCTCCTTGCTGGCCGCCTGGGCGGCATTGCTGTCCTCTGCGCACAGGACACACGCCGCTGTCACAGGCCACGCAGATCCCCGGGCGGGGCCGGGGGACGCACGCGCCGCCGTCTGTGGTCTCGGTCACGCGGGGCCGTCACTGGTGCCCACTGGACCCCGTGCTGCCCCCACCGAAGTCCTGACCTCGGGGACAGCCTGGACCTCGCCACAGCCACCAGGGAGCAGGCTGTGTGGACAAGGGGTGCTCTGCTTTCAGTCCCAGCTCCTCAGCTTCCTGCTAACGCGCCTGGCCCAAGTGCGTGGGGTCTGTGCCGCCCACGCGGGAGACCGGGATGCGGGCTCCTGGCTCCTGGCCCAGCCCTGTCTGTCACGGTCATCAGGGGAGTGAACCATTGAGTTTACTTTGGAGCAAGAAAATCATTCACATGAAAAACACGTATTTTGAAAGAGGCTCTGCACAACTTTTTTTTTACAAAAAATGTACCATAATAAACTGACACTTTTAATTCCATTTTTTCAAGAATTTTTTTCTCCCTAGATGGCCACAATGGTCGGGGCTAGGCCAGGCCAAAAGCTGGGAACTCCATCGGGTCTCCCACGTGGGTGCAGGCGCCCAAGGATTGGGCCATCCTCCACTGCTTTCCCAGGCCACAGCAGAGAGCCGGATCAGAAGTGGAGCAGCAAGGACTCAAGAGGCACTCATGGGACGCAGGCGTTGCGGGTGGCAGATCAACCTGTGCCACAGTGCTGGCCCGGGCCGGAACTGTTTCAAGTCCCCACTGGCATCGGCACAGCCTGCAGCAGGTGGGGCTATGGGTTGGGGGGTGGGGTGTGGGCAGAGGTCTCAGAACACAGCCCCACTCACCTTTCCCGCCTGGGCTCTTCAAGTCTGAAGCCCCCTGCAGGCTGGGGGCCGAGGGCTGGGGTGCCGCTCCTTTCCCCCGCTGCACCTCTGCCGCCGGCGGGCCAGCTTCCTGTGGCCGGGGCTGAGGCTGGCTCAGGGCTTGCAGCTGAAACGGGAGCAGAGAACAGGGCTCCGTGACCAGGAACCTCCCCAGGGGCCCACACGGAGCAATGTGCGGGCACTTCCTCTCCGCAGATATGTGAGAGGCAGCACCACCTCGCGCCCCGACCCCAGGACACAGGCGGAGTGCACGTCACTCCCAGGGAGCACCCACAGTGGCAGCAGACAGCCCAGGAGAAAGAGAACATGAATTCAGGCCCCATCGATCCGATGACACACCCACCCCTTGGAACACTCAGCACAGGGCCAGCCAAGTCTCCGTCCTCTCGGGAACACCCGGGATACTCAGCAGGTCTCTCCTGGGGCCTGAAGCCACACAAAGCCGCATTGGGATGGCATTTCCAATCAGTAAAGAAAGACGCTCGCGAGACTCACTCACGAGCCTGCAGAAATCTCAATCAGGTCAAAAGAGAGCTCACCAGGCAAACCAGAAGATAAAACCAAAATACAGCGCGCCCAACTTACAGGAGGCAGAGAAACTGACAGCCACGGACACCTACGGCAAGAGGGAAGACTGGGGGCCAGCATCGCGGCACGGCAGGTAACGCCACCACCTGTGGCACCGGGATCCCATGTGGGCATCAGTTCCACTCCCGGCTGCTCCACTTCTGATCCAGCTCCCTGCTGTGGCCTTGGAAAGCAACAGAGGTTGGCCCAAGTCCTTGGACCCCTGCACCCGCATGGGAGACCCGGAAGAAGCCCAGCTACAGCTGTTGAGGCCATTTGAGGAGTGAACCAGTGAATGGAAGTGCGCTCTCTC
This sequence comes from Oryctolagus cuniculus, assembly GCF_051225735.1. Taxonomy (NCBI): domain Eukaryota; kingdom Metazoa; phylum Chordata; class Mammalia; order Lagomorpha; family Leporidae; genus Oryctolagus; species Oryctolagus cuniculus. The sequence continues at coordinate 144,494,676 of NC_142867.1, read as the reverse complement.
TCTGCTTTGCCTTAGTCTCTATAATTCTTTCAAATAAATAAATAAATCTTAAAAAAAAGAAACAAGACCTAATTATATGCTCTCTATAAGAAATCCACTTTAACTAGAAAGACACAGTAAAAGTAAACAGGTGGAAAGATTTAACACTTGTAAAAAGCAGGAGTAGCCATAGCAAGTGCAGACAGAAGAGGCTCAACTGGAAGAAATTTATCAGGGATGAAGAGGGAGTTATACAATGAAGGTGTCAGTTTCCCATAAGACATACCGTTCATTTATTAGAAAGGCAGAGACTGAGAGAGATGGAGGGACACAGGCAACTCCCATTCACTGGCTCACCCCGCAAGGAGCTGCAACAGCCAAGGTAGGATCGTACTGAAGCCAGGAGCCTGGAACTCCATCCGAGTGTCTCACGTGGGTGCAGGGGCCCACACACTTTGGGGAATCATCTGCTGCTCTCCCAGGCACATGAGCAGGGAGCTGGACTGGAAGTAGAGCTGCCAGGACTCCACTATGGCACAACAATATGGGACACAGGCATTGCAGGCGGTGCCACGATGTTAGCCCCAAGACTGGAACAATTTCATCCCATGTGAGCACCGGTTCCAGTCCTGGCTGCCCTACTTCCTTCCGATCCAGCTCCCTGCTGTTGTACCCTGGAAAGCAGGAGAAGATGGCCCACGTGCCTGGGCCCCTACTACTCACATGCAACACCAGGCAGAGGTCCAGGCTCCGGGCTTTGGCCTGGCCCAGCTCCAGCTGTTGAGGTATTTGGAGAGTGAACTGGCGGATGGAAAATCTGTCTGTACCCCCCTTTCTGTAACTCTGCTTTTCAAATAAATAATAAATCAATCTTCAAAAAAAATTTTAATGCAAATGCACCTAGCAACAGAGCGTCAAATCACACGAGGCAAAAACGGATAGACCTGCATGGAGAAACAGACGCAGCCACTGCCACAGCCAGGGACTTCCATGCGCCCCTACAATGGACAGAAAACCAACACCGTCCACCAGCAGGAAGACACTGGCTATCTAACAGAGTCCTCTGTCCAACAACAGAAGCAGCCACATTCTTCTCAAGCTCACACCAGACGGTCCCAAGGACAGACCACAGTCTGTGCAGGGAATCTCACCTTAGCCAATGGTAAAGAACAGAAACCCCCCTTGTCTACCCTCGTACCACAAGGACATGAAGCTAGAAATCAATCAGGAGGTAGCTGGATAATCCCGAAGTATGTGGAGATTAACATACTGCTACACAACCCACAGCTCAAAGCAAAAGTTTCATGAGAAACTATTTTGGCCTAGGCACGGGCATTTGGTTAGGTACAGCTGAGCGTGAAGATGCCCACCTCCCTGTCAGAGCACCTGGGTTAGATACCCAGCTCTGACTCCAGCTTCCTAATGCACGCCCCAGAGGCAGCAGTGGGGGTCCCTACCACCCACCGACATCAGAGACCTGGACTGAGTTTCTGGCCTTGGCCCAGCACCACTGCAGGCTTTTCGGAATAAACCAGCAGATGGGGGTGGGGGGGCACTCTTTCTCTCAAATCAATGAATACATTAAAAACAGTCGTGAAATTAGGAAGAGCGCACCAGGCCCAGGGGAGTTCACTGGTGAATTGTATCACACACTCAAAGTATACCAATCTGTTATCGAGGATACATGCAAAGGGAGTATTTCCTAGGTCATTATATGAAGCCAGCACTACCCTAATACCAAAACCAGACAAGGACATTCCAAGAAAACCACAGACCACTATCCTTCTCGAACACAGATGCAAAAAAATCTCAACGAAGCATTATCTAGTGGATAAAATGTTCTGTATACCATGACCAAGGGGGACCTACCCAGGTATGCAAGGTCTGTTCAACATCTGAAAATCAATTAATGTAATCTATCACATCAACAGGTAAAGAAAAAATCATCTGATCATAACAACTGATCTAGAAGAAGTCAAAAACCCACTCATGATAAAACCCGCGGTAAACGAGAAGCAGAGGGGTACCTCCTCGACTCACATTGAGAATATCTACCCAAAAAAGCTACAGCTAATATCACATGGACATTTTTTAAATGTTCATTTATTTTCACCTACTTGAAAGGGAGAGCAACAGTGAGAGGGAGAGACGGAGCTGGGCCAAGCGAAAGCCAGGAGCCCAGAAGTCCATCCAAGTCTCCCGCATGGGTGGCAGGGACCCAAGCACTTGGGCCATCTGTTGCCTTCCAGAAGCGTGAGCAGGCAGCTGGGTCAGAAGCAGAGGAGCTGGGTCGGAACTGGCCCTCTGATGTGGAATGCCAGCATCCCATGCGGTGGCTTTGACACCTGCTCCATGTGAGTATTTAACAGCAGGCATCTGACGGTGTTTCACTAAGACAGGTAATAAGGCAAGGATGTCCCCTCCCACCACTCCTTTTCAACAAGGCACTGAAAATCCAGCTAATGCAATAAATAAAATTTTAAATTTTAATAAAGTTTTAAAAATTTTTAAAAAACAGGCATACAGACTGGGAAGGAAGAAATAAAATTCCCCCCCCCACACACCCCAGAATATAACTATGTAAAAAACCTGAAATAATTGAGAAATTAAAAAAAAACCTCTTGAAACAAGTACATGATTATAGCAAAACTGTAGGACAAGATTCATTTACAAGTCAGTAACTCTCCTATATACCAACACTGAATGAGTGGAATCTGCAGTTAAAAACATAGTACCACTTACAACCGCACTCTCTAAAAATGAAACGTTAAGTACAAATCTAACAAAATTTGTACAAGATCAATACACTACAAATCTCTGGCAGAAGGATCAAAGAGCTAAATAGAGATAGTCCACGTTCACAGACATAAGACTCAATATTGCCAAGACATGTTTCCCATGTTGATGGACAGATTTGATCAAATTCCCAGCATGTTATAAATGGATACAGACAAACTCATTCTAGAATTCACATGGAGAGTCAAGAGACCCAGCAGAGCCAACACAATACTGAAGAGTTAAATCAGAGAGCGGCCTGAGACTGCCCGCCTTCCAGACTTAGCATCCAAACCACAGTAACCGCGATGCTATGGTGATGGTGCGAGACAGAGAGGCCAGGAGAACAGAACAGACGACGACAACAGATCTCACACATATCACCAACTACTCTTGGACAGAGGAGCTGAGGCAATGCAACAGAGCAAAGACGAGTGCTGGGGCATAGCCTGACAGCAACCCCCAAAACAATGAAGCCCATCCCCCTCATGCCCATCACCAAGAGAAACACAAACTGGACCGCAGACTATACGTAACAGGCAAAAACTGAAAATCCCAAATGGCACCAAAACAGAAAGCCTGGATGATCTCAGTAGACAAAACCCAAGAGTATACACCACAAAATAATTGACAACCTAGAGTTCATTAAACCAAAACACACACACACACACACTCTACAAGACACTGTCAAAAGAATAAGAAAATATACAAGAAAATATTGCCAAGAAACACATCCAATAAAGAACTGTTAATCAATATATACAGGTAATTCTTAAATCTCATCAACATGCAAACAATCCAACTTAAAAATGGGCTAAAGAACTAAACAGACACTTCAGCAAAGAAAATACTCAGCGTAGAAACACATGGAAAGAGGTTCCACATCTTATGTTACCAGGAAAATACAAATTAAAACAACTCAAAACGCCACGACCCAGCTACAGGAGTGGCCCGAATCTAGGACCCCAACGACACCAGGTGCTGGGCAAGGCTCTGGAGCAAAGGGACTCTCATTCACTGCTGCTGGCAGTGTGAAGCGGCACAGCCCATGTGGAAGGCAGGTTAGCAGTTCTTACAGAAGGAAGTATTTCCGTAGGAATGGAAAACACATGTACACAAAAACCTTCATGAAGGTATTTATAGTAGCAGCTTTCAGAATTGCTACAACTTGGGGCCGGCGCCGCGGCTCACTAGGCATTAATCCTCCGCCTTGCCTTGGGTCGCCGGCACACCGGGTTCTAGTCCCGGTTGGGGCGCCGGATTCTGTCCCGGTTGCCCCTCTTCCAGGCCAGCTCTCTGCTGTGGCCAGGGAGTGCAGTGGAGGATGGCCCAAGTGCTTGGGCCCTGCACCCCATGGGAGACCAGGAGAAGCACCTGGCTCCTGCCATCGGATCAGTGCGGTGCACCGTCCACAGCACGCCGGCCGCGGCGGCCATTGGAGGGTGAACCAACGGCAAAGGAAGACCTTTCTCTCTGTCTCTCTCTCTCACTGTTCACTCTGCCTGCAAAAAAAAAAAAAAAAAAAAAAAAAAAAAAAAAAAGAATTGCTACAACTTGGAAGCAACCATAATGTCTTTCAGTGGATGAATGAACCATGGTGGGGCCGGTGTTGGGATGCAACAGGTAAAGCCACCTGCAATGTGAGAATCCCATATGGGTACCAGTTCAAGTCCCAGCTGCTCCACTTCCGATTCAGCAGACGATGACCCAAGCCTTTGGGCCCCTGCACCCCGCGTGGGAGACCTGGAAGAAGCTCCTGGCTCCTGGCTTTGGCATGGCTCAACCCCAGTCATTGTAGCCATTTGGGAAGTGAACCAGCATATGGAAGATAACTCTCTCTCCCTCTTTCAAATAAATAAATCTTCTTTAAATATAGAGGTATGAAGGAATACTATGAGTGAGTGCATGGCAACAAGATGGTAATTTAGAGGAAATGGACAAGTTCCTAGAAAGACCCAAACTACCAAAACAAACTCAGAAAGAAACAGAGAAATCAAAGACTGAGTTCATGATTTAAAAACTTCCCACAAAGCAAAGCCCAGGCCTAGATGGCTTTATCAGTGAATTCTACCAAACATTTAAATCTCTAATCTTCACAACCATTTCCAAAAAACACAACAGGAAGGAATATTCCCAATTTATTATATATTCTGTAAGATCACTACTGGCCTCCTAACAAAACCAGACAAACAAATGAAAAACCACAGATCAATCTCTCATGAATGCAGATACCAAAATCCTCAACGAAATCCAGAAAAAATAGAAAGGATAATATAACCAGGCATGACCCAGTAAGATTCATGCAGGAACGCAAGGCTGGTATAATATCCAAAAATCCATAAAGTGATAACACACCATATGAATAGTACAAAGGACAAGAAACACATTATTATCTCAACAGATGGAGGAAGGAACCTGACAAAATCAAACACTTCTTGATGAAAAAAAAACTCAAAGAATTTAGAATAGAAGGGAGGGGGCTGGTGCTGTGGGTTTGTGTGGCTTCACGTCCCGGCTGCTCCACTTCCAATCCAGCTCCCTGACAATGGCCTGGGAAAAGCAGCAGAAGATGACCCAAGTGCTTGGGCCTCTGCACCCATGTGGGAGACCCGGATGAAGCTGCTTACTCCTGGGTTTGGCCTGGCTCAGCCCTGGCCAATGTGGCCATTTGTAGAGTGAACCAGCGAATGGAAGATTGATCACTCTCTGTCTCTCTCTGTCTCTCCCTCTCTCTGTGACGTTCAAATAAGTAAATAAATCTTAAAAAAAAAAAAAAACAAAACAAAAAAAAAAAAAAAAAAAAAACAGGCCGGTGCCGTGGCTCAATAGGCTAATCTCCGCCTGTGGCACCGGCACACCGGGTTCTAGTCCCGGTCGGGGCGCCAGATTCTGTCCCTGTTGCCCCTCTTCCAGGCCAGCTCTCTGCTGTGGCCCAGGAAGGCAGTGGAGGATGGCCCAGGTCCTTGGGCCCTGCACCGCATGGGAGACCAGGAGAAGCACCTGGCTCCTGCCTTCGGATCAGCGCGGTGCGCCGGCCGCAGCAGCCATTGGGGGGTGAACCAACAGCAAAAAGGAAGACCTTTCTCTCTGTTTCTCTCTCTCACTCTCCACTCTGCCTGTCAAAAAAAAAAAAAAAAAAAAAAAAAAAGATTCATTAAAAAAAAACAACAACAAAAAACACCAGATTAACAGAATAGATTTGAGAAAGAGTCCAGAAACACAGTTCAGTAATTTTTACAAAGATACAAGACAGTTCAGCGGGGCAGAATAGTCTTTTTCTCAACAAATGGTGTTGAGACAACTTCATACTTGTAAGGAAAAGAGTGAAGATGGAGCCCTACCTCACACCATACACAAAATTAGCTTACAACACATTATGAGCCTAAATGTAGGAGCCACTAACTGTGTAACTGGAAGAAAACCTAGGAGTAAATCTTTATGATCTTGGTCAGGCACAGCATTTCCAGACAGGATGCCAAGAGAAAGCAACAAAAAATAGGTCAAACAGATGGTCAAAATTTAAAACTTCTGTGCTTCCACTAAACACTATCAAGAAAGAGGAGGGGGCCAGTGCTGCAGCTCAATAGGCTAATCCTCTACCTGCGGCGCCGGCACACCAGGTTCTAGTTCTGGTCGGGGCGCCGGATTCTGTCCCGGTTGCCCCTCTTCCAGGCCAGCTCTCTGCTGTGGCCAGGGAGTGCAGTGGAGGATGGCCCAAGTGCCTGGGCCCTGCACCCACATGGGAGACCAGGAGAAGCACCTGGCTCCTGGCTTCGGATCGGCGTGGTACACCAGCCACAGTGCGCCGCCAGAGCGGCCACTGGAGGGTGAACCAACGGAAAAAAGGAAGACCTTTCTCTCTGTCTCTCTCTCACTGTCCACTCTGTCAAAAAAAAAAAAAAAAAGAAGAAGAAGAAGAAGAAGAAGAGGGGCTGGCGCTGTGGCACAGCAGGTAAAGCCACCGCCTGTAGTGCTGGCATCCTGTATGGGCGCTGGGTTGAGTCCCAGGTGCTCTACTTCCAATCCAGCTCTGATGTGGCCTGGGAAAGCAGTAGAAGATGGGCCAAGTGCATGTGAGACCCAGAAGAAGCTCCTGGATCCTGGCTTCGGATCAGCACAGCTCCGGCCATTGTGGTCATTTGGGGAGTGAACCAGCAGACGGAAGACCTCTCTCTCTCTCTCTCTGCCTCTCCTTCTCTGTGTAACTCTTTCAAGTAAATAAATAAATCTTAAAAAAAAAAAAAAAGAAAAGGTGGAAAAAAAGGTATCCACAAAATTGGAAACAATTTAACAAACCACATACCCAATGTATCCGTACACATGTATAATATACAAAGAGCTCTTATAACTCAATGATAAAAGACAAATAATTAAAGAGGGCAAAGGAGCCGAGTAGATATTTCTCCAAAGATACTGATATATAAGTGGTCAGTGACAGATGTGAAAAGATGCTCAACATCATTAGTCACTACACAAATGCAAACCCGAACCTAAATGAGACCAGGGACTGAGGAAGGGCATGTGAAGACAGGCAGCAAGAACCGGCCAAGGCAGAAACCCCCCGTGGGAGTGTCAAATGGTAGGAGCATCGTGGAAGACGGGCCAGCCGCCTCCAGCAGCTGACGAATGGATTCTCCTGTGAGTCAGCACTTCTGCTCTCCTGTGAGTCAGCAACTCTAACTCCTCAGCCTACACACCCAACCAACGAGAACGGTGCCCACCAGCACAAACACCCGTCCGCACACACTCACTGCAGCACTACTCATGACCACCAAGGAGTGGAAACGACCCAAAGTGTCCATCAGATAACTGCAGACAAGCAAGATGTGGTCCAGCCACGCACTGAGTAGCAGGCAGCCATCCAGGAAGAGGCGGCAGTGTGCAGACTACAACGCAGATGGGCCCTGGGAGCAGCGCACTAAGCCACAGCAGCCGGACGGGACAGGGCCACGTCTGATGCCGCTGGCGGAAAACGCGCAGCTCAGGTGGCTCTCGAGGGGCAGAAGCGGAGCAGCAGCTGTCCCGGGCCCTGAGGCGTGCAGGTGAGGCAAGACCGAGCCACGAGCGACGCGGTCTCTTTTCAGGGCGTTAAAAACGTTCTAAAACTGTGGGGACAGAGGAACGACTTTTTGAGTGGACCAGAAACCACCGAGTTGGAAACTTCCCACGGGCGAATCCTGTGGCGGTGCAGGCAGCCCAGCAACACGAAGCGGCCACCTCCCGTGCAGACCCGCTCTCCCAGCAGCCCCCCACCCAGAGGCAGTGTCCAGGGCTGTGCTTGGCATGGAGACTGGCACACCTTGCTGGGGTGCAGCCAGCCCAGGGCCGGCCCAGGGAACCAAACCCACGAGGAGAGCAGAGGCGAGAGCTGAGCAGACCAGTGCCCGCGGCAAAGGGGCCGGGAGGACCTTCTAGAAGTCCGCGGCAGGGAACGCCCGCCCTTACCTGCGGACTCGGCTCTTTCTTGTCCCGGGGGTCTCTGGCAGCCGCGCCTTCGCTCCCTTTCCTGGTGACCTCCTCGATGCGCTCTTCACACTGCTCCTTTACCTCTTTCATCTGACTGATGCACTGGTTCCTGGTGTGAGAAAACGCGGGGCGCCGGCGTCGATGGCTGTGCCGCGCAGGGAGCTCCAGGCACCGCGACAAGCCGGCCACCTGCTTCCCGCCGCTGCGCACCCCTCATCTGCGAGCACAGGGTGGTCTGGCTTCTCAACTACTTCGTGATGGAAACGCAAGGTGGGTATCAGAAACTCCTACACGCGTCATGGCACGCTAGAACGAGCCATCCTGATCCATTAGTAAATAAGACATTTAAAAAAACACAATTGGTAGGGCCGCTGCCATGGCGCAGGTTAATCCTCCACCTGCAGCACTGGCATCCCATTTAGGCACTGGTTCTAGTCCCGGCTGCTCCTCTTCTGATCCAGCTCTCTGCTACGGCCTGGGAAAGCAGTAGAAGATGGCCCAAGTCCTTGGACCCCTGCACCCACAGGGGAGACCCGGAAGAAGCTCCTGGCTCCTGGCTTTGGATCAGCACAGCTCCGGCCGTTGTGGCCATTTGGGGAGTGAACCAGAGGATGCAAGACCTCTCTCTCTCTGCCTCTCAAATTAAAAAAAAAAAAAAATACAATCTAGAATAACAACAGAACGGCACCTGTGCCCCACACTGGAGGACTGGGGGTTGGATGCCCAGCTCCAGCTTGGGACAGGGACTCCAACTTCCCACGCACGCGCACACCGCGCTGGGAGGCGGCAGCGAAGGAGGCGACTGAGCCCTGCACCCACACGAAGACCTGGATTCAGTCCCGGCCCAGTGCCAGGCACCGTGGGCATTTCAGCAGTGAACCGAAGGAAAGCAGCTCTCTCCGGGCCTCTCTGGGGCGGCTGGGTTTAGCCCTTGTCCCATGCTACTGGTGCAGAGCTCCTAAGACCTGTGGGATTTCCTGAGAGGACCTGGAGGCCAGACCAGAGTTTATGCTAATGAGGTGACCTACTGGGGGAGGGCCTATGGACTGATTGCCAGAGGAGTCAACCACAGGATTGGAGGGTTGGAGGATCAGCTCCACCCCCTCCAGGGAGAGGGGAGGGGCTGGGGATTGAGTACATTCACATGGCCATTTAATCCATCATGCCTATGCTTTTATCAAGATTTATATTCAATTTATTTATTTGAAAGGCAGAGTTACACAGGGAGGGAGGGAGGGGGGAGGGGGAGGGGGAAGGAGAGAGAGAGAGAGAGAGAGAGGTCTTTCATCTGTTAGTTCACTCCCTGCAAAAGGCCACAACAGCCAGGGCTGAGCCAGGAGCTTCTTCCTGGTCTCCCACGTGGGTGCAGGGGCCCAAGCACTTGGGCCATCCTCCACTGCTTCCCCAGGCCATAGCAGAGAGCTGGGTCAGAAGAGGAGCAGTCGGGACTAGAACCGGCACCCATATGTGATGCCTTACCTGCTATGCCACAGCTCTGGCCCCATGCCTACACTCTTATGAAGAAACCCAGACACACACTCTGGGACAAGGCGCAGGAGCTTCCTGGCTGGCAAACACATGGGTGCGGGGCACGGGCAGCCAACTCCACAGGGACAGAGCTGTCTGTCTGGCCCCCGCCTAACAAAGTCTCTCCCATTCGGTTACTGTGAGGTTGTTTGTGTTCTTTATAATGAATCCTGAACGTGGGAGCTCTGCCTACCACCCCAGCAAATGATCAGACCTGCAGGGTATGGCAGGGAGCTGGGAACTTGCAGTCGCCAGACAGAAGGGAGGTGGCTGGGGGCATGCAGAACACTTCATAGAGGGCTGTCTTGTGGGACTGAGGCCCTCAGCCATGGGTCTGTGCTAACTCCAGGTCATGGCAAAATTGAACCGAACCACAGGCCGCTCAGTCATTGCCAACGAATTCCCGTTGTGACTTTGGGCCTTCTGCCTGGAACTCAGCCTGGGTATTTCAGCAAGTGTCACCCACTTGCACTGCAGAGCAGAAAGCCGAGAGGCCACCTGTCTTGCCACAGACCGGGGTCGCGGAGAGACCCGGGTACAGCTGGGCTGAAGTCCGAGGTTTCCCAACTGTGGTGCTTCCTGGCGGCCACCTCTCCTGGGTGGAAGGTGCAGCTGAGGCAAATGGGAATCCAGGAACCCGTCACCCTTCTGTGCAAGGCCCCACCGGGTAGCCCTGGGCCCCATCACAGAGCTCCTGACCTTGAGTGAGGAGTCATTTTAACAAACTCCACACGGACACAGGAGACGCAGGTGGTAGATGGGGAGTGCAGGTCAGCCCTCACAGAGCAAACAAAGGGAAGGCACGAGTCCCCGAACCTTAATGCCTGCAAAGGCAAACACAGCTTACACCTGCCCCTGGCCCTGACAAAGCCACGTACAGAGATCATCTCTCTCCCAGCCCTGCAAGTCCAGTTCAGCTCCCACGCTCCGGCTCGCCCACAAGGAGCGAGGCAGCCACAGCACAAAGCCACGTCTGCAGACAGTGACCGTGTCACTTCCTGAGGGCCTCTGGCTAGCTCTGTCATAGTAAATGCTGGGGCATTAACTGCAGCTAACTCAAAGAGACACCTGGAACCGGCCGTGACTGCAGCTGGTGGCATCCGTGGCTGGCTACAATTAGGAGAGTGTGTTCTGCATGGGACTCCGCTGGGGCCTGCTGGCCCCCTCACCCAGGACACTGGCCATCACTGCGCTTACCATCACACTCCTCTCTCCACGTCACGTGGGGAGGAGGTGGACAGCGGACCGCCCCATGTGCTGACCTGAGTGCCCAGGGAAGAAAGACTGCAAGGCTATGCCTGAATGATGGAGTACAGTGATCGCTTAGTGATGTCTGCCATAGGAGTGGGCAGCACGGAGTGGGGATGTGTGCTGACTCAGAGGAAAAACCACTACCTTCCACACCCCTCAGCCCGTGTGCCCTCTGCCCTGCCTTCCATAAAGGATTAGGACCAGATGGGTGCTCCCCAGGAAGGTACATGGCAATGCTCCAGGGGCCCCGTGAGTTCCCCGACTCCCAGGCACAGCGTCGTGCACACTCACTGGCCGAGTTGCTAACGTGGGGTGGACACCCTTTCCAGGCTATCATCCACACACAGGTGGAGAACAGCTAGTACCTCTAGCATCACACATGCTGCAAACATGGGCTCCGCGGTGTCCGAGTTTGCGGCAGGGCCCCGGCAGGTGACACAGAGGCACAGAGCCAGGCGCAGCTCTCGATGTCTCTGCTGACCTCCTGTGGGGGGCCCCCAGTCCAGGGCGGAGCTGCTCGCCACTGCCCACGGCGGAGCTCTCCCAGCGGGACACAGCCGCCTGCTGTGAACCCTGGGGCCCCGCTGACTGCCAGCTGGGCCAGAACCTGGGCTCACAGCTAATGGAAGGGGAACAGGTGCATTCACAGCCACTACGGATGAGAGAGAGGCAGCCTGGGTACTTGGTTCTTACCCAGTGTCATTTCTTGGGCAATAGCCAAACTCAGGGCTACTCAATCCCAGCAGCTTCGGAGGGAGGGGGGGAGGAAAAATGGGATCATCGGACCCCCAAACATCACCAGACAGGAGGGCAGGACCCCCACCCCACCTCCATGAAGACCCCCAGCGCAGCCAAGGAAGAGGCCACAAGCCCGTTTGCTAATTCCACTTCTTGTGGACTGATGCCTGCTCCAGTCCCCTGCCTGGTGACGTACTGGGGGCCTCATGCTGTCAGCTGTATTTGGCTTTAACCAATCAGGTGGTAAGCGGTGATGGCGGAACACGGGGCTCCCCCTGATGGCAGTGGGTGGGAACAAACTTAATTTTCCTCCTTTGCTGGTGAACGCACAGTTGGCTAAAATCCTTCCAGAAAGAAATCTGGCGATTTATAATGCGTGACAAGCAACACCTCCAGAAAAGGCCTCTGTTGGAGGGAAATAATCCAAAATAATCGAATGCAAACAAGGAAACACTGTGTAGCAACAGGATTTTTATATGTAAGGTAATATTACATTATACACGTATATGTAATGTAAGTGAGAAAATCACGTCAGGGATTTCAAGTGGCTGCAGTTAGGGTCCCGTGACCTTGGGCCTGGGCTGGATGGAAGTCCCATGGGAGGCAGGCAGGGTGAGCGCTTCTCTCTGAACCCCCAGGCATTAGGCACATGGTTTTATGAGAAAAAAGGAGGGATAAGCAAACCAACTATAACTGTATCATTCTACCTTGTAAACTGGTTTTTACTACCTTCCCAGTGGGTTTAACCCCCTCTTCAGAAGTTTATTGTGGGGATGGTGCTATGGCATGGTGGGTAAAGCCACCACCTGCAGTGCTGGCATCCCATATGGGTGCCGGTTCTAGTCCTGGCTGCTCCTCTTCCGATCCAGCTCTGTGCTGTGGCCTGGGGAAGCAGTGGAAGATGACCCTACACCCAGTTGGGAGACCTGGAGAAAGCACCTGGCTCCTGGCTTCAGATCGGCACAGCTCTGGCCATTGTGGCCATCTGGTGAGTGAACCAGAGGGAGTGCAGTGGAGGATGGCCCAAGTGCTTGGGCCCTGCACCCCATGGGAGACCAGGAGAAGCACCTGGCTCCTGCCATCAGATCAGTGCGGTGCGCTGGCCGCAGCGGCCATTGGAGGGTGAACCAACGGCAAAGGAAGACCTTTCTCTCTGTCTCTCTCTCACTGTCCACTCTGCCTGTCAAAAAATAAATAAATAGATAAATAAATAAAAATGTATTGTTTGATTTTGATTACAAAATAATTCTATTCCCACTGAAGACACTCGGAAAAACCATGAGAAAATCTCAAGAAAACAAAATGCTGGGGCAGGCTGGGTGGCCCAGTAGTCTAGACGCCAGGCAGCACACCCACGGCCCACAGCCCGCATCAGAGTGCCTAGGTTCGATCCCTGGCCCCAGCCAACTCTAGCTTCCTGCTAATGTGGATCCTGGGACACAGCGGTGATGGCTCAAGGCGCTGGGTCCCTGCCACCCACGGGGGAGACCTGGGTGGAATTCCCAGCCACTGGCTTTGGCCTGAGCCAGCCCAGCTGCTGCAGGCATTTGGGGAGTGCACCGGCGGTGGGAGGCTGTGTGCCTGCCCTCTGCCATCTGTCTATGTGCGCATCTCTGAACAAGTAACTCCGAAAGCGCAAACGTCCACAATGCCATCACCTGGCATCACCTGTGGAACAGGGCAAACGTCTTTCAATCATGGGAACCACACGAGCCTGGTGTGACGGGCTCTGCGGCAGCTCACATCTGAGAACCCTGGGAATTCCTTTCTAAGATAGAACTGACGGGGCCGGCGCCATGGCTCACTTGCTTAATCCTCCGCCTGCGGCGCTGGCATCCCATATGGGCACCTGTTCTGTCCCGGCTGCTCCTCTTCCTGTCCAGCTCTCTGCTATGGCCCGGGAGTGCAGTGGAGGATGGCCCAAGTGCTTGGGCCCTGCACCCGCATGGGAGACCAGGAGAAGCACCTGGCTCCTGGCTTCGGATCAGCACGGTGCGCCGGCTGTAGCGGCCATATGGGGGGTGAGGCAATGGAATGAAGACCTTTCTGTCTCTCTCTCTCTCACTAACTCTGTCAAATAAAAAATTTTAAAAAGAGAGAAAATAAAAGTTATAAGATGGAACTGACTTCACCAACACACCTGGCACTTTATAGAATTTCCACATAAGCTTTATGGCCACGTGGAGGAATTCATTTCCTGCTGAGAACAGCCCTCTGTGCTTTCGTGTGTGTGTGTGTGTGTGTGTGTGCGCGCGCGCGCACACCATTCTTACTTATTTTATATTACAAGCCTGCTGGCAAACGTACCCATAGCCTTCTGAGGCACTGCTAACGCTTACAAAATCAAACGCACATTTTTCAAAGGAAGAAATCTTCAAAGGACTCCACCCTGCCCACTCCAAAATGGAAGGAGCAAGCAAAGACTCCCCCAGACCACAGCCGGGGCCCCCCGCTTCCAACGCCCGGGCTTAGCTGCAGGCATGCGCCCCACCAGGGACTCACGTACAGGTCATAGGAGAACTTTCGCTCCAGGTTGCTCTGGTTTTTCTGGAACTGGAGGATGTCCTGCTGCAGCCGGCCGTAGTTCCTCTGCAGGGTCTTGAACTGGTCTGCGCCGAGAGAGGACAAGTCACTGTTCAGGCCATGGCTGGCAGTCACATGCGGGGCGGAGCTACCAAGGGGCCAAGGGCGGGCAGAGGCGGGGATGAGGACGCACCCCCCACGTGCCTGCATCTGGACTTGCAAACATCTCTCCCACATCTCCCGTTTGTCCTCCAGCTTTGTTCTTAAGATTTATTTATTTATTTGAAAGACAGAATTGGAGAGAGAGATCTGTCTTCCATCTGCTGGTTCTCGCGCCAAATGGTTACAACAGCCAGAGCTGTGCCAATCCAAAGCCAGGAGCCAGGAGCTTCTTCTGGGTCTCCTATGCAGGTGCAGGGGCCCAAGCACTTGGACCATCTTCTACTGCTTTCCTAGGCCCTAGCAGAGAACTGGACCCAAAGAGGAACAGCTGGGAGTCGAACCAGCACCCATATGGGATGCCGGCACTGCTGGCGGCAGCTCTACCCGCTACGCCACAGTGCCTGCCCCTGTCATCCAGCTCTTAAGATGTGTTAGGAGCGTGGGTTCACCTGTTTTTCCCTAAGGTATACTGAGCCCCAGGCTGCCCTGCAAGCTCACACGTACCACCCACGGTCTCTAAAACACTGAGGCTGACATCTGGCCTGCTAAGTTTGGACACCCATGTCCCACATCAGAGGGCCTGGGTTCAATCCCCGGTCCCAGTTCCTGACTCCACTAACGCAGACCCTGGGACACAGCCTCCTGCTGTCTCGTGAGTCTCCTAGGCTCTGTGTCCGGCAGCTGCCCAGCCCTCTAATCAGGGGAACTCCTCAGCTCATCCACGCTGCCCTGAAGATGTGGCCCAGCAAAGCCCAGGTGCAGGGGGTGCCTAGTGGTGCACGACAGCACCCGAGGGCGCTACACAGCCCTGGGGAGACGCTGCTGTTCCCCAACCTCTGTCCTCACGGCACTGGACTTGCCAGACTCCCTGGGGGAAACAGAACCCAGCAAAACCCAGGGAGCCCATGCACTCCTGCCAGTGGCCACCAGGTGGCGCATGCTCAAAGCACCTGGACACCATCCTTGAGAGGACAAAACCATGGCACAGAGGACAGGAAGCGAGTGTCAAGGTGGGAGAGGCCATCCAAGCAGGGGGCACCCGCTGCCTGCAGCCGGGGACCGAGGGCTGTGAGGCCAACCATTTGTCAGGACTTACTGAAATGGGGCCGGCACTGCGGCGCAGTGGGTAAAGCTGCCACCTGTGACCTCCCATACGGGTGCCGGTTCTAGTCCCGGCTGCTCCACTTCAAATCCAGCTCTCTGCTGTGGCCTGGGAAAGCAGTACAGGATGGCCCAAGTCCTTGGGCCCCTGCACCCATGTGGGAGACCCAGAAGAAGCATCTGACTCCTGGCTTCAGATTGGCCCACCTCTGACCACTGCAGTCCTTTGGGGAGTGAACCAGCAGGTGGAAGACCTCTCTCCCTCTCTCTCTGCCTCTGCCTCTCTGTAACTCTACCTTTCAAATAAATAAATCTTTAAAACAGGAAAAAAGGTAACCTATGTTCTCACCCTATATACATGTGGACACACAGGGGTGCTTCAAGAAGTTCATAGGAAAATGGGATAAAGTGAGCTCATTTTGGTGTGAAAAATCTGAAATCCACACATGCATTTTTCATGAACGTCTGAAGACCCTGAGGACTATGAACAATGCAAAGCAGGGGCAGGTATTTGCCGCAGCAGTTCAAACACAGCATTCCACGGGCGGGGGGCTCCCGACTCCAGCTTCCTGCTGACGCATGCCCTGCGAGGCAGCAGGTGGAGGCTCCAGAATTGGGGTTCCTTCCTCCACTCGGCAGGCCTGGACTGCGTTCCGGGCTCTTGGTCTCAACTCAGCCCAGCCCCAGCCACCTTTTGGGGAAATAAACCAGTAGAGGGGAACTTACTCTGTCAAAGAATTAACTTAAGAAATAAAGACCAAAGCATAAAAAGAAAAAAAGGGGGGGGGGCCAGCGCTGTGGCATAGTGTGTAAAGCCATTGACCGCAGTGCCGGTATCCCATATGGGTGCCGGTTCGAGTCCCAGCTGCTCCACTTCCCAGCCAGTCTCTGCTGTGGCCTGGGAAAGCAGTGGAAGATGGCCCAAGTCCTTGGGCCCCTGCACCTGCATAGGAGACCCAGAAGAAGCTCCTGGATCCTGGCTTCGGATCGGCACAGCTCCAGCCGTTGCGGCCAATTAGGGAGTGAACCAGCGGATGGAAGAACTCTCTCTCTCTCTCTGCCTCTCTATAACTCTGCCTTTCAAATAAATAAATAAATGTTTAAAATAAAGAAATGTGCGGTAACTGATGGGGCCAGAACAGGGCAGGGGTTGCCTGGACTGCAGGACTGACAGGTGTCCACATGACCCACTTTGATGGCTTCCTGACAGGCGCAGGAGGTGGAGATGCCGACACTGCCCCAACCAAACTGAGGCTTCTCAGGAACTGAGCTGAGCGTCAGCTTTAAATTAACATGCACCTTATGTATACATAAAACCCATAAAAAAAAAAAAAAAAAAAAAAAAAACATAAAACCCAGCACACACACAGAGTGGGCACGCCTCACCTGCGATGCATGGGGCCAGAAGTGGTCTGGCTTGCACATACATGAGACACCTCGGGGCCCCGGTCTCGTAAGCACGGAATGTACCGATGCCTCACCTACACCTGTGTTGGTATTTTGCATGATCATGTGCGTTCTGAATGCAATCCCACACAGGAGGTGTGGCGTCTTCCGCTTGGGCTGCCAGGTCAGGTCAGTGCCCGGAGCCCTTTCTTTGGGAGCCTTTCAGATTCCAGGTGCCCGGTCTGGACAATGTTTCTTAACGCACTCATACCGGAGTCTGAAGGCAGGCTTCGGACTCTTTGATGGACACACAGGGAGCATGCACAGTAAGAACAACACGCCCAGGGCCGCGCGCGTCGCCCAGAACGCCATCCCTGTGCAGAGGGCACAGCAGGTGCTCACCCCTAAAGAACGCTGCCCGGCGGAGGGGGCATTGGGACTTACCCTGGAGCACTCGGATGAGCTTCTCGCCCGTGGTGATATTATTCACCAACACCGCCTGCAGGGAGAGAAGACAGGATAACATGGAACTCCTGCAGCCTGGGGGGGGGGGGGCACCCGCAGTGGGCGTGTCTCCAGGCTCGGGCTCCCGTGCCAGCCACCAGCCAGCAACTGGAGGAAGGTGGAGGGATCCTGGGTTCTCTTCCAGGCTGGCTGAGAGGATAGAGAAAAGGGGTTCCACAGTGAGCACGGCGAGACTTCTGGGAGCAGCTCGCCCGCTGGCTGCCGCTCTCCCGCCCACGGTCCAGGAGCTTGGGGACAGGCGGCCTCACACAGAGCGGGGACAGTCAACAGGGAAGAGGGAAGAGGCCACGGGAGACTCAAGCTAGCAAGTTTTTAAACAAAGCTGGGTGTTTCCGGGCTGGTGGTCAGGGCACCAGCGCCCCACTTCGCAGTGCCGGGGTTTGGCGTCCAGCTCCTGACTCCAGCTTCCTGTCCGTGAAGCCCCGGGGAGCAGCGATGAAGGCTCCAGTGCTGGGGTCCCCGCCACATGGCTCCCAGCTCTGACCTGCCCCCCGGTCACTGCGGGCATTTGGAGAGGGAAGCACCAGATCAGAGCTCATTCTGTGCCTTCCTCTGCTCTCGAGCCAGTGAATACACACACACACACACAAGCAGGTGTGCACTATTTTATATAAGGAATTACTGGATATTTTGGTAAGATAGTATTATGACAGGTAAGAGAAATAAGATACCACCTTCTAGGGGCTGGCGTAGAGGGTAAAGCCGCCACCAGCAGTGCCAGCATCCCATATGGGCGCCAGTTCAAGTCCCAGCTGCTCCACTTCTGATCCAGCTCTCTGCTATGGCCTGGGAAAGCAGTGGAAGATGACCCAGGTCCTTGGGCCCCTGCACCTGATTGGGAGACCCGGAAGAAGCTCCTGGCTTCAGATTGGTGCAGCTCTGGCCATTACGGCCAATTGGGGAGTGAACCATGGGATGGAAGACCTCCCCTTCCCCCGCCTCCCTTTTTCCATGTAACTCTTTCAAATAAATTAACTAATTAAAAATAATAACAAAGAAGATCCCACCTTCTAGAGAGAGGTACTGAAATATCGCGATTCTAACAGCCTGAGTTATAACGATGAGAGCTCATTAGGTCATTCTGTCCACTTTTCAAGTTTAAAAGTGTCCACAGTTGGTCTACACACACAGAGAGACACATCCATAACCCTATTACGTCACCAACTAAACCTGAAAAGCACAATTTTGAAAAATAGCCTGAACTGCGAGGTTGATTTTGAGGGAACAGAAAATGGACTTGAAAACACACAACCTTGCCTTTTTTTTTTTTTTTACAGATAGAGTTAGACAGTGAGGGAGAGAGACAGAGAGAAAGGTCTTCCTCCCATTGGTTCACACCCTCAAATGGCTGCTACGGCCGGCGCTGTGCCGGTCCGAAGCCAGGAGCCAGGTGCTTCCTCCTGGTCTCCCATGCAGGTGCAAGGTCCAAGCACTTGGGCCATCCTCCACTGCACTCCCTAGCCACAGCAGAGAGCTGGACTGGAAGAGGAGCAACCGGGACTAGAACCCGGCACCCATATGGGATGCCGGCACCGCAGGCAAAGGATTAACCAAGTGAGCCACGGCGCCGGCCCCACAACCTTGCTTTCTGATAGAGATTCTGGGCGAGTTCAAGGACTCTCCCACACACTGCTACGTGCTACTTCTCCATTATAATTTCACACGAAACTTAAGCCACTTTGTTATCACAAAACGGGGGGGGGGGGGGCACGTGACAGGCATCTCAGCAGGGACTTTCTGCACCCCTGCAGCAAAAGGTGGGGTGCCCCGTCTAAATGCCACAGCACCCTGGTCCCCACTGAGTGGGGGACCTGAAGACCACAAAAGCCCCACCTGGGTTTCCTCAGCTGTCAGGGCTGCACAAACCAGTATTTTGGGGCCAGTGCTGTGGCATAGTGGGTAAAGCTGCCACCCTAAGTGTCAGAATCCCATATGGGCACTGGTTTGAGTCCCGGCTACTCCACTTCTGATCCAACGCCCTGCTAATGGGCCTGGGAAATCAGAGGAAGACGGTCCAAGGGCTTGGGCTCCTGCCACCCACGTGGGAGACCCGGATGAAGCTCCTGGCTCCTTGCTTTGGACTGGCTGAGCTCCGGCTGTTGGGACCATGTGGGGACTGAACCAGTGGATGGAAGACCTCTCTGTCTCCAACTCTGCCTTTCAAATAAATGAATCTTAAAAGGAAAAAAAAAAAAATTAAAAACCGCAGTACTCAAGCAATGTCCTCAGAAGCCATCCTCTGCCCTCCCCCTGCCCACCAAGGTGAGTTACAGACACTGGACACCTCCCCGAAGCCCACCACAAATGCCCCCATCCATCCTCCCACCCTCCCTCACGTCGCCACCAACGTCGGAGCTGGCTGTAAGGACATTCTCCTAACTTCCTGGTTTGAAGGAAGGTCAAGACTGCGATGAAGCCTGACCACCATGACCACAAGGCTTCAATAAGAGCAGCCCAGGCCATGCAGGGGAGCCTGGGACTGAACACTGCAGCTCTATAAGACTTGGCTGGCTTGGGCGCATGCGCACACCTACCTCACCCACGCTGCTGCTCCACACTGCTGCAGGACACCAGTACCAGAAACCCCCACAACCGTTCAAATCAATCAATCTTGGAAAAAAAGGAATCTGAAACAGACCAGGTTCCCCTTCGGTCTCTCACTCTAGCCCATCCCTTGTAGTGATCCCTCATGCTCACCTATATGGGCTATAGGATGCCGGCACCGCAGGCTGCAGCTTTACCTGCTATGCTACAACTCCCACCCTGCAGGCTGCTGCAGCAGCAGGAAACACCCCGCCAACAACGGCCGGAGGCCCGAGGCTGCCTGGTTCCAGCTTCGCAGCCTCCACGGCGAGGACAAGGACCAGTGGAGAGGGCACGGCTGAGCAGCTCGTCCGCGCTCTCGTTCCTGCTCTCACCTGCGGGACATGTGACTTCCGTGCACTCGGGCTTTCTACAAACAGGCTCCCCCCTCCCCGCCCCCAACCTGGGGACTTAAGAGAACACTGACCCAGAACCAAGGGGACTGTCGGTCCCAATCAACACGACCACGCCAGAGCCACAGCTGTTGGGGACAGAGAGGAGAAATGGAGACAGCGGGTCATCTGTTCTCAGTGTCTTTCCCATCAAACGCCTGCCTTGTGGAGCTGAGTTAAGGACAGCAGGGGAGGGGCTGGTGCAGTGCCGTTGTGGATAAAGCCGCCGCCTGCAGTGCCGGCATCCCATATGGGCACTGGTTCCAGACCCAGCTACTCCACTTCCTATCCAGCTCTCTGCTATAGCCTGGGAAAGCAGTGGAAGATGGCCCAAGTCCTTGGGCCCTCACACCTGATTGGGAGACTCAGAAGAAGCTCCTGGCTCCCTGCTTTGGATTGGCGCGGCTCCAGCTGTTGCGGCCAACTGGGGAGTGAACCATGGGATGGAAGACCTCTCTCTTTCAACCTCTCTCTCTCTGCCTCTCCCAGATGCTCCACTTCTGATCCAGCTCCCTGCTATGACGTGGGAAAGCAGTAGAAGATGGCCCAAGTCCTTGGGCCCTGCACCCACCCGCGTAGGAGACCTGGAAGAAGCTCCTGGCTCCTGGCTCCTGGCTTTGGATCAGCTCAGCTCCAGCCATTGCAGCCATTTGGAGAGTGAACCAGCAGATGGAAGACCTCTGTTTCTCACTGCCTCTGCCTTTCAAATACATAAATATCTTAAAAACAAAGAAGGACAGCAGGGGAATGACAGCAACAACAAAATCTGAGTCCAACTCACTCGGGCCATTCCGGGTGGAGAGAAAGAGACAAAAGCCGGCCGCGCCAGCGAAGGCCAAGGCTACCCCTTCCACGAGCAAGCACCCCTGCGACAGAAGACCCACCCAAGTGTGCTCCTGGCCCCAGCCCTCCCCTGAGCGTGGAGGCTGACAACTGACGAGACCCGAGGACCACGGTTGCCCCATGTCAGCTGCACAGGGGAGGTGAATGGCTGCATTTTGTTACACAGCTGGCTTTGCAGGTCAGACGGCATCAGCCAACTGGGGCATCTAGGACCTGGTAAGACTGCAGCGTTCGGAGCCAAACCCTTGTACCAGGAAGACGGGTTTTCACCGTGTCTGTCCCACTCCCAATCGCCTCCCGCCCTCCGCCTGCCACCCAGGCCTGCCACGCCCCCTCCGGCTGCCTCTCAAACCCGCTCACCTCGTGTGACTGATCCGACCCTCTACCCAGACTCCCTAGGATGCCACTGTTTGCTTCTGCCATTTCCAGGGCCAATGCCAGGGCTGCCTCCCCTGAGGCCTGCTCCCTGCCCTAGGCACTGCCACTCCACAGAGCCAGGGCCTACCTTTCACACTCCACACCTGAGCACCCTCAAACTAAGACCAAACTCCTTGGGAGACCCTGCGGGGGCCCCCAACACCACAGAGATCCCCGCACCCGGCACCCTGCTGGCCAGCTGCAGGTGTGTGCCCAGTTACAGCCAGACGCACAACTCCGGCAGCCAAGTCCCCATCCCTGCTTCTGGGGGATGGGCGGAGGCGCCAGAGGACCGCTGAAACCACACAACTGCCTGTAACTCGGAGCTCAAACCAGGTGGCTTTGTCTTTCAACTAAAAAATTATTTATCTGAGAGGCAGAGAGAAGGGAGAGAATGGGGGGGGGGGACAGGAAGGGAGGGAAGTAGAGGGGAGGGAGGGAGAGGGAAGGGAGGGAGAGGGAAGGGAGGGAGGGAAGTGAGCTCCCTTTTGCTGGTTCATTCTGAAATGTCCACAACAGCCAAGGCTGGGCCACACCAAAGCCAGAAGCTGGGACCTCAACTCAGGTCCACCACCATATAAGGGGCAGGAACCCAAATACTTAAACCATCACCACTGGCCCCTCCCAAACACCTGCCCTCAAGCACTTTTTTTTTTTTTTTTTTTTTTTGGACAGGCAGAGTTAGACAGTGAGAGAGAGAGAGACAGAGAGAAAGGTCTTCCTTTTGCCGTTGGTTCACCCCCCAAATGGCAGCCACAGCTGGAGTGCTGCGCTGATCCGAAGGCAGGAGCCAGGTGCTTCTCCTGGTCTCCCATGCGGGTGCAGGGCCCAAGCACTTGGGCCATCCTCCACTGCCTTACTGGGCCACAGCAGAGAGCTGGACTGGAGGAGAAGCAACTGGAACAGAATCCAGCACCCCAACCGGGACTAGAACCTGGGGTGCCGGCACAGCAGGTGGAGGATTAGCCAAGTGAGCCACAGCGCCGGGCCCCCAAGCAGGCTTTTAACCAGAATCCTGAAGATCACCCACTAAGGCAGCCCCTGGGCCACATTTGGCCATTTACATGTAAATGGTTACAATTCACTAAAATTCAGTCCCTTGGCCCCAGCAACCCTAGTGGTGAGTGCCACTGTGCTGCAGAGAACATTTCTAGCAGAGAACAAGACAAAGGCACATTAGGAAGGACATGGAAGATGGGAGTCGGGAGGCCATCCCAGGTCCAGGTCTCATCCTGGCGACCACTGCTCCCTGAGCACCACCTGTCACGCCTGTAAAATGGCCGCAGCCTCCTAAGGGGGTTGAAAGGGACCCGGAAGGGGTGCCTGTGAGTGTCAGCCCGAGAGACTCAGCAGAGGCTGACTCTCAGGGTCTGGGAAGAGATGGCGCACCATCTTCCCAGACTCTGAGAACCTGGGAGCCTGTGACATTTGCACAGGAAGTTGCAAATCCCAGGAGGAATTCTCTCAAACTCAATTCTTTGAAAATAAACTCTACTTCTTCTCCCCAATAGTGTTTATTTTTTTTAAGAGATGCTGTGTGTACTTACACGGTGAGAAATGCCCAGGTCCTATGACATTCAGTGGAAGAGGACTTCGCAAACACAAATAGTGTCCCCCAGGGAGGAAAAATACAGGACTCTGTTCTAACATTAAAATCAGAACAATGCCCGAGGAAGAAGTATGAGTTTGTGAATATGGCAGAGGATTCTACAGATAAAGAAAAGTGCATTTACAATCTGTCCAGAGCGCCTGAGGCCAGCGAAATGCTGGACACCAGCTCCTACTAACGCCAAGTCCACATCTGACCCACTGGATGTCGGTGAATCAACCAGCCCAGAGAGAGAGGTGCGTGCACCACAGGGCAGCCTGAGAAGGGACCCAAAACAAGCTCCAATCTCAGTGCCTGCGTCTGAGTCCCAACTTCAGGTCCTGACTCCAGCCTCCTGCTAACGCCCACCCTGGGGGGCAGCAGATGATGGCTGACGGACTTGGGTCCCAGCCACCCACAGGAGACCTGGAGCCAATTCCTAGCTCCCAGCTTTGGCCTGGCCCAGTGCCAGCCGATCCAGGCTTTGGGAGAGTAAACAAGCAAACAGGATCTCTCTCTCTCTCTCTCCCCCAAATGAAAAGCCTACTCTCTTGAGCCTCTATTTTGTGAGTAGCACATAGAAGCTTGCAACTCTTGCCCTTCGTGAAGGCACGGATGCTTCCTCTGGGAGTCCAGCACCTAGCACAGGCCCAGCCCAGAGCAGGTGTTTAACATATGTGTGTAGAAAGGAAGCCAACAGGGGATCGATCTGTTAAGGGCCTAAGCAAGTCCACGCCAAGTTCCAGTCCCCACAGAGATTAGAATTTAAAGCAGAGGGGGCCCACATTGTGGCAGAGCCGGTAAGGCGCCGCCTGAGACGCCAGCATCCCCGGTGGGCACTGGTTCGAGTCCCGGCTGCTCCACTTCTGATCCAGCTCTCTGCTGTGGCCTGGGAAAGCAGCTGAAGATGGTCCAAGTGCTTGGGCCCCTGCACCCACACAGAAGACCTGGGTGAAGCTCCTGGCTCTGGCCTGGCCCAGCCCCAGCCCCAGCCGCCACCTGGGGAGTGAACCAACAGGTCCAAGATCTCTGTCTCTCCCTCTCTGGCTAACTCTTTCCAGTCAATCAAACCAACTAGCTTGATCAAGATGAGCTTTGAATACAAGGAATTTAAAGCAGAGGAATAAGCGTAGTGCTCAAGTGAGAGCAGGATTTATCTGAGAGTGACTATACACACTCGCCTGCATGCGGGCCTCTCCCCAAGGAGACATCCCAGTCATGAGTGGGCCACACAGCTGCCTAGGACTAGAGCATGGGAGGCGGCCGGAACGGACCCAAAACAAGAGCCAAAATGCACACGGGGCGTCTCAGCCCCTTCGATAAGGTACAAGATGTTGCCCTAATTGAATCCACACACAGAGCGGTGTTTGGTGGGAAGATCGAGTGTCATGGCGCCTCCCCATGGAACGTAACTTCCTTTTCCGGAGGAGAGGTGCCATCCCCTTCCGGGTCCTGGACAATACAGGTGCATCATGGGAAAGTGACCGCGACCACTGCGATCCCGGGGCCTCGAGAGGTGCCTCCCCCTTCCGGTCCTGGATGAGACAGGTGCATCATGGGAAAGTGGGCGTGGCCGTGACCAGTCCCACCCAGGAGAGGTGCCTCCCCCTTCCGCGTCCTGGATGAGACAGGTGCATCATGGGTAAGTGGGCGTGACCATGACCAGTCCCACCCAGGAGAGGTGCCTCCCCCTTCCGCATCCTGGATGAGACAGGTGCATCATGGGTAAGTGGGCGTGACTTGGAGGGCCCCACCCACAAGCCATGGATGGCCAGGGTTGGAGGCAGAGTGAGACCCACGCACCACGTTAGGAGAGCCACGACCACCGCCCAGGGCGCGCCGCGGCCGGAGCAGGGGCGCCCGGGTCTTGCCTTTTCGTCTTGGCACATCTTGTTGACGCTCTCCAGCTGGAAGCTGTGGCTGGACTGGATCTTGTCCAGCTGTCCCCGCTGCCTCTCCAGCTCCCCCTGGAACTCGTTCTTCTTCAGCTCCACGGCGCCTCTCTCGGCGGCCGCTCGGCGGACCCGGCCCTCCAGCTCCACGATCCGCGTCTGCGGGGAGAGCACAGCGTGAGAGCTGGCGGGGTGCCACGCGCGGGAACCCCGCCGAGCCCGGGGCCCCCGCCACGTCACGACCAGGGCCCAGCCCAGGCCGGTGCCATGCCCCAGACCCCCACCACGCCAAGCCACCCCACCCAAGACCCCCGCCACGCCACCCGGGGCCAGGGCCCGCCACAGGCCAGTGCCATGCACGCCACTGGGCACTGACTCCTCTTCTCCTGCTCCTTAATCGGACCCGATTTCTGAACGCGGGTCCCACGCTCCACTCCGGACACGGAGGGGCCCAGGGGCTCCGGCGGCAGCCAGGGACGGTGTCCGTGGCCGAGGGCGTAGGACAGACAAGACCCCCGGCGTCAGCCCGCTGGCTGTCAGCCTGCCCACCTGTGAGCTGAGTACAGCTCAAGCCAGCTCTTAGGGGTTGTGTACAAGTGCGCAAAGCAGGAAGCTGGACACGAGCTGATCACGCATCTCTCGGCCCTAGTTTCAATCTATAAAAAACCTTTACCCCTAATTCCCTAGGGATTACGCAATCGCTCCTTGCTTCCTCCTTTGTAACACACATCTACTTTCTTCCACCACCCCAATGGCAGTGGCTGGTTTTCTGCACCACGTGGGGCAAATGAACCCGGTTGCGGGGGGAGGGCGGTTTACAGCAATACCTCCAACTAGGCTAGGCTGTTGGCTCAAAGCGCTGTTTAAGAAAAATTATTCCGGGGATGGGGCTGTAGTGCAGCACGTTAAGCTGCCACCTGTGACGCCCTGCAACACGAGCATCCCGGAGCAGAGCGCTGGTTAGAGACCTGGCTGCTTCACTTGCGATCCAGCTGCCTGCGAATGTCCCCCGCGCGCGCACACACACACACACACACACACACACACACGGGAAACCCTGCCCGGCCCCGCCCCAGCTGAAGTGGCCATCGGTGAACTGAACCAAGAGATGAAAGATCTTTTTCTCTCTCTTTCAAATAAATAAAATAAATCTTTAGAATAATATATTGTGTTTTTTTTTTTTAAAAGATTTAAAGACAGAGTTACAGACACAGGTAGAGACAGAGAGAAGTCTTCCATCTGTTGGTTCACTCCCCAAATGGCAGCAGCAGCCGGAGCTGTGCCAATCCGAAGCCAGGAGCCAGGTGCTTCCTCTGGGTCTCCCATGCGGGTGCAGGGGCCCAAGTACTTGGGCCATCCTCCACTGCCTTCCCAGGCCACAGCAGAGAGCTGGCCTGGAAGAGAGGCAGCCAGGACTTGAACCGGTGCCCATATGGGATGCCGGCGCTTTAGGCAGCGGCTTTAACCTGCTGTGCCACAGCACTGGCCTCAATATATTGTTCTGGCACATGTTATAATAATGGTTAAGGCAGACTTTATTCAAGGCCACTACAATGCAGTCATGGCTACAACAGGAGAGAGAAATTCCACTCAACTCTGAACACAGCAAAGGCAGCTGGGGATTTACAGCTGGGAACAAATGATTCTTGATAAAGGCAGGATAAGGACTTAGACACTCAGGGGGGAGCATGAGGAGCCTGGGCAGGTTCAAGTGTGGGGAGATGACTTGGCAGGATTCTTTGCCAGCACTGGGCTGGGCGGGCCAGAGACACAGGGAGCTGGCGGGTAGGTAGCAGAGGCTGAAGTCCCCTGGAGCAGCGGCTCAGAGGAGCCTGGGTGTGGTCTGACGAGGAGAAGTGTCTGGCCTTACTTGGCACCGTGCCTGAAGGACCACAGCGATCGGTACACTGAAAAACCGAACGTCTTACACCTGTCATCCAAGCACACTCCCCACACGGCCCTCTGGTGTCTGGTGTGGACTGGAGGGCCTGGGTGATGGCGTCAGCTCAAGGGATCAAGGAGCACCCAGACACCTGGCGAAGCGGTGCTGGGAGCGTCTGGGGGTGGGGGGGAGACCCGGCCCGGGGCGTGGGCGACACTGGTGGGCAGGGGGTCTGTAGAGACTGCAGACAGAGGGGCACCGTCTTCACCTTGGATGTCAAAGCGCCTGACTCACTGGCCTCAGGACTCACACCCATCACCCTCCGGCTCACAGCCATCCAGCCTCGGCTTCCCTGCCCCAAGACCCTTGGACTCGGGCTGAGCCACGCTGCCCGCAGCCCAGGGCCTCCTGCCTGCACACTGCCTGTCCCGGGACATCAAGCTGCCACAACAGCATGGGCCGGTTCCCCTAACAAACTCCCTTCATCTCCCCATGCACCCACAGCTGATGGGTCTGTCTCTCCAGGGAACCCTAAGACAACCATGATGGGGCCGTGGCCATGGACTGGGGCAAGCTGTCTTCCCAGAACTGCCCCATGTGGCTAGACTGAAGACTGAACTCACAGGGGAAACAGAGAAGGCTGTCTGGCACCAGAACCAAAGGCAGTCATGGCAGGATCCTCTCGCACCAGCTGGGGGCTGCCCCGGACCCTAACCTGCACTGCAGCGGGCACAGGCACAAGGGGACTTGGGTGCCAGCAGACAGCAGACAAAGCAACAAAGAGAACACCTGGAGATCCACGCTCCGGGAGCTGGCAATCCAGTAGTTGAAGCCCAGGACTATGACGCAGGCCACCAGGGCAGCCAGCAGGAGGGGCGGCGACTTCATGCTGCGACGCCCGCTTCCTAATCCCATCATCTCAGAACTGGAGCCGAGGATCTGCCAAAGGAGAACAAGGAAGTGAGCCTCCGTGCCAGCGTGGCCAGTGCCCCACCCGGCGCTGCCCCGGCCGGCCACGTCCACCTTCCCCACCCTCGGGGAGGGCGCCCTGCCAGCAGCAAGCAGGCACTGGGGCGTCGCCCGGACCCGTGAAGCCATCCGTGGAGCTCACGTATGCAGGACTGCGTGGCTGCGGGGCGAGGGTGGCGGTGTTGGGGCCAGCTCCCCGGCCCAGGCCCTGAAATGCTGGGACGGACGAGCTGGCCCGAGACCTCAGGCAGAGACCACGTCTCTTCTATGTTGCAGACCCCTCGTCTGTCTAATGGGTACAATTCAGTACCCACCTCCCCAACACTGTTCGAGAATGAGTCATTTCTGTAAACATCAGGTGTCAAGTGCTTTCCCAGCAGGAAAATTCAAAAAATAAAAAAAGCATGGAAAATGGAATTTAAAGCTACATGTATTTTGGCTGGTTCTGGCTGTTTGACAGAATGACCCACAACACCCAAAGAAGGCATTTCTCGAACAACCCAGGAAGCCCATTCCGGAGGTGAAGACGAGTCCCCTGCGCGAGTCACAGCCAAGTGTCGCCACCCAGACAGTGCCCTGGCTGCAGAAGCACCTGGTCCTTTATGTTACCGTTTCTGTGTGTGCCCTGAAGTTCAAGGACTGGCAGCTGAGGCCCCAGCCGACAGCGTTGAGAGGTGACGGGGCATGGGGGTCTGCATTAATGTTTTCACGGAACCAGTCTGTCATCTCGAGGGTGCGTTACTACAGAGGTGAGCGAGGCCCTCTCTTGCTCTCTCTCACACTCTGCCACCCTTCTGCCGCCCACCAAGAGATGATGCAGCCAGAATCCTGGCCCCTTGATATCAGACTTCGCAGTCTCCAAACTGTTAGAAATGACTTCCTACTGCTAAGGGCAGGTGTCTGGCCTAGTGGTTAAGACACCCTCGTCCTACACTGGAGGGTCTAGGTTCGAGCCTCACCTCCAACTCCCAACTCCAGCTTCCTGATAATGCAGACCCTAGGGGTCTGAATGTGCAGAGTTGCATCTCTGCCACCCCCTTAGGAGACCCAGATTGAGCCCCCTGGCTGTTGTGGCCATTTGCAGAGTAAGCCACTGTATGGAGACTTTCTGTCTGTACTGTTTGTAAAGTGCCCAGTCCAGGCTACTCTTTCTTGCTTTGCAGCAACGCAAGTGGACTACGGCATGAACACATGAGGGAAATGGGAGGTAGTGACCTGGTTGGACCGGGAGCTGCATGGCCACGATGGATCTCTCTGGGAACAGAGAACCTGTTACGCCAGGTGAGGCCAGCAACAGGAAGGGGGGAAGGAGAGGGGAGCCCACCAGCAAGGCAGCTGCAGGACAAAGTTCTCCCAGTAAGAATGCATAGGGGCTGCAGGCATGCACCCTCTTTCTTAACAGCTGGCTGCTGGCGTGGGCGCTGGATAAGGGCTCACCAAGCAGCTGGTAGAAGCAGCGCCCACAGCATGATGGACACAATCAGTGTCCTCCTCTCTAGTTGAGCGAACGCGGCTGTGATCCCAGTCCCAGCCGGTATCAGTGAGTGCTGCAAAGCACCAAGAGCAATGCATGGAATCATTAAACTTCCAGAAGAGTCTATGACGCCAGTACGCCTCCCCTGCCTCCCCCGACGCCAGTACGCCTCCCCTGCCTCCCCCGACGCCAGTACGCCTCTCCTGCCTCCCACGATGCCAGTACGCCTCCCCTGCCTCCCCCAACGCCAGTACGCCTCTCCTGCCTCCCACGACGCCAGTACGCCTCTCCTGCCTTCGATGACGACCCGACTCTGCCCACAAGACCATCTGTTTTTTCCCCCTAAACCTTTCGGCTCCATGTTTAATATAGCAGCACAAACGGGAAGGGGAACCACACGCAGTACAGAAGAGTCCACTGTCACACTTCTTCCCACTCTGAGTTTGTATCCGTCTACGCCAGCGGCCCTCGGCCCTCACAGGGTGTCAGAATCCCCCGGGCCCCAGCCCTGCATTTCTCACGAAGTGGTTTTCCTGCGAGGCCCAGCTAGTGGTAGGTTCTAATCTACCCAGGCCACCGGAATGGGCAGCCATATCCTAGATGTTTGCAGATGTACCGCAAGAAGGTACTTCAAAAAGTTAACCAAAAAACGAAATTCAAAGATGTTCATTTTGGTGCCCAAAAAAATGGTTTTGAAGCATATGCCTGGTTTTTACATAATACGTATTTTTCATTAATGTCAAAAAATTTTATTTTGATTTGAGAGGGAGAGAAAGAAAGCTCTCATCCACTGGTTCACTCCCAAAATGCCAGCAGCAACTGGCACTGGCCCAAGGCCAATCCAGGAGCTGGGGGGGAACTCCATTAGGTGTCCCCGTGGGTGGCAGGGGTCCAGGTGCTTGAGCTAGACTGGCTGCCTCCAGCATGTGCAGTAGCGGGACTCTGGGGCTGGGAGCCAGAGCTGGGCGTGAACCCAGGCACTCCGTTACAGCACGTGGGCATCTCAACCGCCGGGCTGAACGGCACCCCTTTATGAACGTCCTGAAGACCCCTCACACGAGTGGAATTCAAAACTTAGGTGCATCAGAAGAAACACACACACCTTTTAATCCCGATTCCACGAACTGTCTGAAGCCCCCTTGGAATCCGAGTGAGGTCGCAGCGTCCGTGCTAACTGTGCTGTGTCTGTTGAGTGACATGCCTTGCTGCTACCCTGCTCCTGGCTGTACCGCCTGGCTGGCTCCCATCTTTGGGAAGGGCTGCACAGGGCAGCAGTGTGCACCGGGACTGCCCTAACCTCCCCTCCCCCACAAAGCGGCACGGAGGGGTTTCCAGGCTGACCTTCCAACGATGCTGCCACGAGGACCACAGACCTCCACCTCGCGGTATACAACTCTCATTTAGGTGCAGCCACCCACAATTCTGAAATGCACAACGTCCTACAAACCCTAAAACCTCTTCCCGCAACAAGACCTGGCCCGCACGCACATTAAGCTCTGGTCAGAACTCACCTGAAGCTACTTGGTCTTTATCTCCCCCCACCCCCACTGCTGTGGACATTCACACTTTTCACGACAGAAAGGTGAGGCTTTGGTTACAGGGTGCTGCCCCAGACCTGCCTGGGGCTGTCACGGAATATGTAATAAACGCATCTTGTTATCTTCTGAATTCCAAACCCACCTGGCCTCCGGAGGTTTGGGGAAGGAAGGGTGAACCAACAGGGAGCTTACTGTACTCATGTATGAGGCGCTATTCAGTGCAGGGGCTTCTACCAGCACAGAGGGGACACTGTCCCCCCCATTTTGCAGGCTACGAAATAAATCTCAGACGCGGGTTATTTCTGTAAGTGGAACTGCTGAGTGGAAAGAGTATGCTTTTTAAAACTCATGGAGCTTATGCGTTCCCAAATAGCAAATTACAAGTGGAAAACTTGAACCTGAGAATCCGGGAGACCACAGTAACCACCTGACCTCAGAGGACATCAGCAGCGGCGATGGGGAGGGGGGGCCGTCGACATCGGGGTGATGCCCTGGACAGCACGGCACCTCAGTGGTAACACAAATCAAGGGCTATGCTATAAGACACCTAAGCAGCACGGGCAACACATACAGCCAAGGTTAATCTCTTCGTTTTGATAGTCTATGGTTATACTAGTTGGCGAGGGCTGGTGCCATGGCTCACTTGGTTAATCCTGCGCCTGCGGTGCCGGCATCCCATTTGGGTTCTGGGTTCTAGTCCTGGTTGCTCCTCTTCCAGTCCAGCTCTCTGCTTTGGCCCAAGAAGGCAGTGGAGGATGGCCCACGTGCTTGGGTCTCTGTACCCGCATGGGAGACCAGCAGAAAGCACCTGGCTCCTGGCTTCGGATTGGCACAGCGCCGGCTGTGGCAGCCATTTGGGGGGTGAACCAATGGAAGGAAGACCTTTCTCTCTATTACTCTGTCCAATAAAAATTAAAAAAAAAAAAAAAAAAGTTGGCGATACAGGGGAGTGAAGAGTACATGGGGACTATCTATTATTTTTATAAAAATTAAATTTATTTGAAAAGCACAGTTGCAGCAAGAGAGACAGACAGACAGACTTTCCATCACTGGTTCATTCCTCAGGTGGCCACAATAGACACTGCTGGGCCAGGCTAAAGCCAGGAGCCAGAAGCTTCATCCACGTCTCCCATGTGGGTAATAGGGGCCCAAATACTTGGGCCATCTGCTGCTGCTTTCCCAGGCCGTTAGAAGAGAGCTGGATCAGAACTGGAGCAGAAAGGACTTTTTTTTTTTTAAGCGTTTATGGGTCCGATACTATGGCGTAGCGGGTAAAGCCATCACCTACAGTGCTGGCACCCCATATAGGCGCCAGTTCAAGTCCCAGTTGTTTCACCTAAAATCCAGCTCTCTGCTATGGCCTGGGAAAGCAGCGGAAGATGGCCCAAATGCTTGGGCCCCTGCACCCACGTGGGAGACCTGAAAGAAGCTCTTGGCTCCTGGCTTCAAATCAGCGCAGCTCCAGCCGCTGCAGCCAATTGGAGAGTGTATCAGAAGATGGAAGACCTCTCTCTGCCTCTGCCTCTCCTTCTCTCTCTGTGTAACTCTGACTTTCAAATAAATAAATAAATCTTTTAAAAAAAAAGTTTATTTGAGAGGCAGAGACAGAGAGTCTTCCATTAGCTGGTTCGCTCCACAAATGGCCTCAATGGCCAGAGCTGTGCTGATTTGGAGCCAGAAGCTTCTTCCAGGTCTACTATGTGGGAGCAGAGGCCAAAGGAGTAGGGCTATCTTCTGCTTTCAAAGGTCATAGCAGAGAGCTGGATCGGAAGTGGAGCACCCTGGACTTGAACTGGGATGCCAGCGGCTTAACTCGCTGTGCCGCAACACCAGCTCCTAAAGTAAATTTTACAACAGTCACAAAATCATTAAAGCCATGGCACTATGTAATTCCTAGTCTGGTCTTATCTTTAATTGCTTCTGGATTGTGTTCATACTAAGAAAGCCATTTCCTACTGCAAGTTTATTTTATTTTATTTTATTTTTATTTTTTTATTTTTTGACAGGCAGAGTGGACAGTGAGAGAGAGAGAGACAGAGAGAAAGGTCTTCCTTTGCCGTTGGTTCACCCTCCAATGGCCGGCGCGGCCGGCGCGCTGCGGCCGGCGCACCGCGCTGATCCGATGGCAGGAGCCAGGAGCCAGGTGCTTTTCCTGGTCTCCCATGGGGTGCAGGACCCAAGCACCTGGGCCATCCTCCACTGCACTCCTGGGCCACAGCAGAGAGCTGGCCTGGAAGAGGGGCAACCGGGACAGAATCCGGTGCCCCGACCGGGACTAGAACCCGGTGTGCCGGCGCCGCAAGGCGGAGGATTAGCCTAGTGAGCCGCGGCGCCGGCCTCCTACTGCAAGTTTAGAAGCACAGTTACCCATGTGTATTCTCTGCAGTATGTACAGTCGTGCCTGGTACCTGCAGGGGAGGGAGTGGTCCCGGGACCCCTGCAGACCCCACAGCCTGTAGATCCTCAAGTCCCTTCCAGGACAGGGTGTAGCACTGGCATGGGTAGCGCACACATCCTCCCCTATACCTCTAGACAGGCGACCTGTAATGCCTAACTCAGTGCAGATACCATGGAAACACTGTGACACTGTATCACGTAGGGAACTATGACACGAAAAATAGGTCTGTGCCTGTTCAATAGGATGTACTTTTCTTCAAACAGCTTTGATCCGCTGTTGGTGTAATACACAGCTGAGGACCTGCAGGCACACAGCCGACTGTACCACTCCTTGGAAATCTCTGTAGACAGAAGGAGAAAGGAAATACCAATAGAGGTGAGGGGGTGTGTTTGTGCTGATTCGGGGTAAGCATTTAGCCCAGCAGTTGAGACGCTGGTTCATAGCCACCCACGACCCACTTCAGAGAACCTGTGTTCAGGTCCCAGCTCCGAGCCTGCCTCTGGCTTCCTCTCCTGGAGACCCTCGGCAGGCACAGGGATGGCCCAACTACCTGCGATTTTGCCAGCCACGTGGGAGACCTGGACGGAGGTCCTGGCTCCCGGCTTCAGCCTAGCCCAGCATGGTCCCGGCCACTCTGAGCTCCAATGGGACGTCTCCTTATGTCTCAAACAAATCAATTTTAAAAAGTTTCTCAGGCCCAGCATTGTGGCAAAGTGCATTAGGCAGCCGCCTGTGACATGGGCATCCCATATTAGAGGGCTGGTTCCAGTGTTAGCTGTTCCACTTCCAATCTACCGCCATGCTAACTAACGCTCCTGGGAAGGCCGCAAAAATGGCAAGTGCTTGGGCCCCGGCCACCCATGTGGGAGACCCAGATGCAGTTCCTGGCTTTGGCCTGGCCCAGCACTGACTGTCATAGGCATTTAGAGTGAACTAGCAGGCTGGTGCTGTGGCTCAATAGGCTAATCCTCTGCCTTGCGGCACCGGCACACCAGGTTCTAGTCCCGGTCGGGGTGCAGGATTCTGTCCCGGTTGCCCCTCTTCCAGGCCAGCTCTCTGCTGTGGCCCGGGAGTGCAGTGGAGGATGGCCCAGGTCCTTGGGCCCTGCACCCCATGGGAGACCAGGAGAAGCACCTGGCTCCTGGCTTTGGATCAGCGCAGTGCGCCAGCCGCGGCGGCCATTGGAGGGTGAACCAACGGCAAAAGGAAGACCTTTCTCTCTGTCTCTCTCTCTCACTGTCCACTCTGTCAAAAAAAAAATAGAGTGAACTAGCAGATGGAGGATCTCGATCGATCGATCTCTCCTCTCTCTCTGGTGATCTGCCTTTGAAATAAATCTTTCAAAAAAAAATTAAGTCTCCTGATGAGTCAGAAAAGTTATTTAAAAACTGCAGATTCTTATCTAGCAGCTTAATTAAAAAACCTCAACCTACAGGCTAAAATTATAGTTTGCTTATAAAACACAAATTGTTATGAGACTTCTAACTACTTTTTAAAAAGAGAAAACATACGAGAACAGACAACCTCCCAAATGCACGAGGCCCTTTAACTTCCTAGTTAAACATTTCATTTTTAATTTCCTCCTTTGTAGATACTGTTTTTAATCACGCAGGCAAATCCGTCTTAGTAATCAGAGGAGGGCAGCCTGTTTGACCGATGTTCACACACAGTCTGGCTTCATCAAACAATGGTGGGGCCACACCTCTGCCCCAGCTGACACTCCCGGAGCCTCCCAGCAGGAAGTCCACAGGTTAGCAAACACTCCACACACACCCCTGCAGCAGGAGGACTCCACCACACCTGCTGATGGTTTGAAAATAGTCTACCCAGGGAAGCACCGGCGTCCCATAAGGAGAGTACTGGTACCAATCCTGGCCGCTCCACCTGCAATCCAGCTCCCTGCTAATGTGCCTGGGAAGTCAAAAGATGGCCCAAGTGCTTGGGCCCCTGCCACCCATGAGGGAGATCCAGACTGGAGTCCCAGGTGCCTGGCTTCAGCCTGGCTCAACACCAGTCATTCTGGGTATTTGGGAGTGAACCAGAGGGTGGAAGCTAGATCTCTCTAATAAATAAATCTTATAAAAACTCAGGGCTAGGGAGTGGTGTAGTGGGTTAAGCTGCCACCTGCAGCTCTGGCATCCATATGGGCCTCAGTTCGAGTCCCAGCTGCTCCACTTGCAATCCAGCTCTCTGCTGTGGCCTGGGAAAGCAGTGGAAGATGGCCCAAGTGCTTGGGCCCCTACACCCATGTGGGAGACCTGGATGAAGCTCCTGGCTCCTGGCTTCGGATCAGTCCATCTCCAGCCATCGCATCATGTGGGAAGCGAACCAGTGGAAGGAATACCTTTCTCTGTGTCTCTCCCTCTCTCTCTCTAACTCTGCCTTTCAAATGAAAAATAAAATTAAATCTACCCTGTTCTGGGACTGTCTGTAAACCAGGGTTCTGTAGAGCCTGCTCCACGGCAGACCAGCATCACCAAAAACAGACTAGGCACAGCGTAACGTCACCTAAGGGTGAAACCTCTGCTCTGGGTCCATTTATAGAAAGCCTGGCACCTCTTCTTCCGGTGGGTTAGTGCTGGATGACCAAGCCCACTCTCTTCTGCTTCAACTGCTTCAACCCCTGCAGGAGGTACAGAGAAGCACCTCCCCTCACTTCCCCCAATTCTGGAAGCTGGCAGTTTCTAAAGATGAAAACTTTCAAAGCAAGCGTGCATATTTAGTGTTAGGTGGTGGAAGCTTGGAGAAGCAAGGTGTATGTGTGTGGGGGGGGGGGTGAACGCACACGAATGCACACCCACCTTGCTTTAGCCGGCACCCAGGCTACAGCTCTCCACCTGCCCTCCTTGACTCCTTTGGTTCAGGCGTCCGAGGGCCAAACCCTCCCGCTACCTGCCTTTGTGCATCTCCTACAAGCTAAGAGGCGTTATGGTGTTTTCCAAGTGGCTGAAAAACGTTGAGTGAGTACAGGACGGGTGAAGATCACCCTAAATTGAAACCTCGGAGTGCACCAGGTTGCACTGGCTCACAGCCACACTCGCTGACCCACACAGCTGTCCTCAGTAACCCAGGGGGCTGGATCAAGGCCCCCTCGGACACCAAAAATCCCAAGCCGCCCTCGGGGGCCCTTTAAGTCATCATGCTGTTACTTACAATGCATTTAATAAAATGCAGACACCACGGGCATCTGTTACACTGTATTCGTTTCAGAAAGAGTAAGGAGAAACGACATCTGTAAGTGTTTAGTACAGATGCAATTTTTGTACCCAAAAACACACTGCCTTTTGAAGGCAGCTGAACTGGAGGATGGGTGTGGAGTGACCGTACACTGCAGACCATCTATACGTAATGATAGAGTTGAAGGGCTGTGGCAAAGAGTATGTGGCTCTCAATCTCAAAGACCAGTTAGGTCCTTGACACAAAACCCAATTGTTTTTAAGAGGCAGAGCCAGCGCTGTGGCACAGTGGGTTAAGCTGCCACCTACAGTGCTGGCATCCCACATGGGCACCAGTTCAAGTCCCGGCTGCTCCACTTCTGATCCAGCTCCCTGCTAATGCACCAGGGAAAGGAGTAGAAGATGGCCCAAGTACTATGGCCCTGCATCCACGTGGGACACCTGGATGAAGCTCCTGGCTCCTGGCTTTGGACTGGCCCAGCTCCAGCCTTTGCAGCCATTTGGGGAATGAACCAGTGGATGGAAGATTTTTCTCTGTGATCCCATTTTTGTTGAAAAATATTTTTAAAAACATGTCCAAAACATGACCCTACATAGAGAAAGTATAGAAACTGTCTATAAGAAAAAACACAGGCCAGCGCCACGGCTCACTTGGCTAATCCTCCACTTGCGGTGCTGGCACCCCAGGTTCTAGTCCTGGTCAGGGCGCCGGTTCTGTCCCAGTTGCTCCTCTTCCAGTCCAGCTCTCTGCTGTGGCCTGGGAGTGCAGTGGAGGATGGCCCAAGTGCTTGGGCCCTGCACCCACATGGGAGACCAGGAGGGAGCACCTGGCTCCTGGCTTCAGATTGGCACAGCACACCGGCCGTAACGGCCATCTTGGGGGTGAACCAATGGAAGGAAGACCTTTCTCACTGTCTCTTTCTCTAACTCTGCCTGTCCAAAAAAAAAACCAAAACCAAACCAAAACAAAAAACACATGTGAACTGTGTAGAGTAGGAATGGGGACAGGAAGGAATGAAAGAAACTTTTCCTGTCTACTTTATTCAATCACTTAAAAAAAAAAAAGATCTATTTATTTGAAAGTCAGAGTTACATAGAGAGAGAAGGAGAGGTAGAGAGGTAGAGAAAGAAAGGTCGGTCTTCTACCCACTGGTTCACTCCCTAGTTGGCCACAACGGCCGGAGCTTTGCTGATCCAAAGCCAGGAGCCAGGAGCTTCCTACGGCGGTGCAGGGGCCCAAGGACTTGGGCCATCCTCCACTGCTTTCCCAGGCCACAGAAGAGAGTTGGATCAGAAGTGGAGCAG
Source organism: Oryctolagus cuniculus (assembly GCF_051225735.1). Taxonomy (NCBI): domain Eukaryota; kingdom Metazoa; phylum Chordata; class Mammalia; order Lagomorpha; family Leporidae; genus Oryctolagus; species Oryctolagus cuniculus. The sequence continues at coordinate 144,456,786 of NC_142867.1, read as the reverse complement.
CCAGACGCAGACTGGCACCCATATGGATGCTGACACTGCAGGTGGTGACTTCACCCGCTACACCACAGTGCAGCCCCTCAATCACTTTTGTCCTCAATAAGCATCTTTCTAAAACAAAAGCCCAAAAGAAGGGATGGAGTCCCAGCTCTGCTTGCAGCTCCAGCTCCCTGCTAATACACTCTAGGAGGCAGATGATGGCTCAGCTGCCTGGGACCCTGTCACTCACCCAAGCAAGAGCTACACTGACAATCTGAGGTTTTGGCAAGAGTAGCCCACACTACCTAAGATAAAGGATTAATAATTCTGGGGCTGGTGTTGTGGCTTAGCAAGTTAAGCCTTAGCCTGGAACACCAGCATTTCATATGGGCTCCGGTTTGAGACTCAGCTGCTCCACTTCTGATCCAACTCCCTGTTACTGCGCCTGGAAAAGCAGCAGAAGATGGCCCAAGTGCTTGGGCCCCTGCATCCACATGGGAGACCTCGAAGGAACTCCTGGCTTCAGCCTGGTCCAGTCCTAGCCATTACAGCCAACTGGGGAAGTGAACCAGCGGATGAAAGACAAATTCTCTCTCCTAACTCTGCCTTTCAAATAAACAAAAAAAAATTTAAAAAAAGTTTAATAATTCCAACATTTTCATTACTGATATATATTTACTTATGCCTTACAGAATGCAAAAGTAAATTTTTATTTTCTTATTTCCATTAGAACTAGGAAAGAAAAGCATAGCCTAACACAGTGAAACTATCCAACTGTTAAATGGCTGAAACTTGTCACCAATTATTCCACTGACATTTAAAAACATACCCCTTCCAAATTTTCCAACAAACCTGAAGGCAAACACCCTTGTTCAAATTGCTAACATTATTCCCTTGTACTTTTTCTGATTGTGCATTTCCTAGTTTTGTATTTCCTAGTTTAACTGACTTACCGACGCATGGACTCAGAATCTATTCATAGAAATGTTCTTCTTAGATTTGCAAACTATTTTATCTAAACAGAAAGTTTTAAGAAGAAGCCAAAGAGTAACCTAAGATATTAAAATTTAGAGAGGATACATACGGTAATGTTAACAAGTTTTGAGGCCGTAGTGTTTTGCAGCTTCCTCATTTAATTAAGAAAAGAAAAAGAGAGACCACACTTCCATCCCTCACAAGTCGACTAAGAACTGGACCTCAGTGAAACCCAGGCTCTCTCCTCCGGGAACCCAAAGGGGGCGAGAAGGCCTGGCCGTGCTCCAGGAACGCAGAGGGGACCCGCGGCCCTGCCCCGCACCTGGCACAGGTACTGGGAGGACTCATCTAGCCTGGCGAGAGTCAGAACCTGCTCAGAGCCTCCCGGGCTCACCTTTTGTCACCGAGGCTGGTGTGAAAATTAAATGACAGCACCCAGAAAAGCACCGACCACCAAGTGAACACAAGGTTCCTCAAAGCTTTGAAGGGAGAACTGGTGTTTAGCCTAGCAGTTTATACACAGGTTACCTGGCTCTGGCTTCGGACTCCAGCGTCATAGTGACGAAGACCCTGGATGGCTTGAGTAGTGGTATCCCTGCAATCCACACGAGGGCGCTGGACCCAGTCCGCAGCTCCTGGCTCTAGTTCAGGCCTAGCCCCAGCCCTTGCTAGCATCTGGGGCGGGTGCTGGCTCTCCCTCCTCCTCTGTATGGCAGTGTCTCTCAAACCAAAGTTGCCTTTAAACGTTCAAGGAACGGGCCAGTGCGGTGGCATAGCGTGTAAAGCCGCAACCTGCAGTGCTGGCATCCCATATGGGTGCTCGTTTGAGTCCGGGCTGCTCCTCTTCTGATCCAGCTCTCCGCTATGGCCTGGGGAAGCAGTGGAAGATGGCCCAAGTCCTTGGGCCCCTGCACCCGCGTGGGAGAGCCAGAAAGGGCTCCTTTCAGATCAGCACAGCTACAGCTGTTGTGGCCAATTTGGGAGTGAACCAGCTGATGGAAGACCTCTCTCTCTCTCTCTCTCCTCTCTGTGTAACTGACTTTCAAATAAATAAATAAATGTTCATGGAAAATGGAATCGATAACCATTTTGGTACAAAAATTTTTTAAAGATGTTATATTTATTTAAAAGGCAGGGTTAGAGAGAGAGATGTAGAAAGAGAGTGAGAGAGATTCTCCATGTGCTGGTTCGCTCCCCAAATGGCCACAACAGCAGGGGCTGGGCCAGGCCAAAGCAGGAGCTTCATCCGGGTCTCCCATGTGGGTGGTGGGGTTCCAAGTACCTAGACCATCTTCCCCTGCATTAACAGGGAGCTGCATGAGAAGCCAAGCAGCCGGGACATATGGGATGCCCGGGTCGCAGGTGGTGGCTTTACCCGCTACACCACAGCGCCGGCCCTGGTACAAAAATGTTTGAAATCCACACGTGATTTCTTCACAACACACATTTTCACAAACTTTCTGAGGACGCTCGTGGACATGGATTTCAAAAGTCTTTACACCAGATATACACCTTTTCACTCCGTTTACCCATGACTTTCTGAGATCCTCTCATACTTAGCTGCCAGGGCATTGCTGTGGGGCCACCTGGTCTTTGCAAACCTCCCTTCGCTCATTTGGAAGAAGCAATCAATCACACATTCCCCCATGGAGTGCTTCTGCGGACCAGGTGAAAGAGTTACAAGTAGAGGCCAAGGTCAGGGTCCAGCTGTCTACTAACAGAGCATGCGCATGCCCGAGGGACAGGAGATGCTGCAGCCAGCTGCAGAAGGCAATCCCAAAGGTTGCAGGTGTCTTTACCCTACCAAAGAAGACAGACGCTCCATCTCCCTGGTTAAGGAGGCCATACAGGGGCCAGTGTAGTGGCAGCACGGGCTAAGTTGCCACTTATGACACTGGATGCCCCTATGGGAGTACAGGTTCAAGTCCCGGCTGCTTTGCTGCTGATCCATCTCCCTCCTAATAGCCTGGGAAAGCAGCAGGAGATGGCCCAAGTGCTTGGGCACTGCACCCCCATGGGAGACCCGGAAGAAGCTCCTGGCTTCGGATGGACTCAGCTTCTGGCTCCTGACTTCAGCCTGGCCCAGCCCTGGCTGTTGCAGCCATCTGGGGAGTAAGCCAGCAGATGGAAAATTCTCTCTCTACCTCTCTAGCTCTGCCTTTCAAATAAAAATAAAATAAATCTTAAACAACGACAACAAAAATGGCTCGCTCTCTCCTCTCCATGCCCTACCCCTCACTGTCACTCTGCCTTTTCACTAAATAAATCTTTTTTAAAAGAATGCCATACACAGTAGTTACATATCACAGGGTCTTCAGAAGTCACAGAAAGTGCATATTTTGAAAAACCTGGGCCGGCGCCGCGGCTCACTAGGCTAATCCTCCGCCTTGCGGCGCCAGCACACCGGGTTCTAGTCCCGGTTGGGGCACTGGATTCTGTCCCGGTTGCCCCTCTTCCAGGCCAGCTCTCTGCTGTGGCCAGGGAGTGCAGTGGAGGATGGCCCAAGTGCTTGGGCCCTGCACCCCATGGGAGACCAGGAAAAAGCACCTGGCTCCTGCCATCGGATCAGCGCGGTGCGCCGGCCGAAGCACGCCAGCCATGGCGGCCATTGGAGGGTGAACCAACAGCAAAGGAAGACCTTTCTCTCTCTCTCTCTCACTGTCCACTCTGCCTGTCAAAAAAAGAAAAAAGAAAAAAAAGAAAAAAAGAAAAACCTATGTTTGAATTTCCATTTTCTTGCACAAAATAAACTTACCTTTTAATTCTGTTTTCTATGAACTTGCTGAACTATCGGAGTCCTGTGAGTACTGCGGTTTTATACTGCATTACATCACGGTGAATACAGCACCACGACTATACTAGTAGTACTGATACAGAAAGCCCTCTGCATCCCCTGTTCCCTGCCTGCAGGCCACGTGCTGCACCCCAAGGAGGAGCCTGAGGAGCTCCGACAGGGCCACCCACACCCTCTCCTCTCCTCTCAGCACAGTGAGGCAGACTAACGGTCAAAATACCTAAAGGGATGCTTACAAAGAACAGGAAGCTGTTAAGATTCCTATAAAAAGAACAAGTTAAAGTTATATGAACGAATGCAAGAAACAGGCTGAAAAATACTCAAAATTAACACAAAGAGTATTTGAAATAGGATTTTACCTCCATTGTCAGTAACCATGAATCCAGCCCTAAGTATATGCTGGCCTTGGGATACAATAAAACCATAGTAGCACTGTGCACAGACTTAGGAAAAGTCACACACACAGGAGTGCTGATTGTTGCCATTTTTCTTACTACTGAGAATTCTCAAAAATGTTTGGAAACTGCAACAAATTGCAATATAAACCACTACAATCATTTTTCATAGTATTTCTATCTGTACGTTTTCGGTTTTTTTCCTCTAAGGTACTGATTTTCAAAATCTTAGCAGGGAAAGCATCGTATTTTTAATACAACCTTTAAGAGTGGTAAAGAAAAATAAAGTCAAATCATAGAAATCGGGGCCACTGCTGTGGGGTAACGAGTTCAGCTACAGCTGCCTACAATGCCAGCACCCCATATCATAGTGGGGGTACCAGTCCTGACTGCCCTGCTTCTGCCCAGCTCCCTGCCAATGCACCTGGGAAAGCAGTGGAAGAGGGCCTAAGTCCTTGAGCCCCTGCCACACACACGGGAGACCGTAATAGATTTCAGGGCTCCTGGCTTCAGCCTGGCCCAGACCTGGCTGCTGCAAACATTTCGGGAGTGAGCCAGCAGACGGAAACAAGTAGCTTGCTGTGTGGTGTGGTGTGGTGTGGTGTGGTGTGTGTGTTTGTGCTGTGTGTTTCTGTCTCTCCCCTCTGTCACTCTTTCAAATAAATAAATCATTTTCTAAAAATTGTAGAAACAAGTGGCTTGCTGTGTGTGCAGGCATGTGTATGTGTATGTGTGTGTGTGTGTCTCCCCCTCTGTCACTCTGCCTTTCAAATAAATAATTTTCTAAAATTATTTCTAAAAAAACTGTAGAAATCTGGGGCTGGGGCAGTAGTGCAGCGGGTAAAGCCGCCACCTGCAGTGCTGTCATCCCATATGGATGCCGGTTTGAGCCCCGGCTGCTCCACTTCCAAGCCAGCTCTCTGCTGTGGCCTGGGAAAGCAGCAGAAGACGGCCGAAGTCCTTGGGCCCTGCACCCACATGGGAGACCCGGAAGAAGCTCCTGGCTTCGGATGGACTCAGCTCCGGCTGTTGTGGTCATCTGGGGAGTGAACCAGCAGATGGAAAACCTCTCTCTGCCTCTGCAAATCTGCCTTTCAGATAAATAAATAAATCTATTTTAAAAAAAACTAGAAATCGGCCAGCACCGCGGTTCACTAGGCTAATCCTCCGCCTGCAGCGCCGGCACACCGGGTTCTAGTCCCAGTCAGGGCGCCGGATTCTGTCCCGGTTGCCCCTCTTCCAGGCCAGCTCTCTGCTGTGGCCCGGGAGTGCAGTGGAGGATGGCCCAAGTGCTTGGGCCCTGCACCCGCATGGGAGACCTGGGAGAAGCACCTGGCTTTGGATCGTCACAGCGCGCCCGCCATAGCAGCCATTTTGGGGAGTGAACCAATGGAAGGAAGACCTTTCTTTCTCTCTCTCTCACTCTCTAACTCTGCCTGTCAAAAAAAAAAAAAAACTGTAAAAATCTGAGAAGGCATGGAATTTTTTCTGGGAAATATCTATGAAGCCAAGGAGACGGGGGAACTAGGAAACACCCTTTAAAAATATTCATTTTCCTGAAAAGCAGAGTAACAGACAGAAATCAATCTTCCAATCACTGTTTACTCCTCAAAAGGCTGCAGCAGCTAGGTCCGAGTTAGGCTGAAGCCGGAAGCCAAGAACTCCACCCAGCGGCCCCTACCACCACCACCACCACCACCACCACCACCACCACGTGGGTGGCAAAGACCCACGTACCTGAGCCATCTGCTGCCACTTTCACTGGGACTCAAAGACGGGAACCCCAACGTAGGGTGCAGACACTGCCAAGCAGCAGCTGAACCCGCTGCGCCCAATGATTGCCCAGAAAACACCTTTTTAAAAGTCTGTTAGGCCAAGGCTGTGGTGCAGCGGGTTAAGCCACTGCCTTGGATGCTGGCATCCCATATGGACGCTGGTTCAAGTCCTGGCTGCTCTGCTTCTGATCCAGCTTCCTGCCGATGTACCTGGGGAAAGCATCAGAGGATGGTCCAAGTCCTTGGGCCCTTGCAGCTGCGTGGGAGACCCGGAGGAAACTCCTGGCTCCTGGCTTCAGAATGGCACAGCTCCAGCTGTTGCACCCATTTGGGGAGTGAACCAGTGGATGGAAGATCATCTCTCTCTGTCGCTCCCTCTTTCTAATTCTACCTTTCAAATCAATCAATCTTTAAAAACAAGTTTATTTACCCATTCATTCATTTGGCAGAGCAACAGAAAGAGAAATCTTGAATCCACTGGTTCACTCCCCAAATGCCTGGCAAAGCCAAGCCTGGCTCAGGCTGGACCAGGCCAAAGCCAGGGGCTGAGGGACTCCATCCGGGACTCTCAGGGAGCAGCAGTGACCCAAGTCCTTGACCCTTCACCTGCTGCCTCCCAAGCCAGGACAGAAACCAGCAATCCTGGATCAGAAGCAGGTGCCCCAAGTGGCAACTTAAGCCACTGCACCACAATGCCCACCCCTGGAAACACGTCTTAAACCTGCAAACCAGTCTCTTGCCTAACAGCATTTCATCAGTAACTTGTAAAATCTAAAAAAGAAACGAATTCAGTCTGTAAGAATCCTTTTTGGGGGGGACAGGGAGAGCAAGTGAAATGCCATTCACTCTTTGCTCAGCTGACAGCCAACGCACATCAACACCGTCCCTTTTACTTTTTGCACCTGCTTAGAAATTTAGAATTTTTTTTTCAAAATAGAAGTGCTTATTTTAAGAATAATCTATTACGGAGGTTAGTTCTCACATGAGGTCATTAAAAAGAATAAATAAAGCAACTTTTTAAGGAAAAACCAAAAAAAAAAAAAAAAACACCACAGGAGTACAGCAAAGGAATTAAAGCGGAAGGCACAGAACTTGCCTCCAGCATCTGTGCCCCCGCCCCTTCCTCAACGCCCCAGGGCAGCTGGAATTCAGGACCTGGCTCAGGGTGGGAACCCCTGGGGGTGGGGGTGAGGGTGGGGGAGATACTCTCAGGGCCACTTGCTGAATGCAGGGCTTCATCCCTGAAGGTAGCCCATGCCTGGGCATCTCCCCCAGCCTCTGCCTTCCCTGCTTCTGGGGGGAAGCCGTGCTGGGTGCGGGCAGGCGGGTACTACTCAAACACTGAACCACTGCATGTAGCCCTGGCCTGGCGTGGCCAACCCTCACCCGTGTTTCAAACTCACCTCTCACAAAACAGAAAACAGATGCAGGTGCAGAACCTTAAACACCTCCGGCCGACACCTGCGCCTATCACAGCGCTCAGAAGGCACTGGATGGCTGCACCGGGGGGCTCCCCAGCACCCCTTTCCTCTTCAATGCTTGTGCTAAACCCCAGGAGAAACGGAAGAACTGTGGTCACCTCTCCCGTAGGAGAACGAAGCACACGCCCGAAGCTAAGCTGACCTCTCTTATTTAACCAGCCTAAGAATTCAATTCCTTCTTGACCACGGACTCCTTAAGAGGAGGAATGTCTGGCCCCTCTGGGTGCGAAGCCCTGGCGAGTTTCTATTTACTGGCTTCTTTTTTATTTTCTTTCTATTTACTAAGAAAGTAAAATACTTCAACAGCTTAATTTTAAATTTTTAAAATTTTTTTAACACAAGTAGAAAGAGCTAGAAGGCCTTTGGAGACCCACAAGGACCGACCAAACAACTGCACTGCTCCCCAGATTCAGGAATCTACCACTGGATAAAGCTGAGCCCATCTGGTGGCCACGAGCCATCCTAAATATTCCAGCAGCGCATCTCAGTAGCCCGAATCAGCACTGCTGCTCAGTATCTGCACCCACTGAGGGCCGTGGGGCGGGCGCACAGACCGCCCCCAAAACACAAAGAAACCCGCACCCCCACACACACCACCACCAACCGCCAGAGCCACACAACTCTGCCTTTGAAACTGGGAGACGAGACATCCCAAAATACCCAGCGTTGCGGCCTTCCAAATATAATGACTCTTAAGTTCCATTTAAAAGAACATTCACCCACTCTTGCTTTAAAAAAAAAAAAAAAATCATCAAACGCATTAAGTAGGGCGTGGAAATCACAGAGTCCCAGGAACGCAGCCGACTGTTCTGACAACGCGACAAAAAAGTTGCGCGGCTCCTAGGTAGGCGTCGGCCCAGGTGGGAAGCGGCGCAGGTACCCGAAAAAGGCCGGGAAATGCAGGGGCCCCTTCCCAGGACGCGGCAACGTGGGCGCCCGCCCGGGGCGCACGCAGGAAGGCTGGCGGAGCCGCCGCCCCGGGCCCGCGCGCGCCCCGCGCCACTTGGCGGGCGCACGCTCTTGACTTTGGGTGCCCGGCTCGCGGGTCACGGCTCGGCCCCGCACCGCCCGAGACCAGCTGCCCCGTCCGCGACCTCGCCTCGCCGCGCGGTCCAGGGGCCGCGCTTCCGGCCCGAGGCACCTAGCGGCCGCAGGCTGCCCCAGCGCGGGAAGGCGCGGAGCTCGCCTCGAGCGCGCCCGGTCCACGGCTGCAGCCCCGAGCGCACGCCGCGCGCGGGCCCGGGGAGAGGGGCCGCGGTCCGCACGCGCGCCGCCGCCCACTCACCTCCTCCCGCGGCTCCCGCGGCCGCCCGGGCCGCTCTCCCGCCGCCGGCCTCGCGCTCCAGCCCGCGCCGCCGCCGCGTCTCCGCGTCTCCGGCCTCCGCAGCGCGAATCCCCGCCCCCGGGCAGCGCCGGCGGCGCAGTGGGAGGAGGCGGCGAGGCCGGGGCCGCGCGCGAACGCCCGGCCCCACGGTGGTGCGCGCGCCCCCAGCCCGCGCTCGCCCCTCGGCGGGAGCCGGAAATCCAACAGCGCGCTCTCCGTGCGTGCGGCGGGAGCCACGGCCTCCCTTCCCAGCGCGGCCGCCGCGCTCCTGTCCACGACGCCGGAGCCCCGCAGGAAGGAAGAAGCTGTACCTTGAGAGACCCCTCCCCTACCCTGCCACTTCTCCCCGCCGCCCAGGGAATGTTCTCGAACGTGGAGCCAGCCACACCCAGCGCCCCACACCTGCCACTCCCCCTGTCTGCTGATTCCACGGTGCCCTCGGCCCAGGCTGCCCAGGGTAGGGGGTAGGGAGCCGCCGAAAGCAGGTTTCCGGGGTGGGGGTCTCTGCTCTCTTGCCCGTCTGACCCCCTCCTCCTCAAACCCTGCTGCTCGGCCCTGGGAGCGTCGGACCGTTTGCAGAGGGTGAAATGAGGGGTCCCAGGCGCCCGCAGAGGATGCAGCGTGGGGACCCGGTTTGCAAGCCACGCCTCCCTGAGCCAATGCCACCCAGCTGATGACCCACGCAGTGACAGCCGTGCAGGCTCTCAGCTCGGGCAGCACCCGCCAGATGCTGCAGTTAATTTAGGGGAACCCTTAAGAGGCTTCAGGGGCCAGGGGCTCCCATGTCCAGAGTTCTGAAAGTAAACGTCTTGATTGATTGATTGAGAGCTGCCCGGATAATTCTAGATGGCCAGCAGTCTGAAGTGTCCTAGCCTAGACTTTCCATGCCTGCTTTTCCTCTGCTCCTATCTCACATCCCCACAACGAGGAACAAACACGCTCACTCCCAATGGAATACTGCACGGCAGCAATTGTGCACAGCAAAGATCCGCCTTGAAAAAGGGGGCAGAGGTACCCTCCTGCCACCTGAGCACCGCAGAAAAGTGAAGCTCTTAGCTGGGTTGCGAGCTGGCCACATTCCGCTGCACTCGAGAATGACGCTTGTGTTCCCTGGAATTGTTACACTGTTGTGGGGGTGGGACCAGGCATCCAGAAGCCGAGACGAGGCAGTGTTGAGCAGCAGCCTTGCTTTTTGGGGGGTGGCGTGGCATGCATCCTTTCCCTCGCATCTTCCCAGTGAGCTTGAATGATCCCAGCGGGGATTTTGTGGACAGGTGTGGTAAATCCCCTTTATCGCCTCCCCTGAGTGTTCTCTGCATTCCGAAACTGGCAAACCATGGCTTTGGTCTCATGCGGAACAGGTCCATACAGAGTAGGTGCTAAGGAAGCTGGCTGAGTTCGCTCCTCCTTATATACCGAGGAAGAATCGGTCCTTTTCTGGTCTCATTAGTCTTGATGACAAATGTTGGAATTTTTAAGTTCGAGTTTTGTCCGTGTGTGTGTGTGTGTGTGTGTGTAAGTATTGGCTTTGCATTGCTTCTAAAACTTCCTTCTGTATCTTTCAGGCATCTCACCTGGAATGTTCAACTGACCCGAAAAATTTAACTGACAGGTTTTGATTAAACAATGTGCCAGGGCTGTGGTGCTTGGGTGCGGTAGGCACCCACATTCTGCCTGTCCCCTCATTGGCTAGGGCCACTTGATTGGCATACGAGAACTTTCCCTCCCTTCCCCCAAAGGATGCTGGGGTGGAAGGGCTGTCGATCAATGTCCTCTCCAGGGAAGAGGTGGATCTTGTGTTGGTGTCCTGTTTGCTGCCCCGGCGTGTCATCACAAACCTGAAGTCATAAGACAACACAAACTGATGATCTTACATTCTGTCGGTCAGAAGTCTCTTTGGGTTCCTTCGTAGAGGCCCTGGGAACACACACCTGTTTCCTTGCCTGTTCCAGTTCCCCCATTCCTTGGCTGCCAGCAGCGTAGCATCTCTCTGGTCCTGATTCTGTCATCCCAGCTCTCTGATCCAGCGGAGAAAGGGTCTCTACTGTTAAGAACCCTTGGGAGTACATTGGTCGCAACCCAAATAATCCAGGATGACCTCCCCACCTCCTGACCCCTGACTTATTCCTCTTTGTCCTTTTTTGCCATGCAAGTCACCTTCAGTGGCTCTGGGAATTAGCACATGAACATCCTTGGGGAGCTGTCATTCTGCCTGCCACGAACCCAAAGCCTCAGCTAGTCTGTGACATGTTGATGAGCCCAGCTCAGAGAAGCATTGCTGTGCACTGGACTCGGTGAGGAGACCCATCCTTCCTGGTGCCTTCCAAAGCCTGGCTCCCGAGGGCCAGTCGGGTGGGGAACCCTTCAGATGGAAGGAGGTAGGGCGGAAGCAGAGCCAGAACTAGGTCGCAGGAACACTGACTCGTGTCCTCGCAACACTTGTTCAAGATGCAGAATGTCGGGGGAGTCCACCCCCCACCCCTGGCCAGCAGAGACAGCTGCTCTGTTCTCTGTAGTGAGACATGTCACTGAGGGTCATCAGGCCTCCATACCACAAGAGCATCCTATTGCCTATGAGAAGAGGAAATTGGTTGCTGACAGGCAAACAGAAGCCTGGCAGATTTCTTGCAAAAGTATCCTAAGAGATTTAAAGAGCCATGGAGGTTCGAAGGCGAGAAAAGTCACTCCTGTTTAGGAAAACCAGACTGTATCGAAGATGAGTGTAGAACAGGACTGTCCTAGAAACACAGACGTCATCGTGGGTGATTGGAAATTCAAAGTTGGTGCATTAAAAATGTAGAAATAAACAATAGGAAAGGTTTTTAATTATGTACTTCATTACTTAACCTATTAGTTCGAAAATATACCATCTCAGCATGGAATTAAAATGTTAATGAGATGTTTTACATGCAGTAACATTTTTCATGGAAGAATATTTTAGACTGTGTTGGCTTTCTTAATTAAAATTAGAGGCAGGCATTTGGCCCAATGGTTAGGATGCCAGCTGGGAACCCAGGCACCAACCCAGAGTGCCTGGGTTCAAGTGCCAGTCCCGTTCCTGATTCCAGCTTCCCACCAGTGCAGACTTTGGGAGACAGCAGATGAAGATGGCTCAAATAGTTGGATCCCTGCCACCCACACGGTAGATCTGGATTGAGTTCCAAGAGTGGAGAGAACTCTGTAGAAGATGAAAACAGCAGATGCATGGAATGCCACTGCCTCTACAGCTGAGATAGACCGAAGGAGAGCACCCCCCACCACTCTCCCACCCACACAGAAAAAAGATAGAGAGCGCACCACTCTCGCACACCAAATGCCAGAGAAGTCACTGTCCTGTCCACACAAATCTGCCCTGTGGAAATCTGGAAACTGCCTCGGGCTCTGTGCACCGAGGAGCTGGGTCCTGAGGACCAGTCGGGCCGGGGGGAACCCTTTGGATGGAAGGATGAAGCAGAGAAGCAGAGCACTTTTACCTCAGGTTCACCAAACCATCCTCCACAGCCCCATAATCCTCCCCAGATCCCGAGGTGGGCACCGCTCGCTCTCTACAGGTGGCCTTTGCCTTCACAGGGTCTTAGCATTCTAGGCTCTCTATCCGAATTTCCTCACACCACAACAGGCCGCTCTCATGCCTGCCTTCCCCACAGCCCAGCTATGCTGTCCTGGGATCCCCGGCCCCACTGCCTTTCCTCGTGACTCCGTGCAAAACCTGCCATCAGAGAAGAGTCTCTGGCACCTCCCGCATTCTGCCCCCACGAGGCCAGGTCTGCAGGATTCCCCAGGGAGAAGTCTTTTGTAAGCTTTGCTGCTCCACACTTCACGTGGTAGGTCCTGGGTCCGCATTTCAGATGAGACTTTAAGCAGCATCAGCACAAAGCAGGCACTCTCCAGATATGCAATAAATGACACGACTGCACAGACCAGAAAGTCCTTTGTCATGAACATCTGGCCCCACTTCCTGTCCTGCACCCATTTTCCCACCTGCAGGTACCAGCATCACCATTTTAAAAAATATTCTTCCTCGCTGATATTGCTACCCCAAATGTCTGCAGAGAGCTGATCTGCAGCACCCCTCAAAAATATATATTCACATGCCATTCCCCCAGAAAGTTTGAATACTCCCTTGTATGACAAAATGCGTGCTCAGGCACACATGCCGAGAAGAGGAACCTGTGTTGGGTTATCGGGGTGGACCCTGCCTGCAGTGATCAGTGCTATGCCAGGAGACAGGCAGAGGAGGAGGCAAGCTGAGCACAAAGGCTGGGACAGGAAGGGTGCAGCCACATATGAGGGCTGGCTCCCCTACAGCCTTTGAAGAGAGTACGGCTCTCTGCCGGAAACAACAAGAGAACAAAACTGGTAATTTTTTTTTATTTTAAGATTTATTTATTTATTTGAAAGTCAGAGTTACAGACAAAGAGAGAGAAGGAGAGGCAGAGAGAGAGAGAATCTTCCATCCACTGGTTCACTCCTCAATTGGCCACAACAGCCGGAGCTGCACCAATCCGAAGCCAGGAGCTAGGAGCTTCTTCCAGGTCTCCCACGTGGATGCAGGGGCCCAAGGACTTGGGCCATCTTCTGCTGCTTTTCCAGGACACAGCAGAGAGCTGGATCGGAAGTGGAGCAGCTGGGACTTGAGCTTGCACCCATATGGGATGACAGCACTGCAGGTGGTGGCTTTACCCGCTACACCACAGCGCCAGCTCCAAAACTGCTATTGCTTTAAGCTGGTTTCAGTAATGTGTTATGGCACCCACAGGAAACAGAAACAAAGTCCAACTCTAGAAGCCATGGTAACTAGTCCAGAAATGAACGTGGGAGGGGCTAGCGCTGTGGTGGTGCAGTGGGTTAAGCCGCTTCCTGCAACACCAGCATTGCGTGTGGGCTCCAGTTCGCGTCCTAGCTGCTCTGCTTCCGAAAATGTGCTAGGAAAGGCAGCAAAGGATGACCCAAGTATTTGGGTCCCTGCACCTACATGGGAGACCCAGAAGAATCTCCTGGCTCCTAGCTTCGATTGGACCCAGCTCTGAATGTGTGGCCATCTGGAGAGTGAACCAGCAGATGGAAGGTATCTTTCTCTCTCTCTCTCTCTCCTTTCTCTCTGTACCTCTGCCTTTCAAATAAATAAATAAAAATCATTTTTAAAAAACTGAAATGAGGCTGGCTCTGTGGCATAGCAGGTAAAGCTGCTACCTGCCGTGCCAGCATCCCATATGGCACCGGGTTGAGTCCTGGCTTCAGATCAGCGCAGCTCTGGCCACTGCGGCCAATTGGGGAAAGAACCAGCAGATGGAAGACCTCTCTCTCTCTCTCTGCCTCTCTTCTCTCTGTGTAACTCTGACTTTCAAATAAATAAATAACTCTTTTTTTAAACAATGAAAGGAATGCCTGACTCAGTCAATGTAATAAGGCTCCATGACAGCCCAGTCTGTGGAACCACTGGGCAAGAGAATTCCTTTGTTCCTGGAGCAGCCCATGCAGACAGAGTGCAAGCCATTTGGGGGGTGAACCAACGGAAGCAAGACCTTTCTCTCTCTCTCTCTCTCTCTCTCACTGCCTAACTCTGCCTGTCAAAAAAAAAAAAAAAAAAAAAAAAAACAGCCCAGGGCCACCACAGGCAGGGGAGGGGAGGGAGGGACTTTCCATGTGCTCTCCTGGCCCCGCCATCCTTGAACTTCTCCATTATAGTGGCCAGCTAATTCCCCATCCTACTAGCCAATTTGAGCTGAATTTCTCTGATTACCACCTAAAAGAATCCCACCTTACAGAGCCCTGTTATTAGCTGTAATCATTTACTGGTTAAATATGGACTTGAAATAAGCAAACCAGAATTTTGTAGCATAAGTAGGTCTCAATAGCACATGAGACAGACTCTAAAAAATAAAATAAAATAAAGCACCGTTCTAAAATTTACCTGGGTATCTTGTTTTTGTTCGGTTGGTTTTTGCTAAGTCATACAATTCTGTGTTGGAAAAGCGCTTGTTATTGATGACCTGAAGGCTTTGAAAAGCCGGATTGTTCTGGTACAAAGGAAAATAGGACGCCCTGCACTTTGATTCTTGTTCTGGGAGAGATGCCTCCAGGAACTGCAGGCATTCAGAGTCTCCTTTGCCTGGGCTCTGTAACTGTGATTATACCCTGATGGTGTCAGGAACTTCTATTGACTGGGTGTGAAGAAGGGCAGGGCAGTTTTTACAAGCTTCTCACCCCTGAGCAAAAGCAGTAAAAAGTGCCTTTGTGTACTGCAAGACCTGTGATGTTTTTAAAAGGTGATGATCTGGGGCGGTGTTGTGGCACAGTAACAGTTAAGCTGTTACTGGCCTGTATCGCATGTCAGAGTCAGGCCAGTTCGAGTCCCGGCTGCTCCACTTCCAATCCAGCTCCATGCTAATGCACTTGGGAAAGCAGCAGAAGATGGCCCAAGTGCTTGGGCCCTGCCACCCCTATAGGAGACCCAGATGGAGTTCCAGGCTCCTGGCTGTGGCCTGGTCCAGACCTGGCTGTTGCAGGCATTTGGGGAGTGAACCAGAGAATGGAAGATCTCAGTCTCGGCCTCTCTCTCTCTCTATTATGCTCTACCTTGCAAATCAGTCAATAAATAACTCTTTTTCAAAAAGATGATTTTATTTATTACTTGAAAGGTAGAGGTCGTGGCGGGGCGGGGAGAGCAAAGCACCTAGACCATTAGCAAAGAGCTGGATCAGAAGTGGAGCAGCCCAGACTCAAACCAGTGCCCCTATGGGATGCCGGCACTACAGGCAGAGGCTTAACCCACTATGCCACAACACCAGAGCCAATGAATAACTCTTTTTTTAAAGATTGATTTATTTGAAAGTCAGAGCTACACAGAGAGAGGAGAGGCAGAGAGAGAGAGAGAGGTCTTCCATCCGATGGTTCACTCCCCAGTTGGCTGCAATGGCCGGAGCTGTGCCGATCTGAAGCCAGGAGCCAGGAGCCAGGAGCCTCCTCCAGGTCTCTCACATGGGTGCAGGGGCCCAAGGACTTGGGCCATCTTCTACTGCTATCCCAGGCCATAGCAGAGAACTGGATTGGAAGAGAAGCAGCCAGTACTAGAACCGGCGCCCATATGGGATGCCAGTGCTTCAGGCCAGGGTGCTAACCCGCTGAGCCACAGCGCCAGCCCCACCAATGAATAACTCTTTAACAAAAATAAAACTGACAGTCGTTCAGAATGTCTCCTACTATTTGTCTTCTCTGTGTAGAGAATGTGGTACAGGCTGGTCCACGCAATGGATGCTGCAGTGTTAGGACTTTAGCCTCTTGTACAGGTAGGTAGGTGGTCGTCTCCCTGATACTCCACGGCGGATATACTTTGAAATGTATTTCTATTTGACGCATAGTAATTGTGTATTCTATGGGGTATACTGTACGTATTTTTATTTTTTGAAGCTTCCTTCATATTATTGTGTTGTATTTATTTGAGAGGCAGAGAGAGAGGGAGAGAGCGAGCATGTGCTTTCCCATCCACAGTCACTCCCCAGATGCCTGCAACTGCCGTGACAGAGCCAGGAACCCAGAACTCAGTCCAGGTCTCCCACCTGAGACACAGGAGCCCGATGACCTGAGCTGTCACCCCTGCTCCTTGGGGTCTGCATTAGCAGGAAGCTGGAGTCAGGAGCTGAAGCCAGCAACCAAACCCCGGGGCACTCGGATGTGGGACACGGGTGTCGTCACCACTGTAGTAAGCGCCCACTCCTACGGTATGCATTTTTTAAGCAAACCCTTCTGGGATAGTAAAAAATATCCAGGTACTGAGATTTTTTTTGATTATCAAAAGCAATGCATTTTAAAAGGATCTCTTCGTTTGTTTGTTTGTTTGTTTCTCCACCAGAATAGAGCACTGTTCACACATGGGTAGAGTAGAAGGAAGAGCGGGGTGGGGGAGGGGCTGCCGAGGCTGCACTTGCTGCCTGGTTTGAGATTTCCAGGGCCAGCTCGGCCTCTGGGGCCCATTTCCGACTGAGAAAATTGCAAAAGGCAAGATCCCCAGGAATTCAGCCTCCAGTAAAGGCAGGCCCCCGCACGAGCATTTCCAGGACCCTAGGCTAATACGATTCTTTTCCCCCGTGGATTAGGAAGAAACTGTTTTCTAATTAAAAAAAAAAATTTATTTATTTGAGAGATAGAGTAATGGGGATTGACACAGGCAGAGAGAAATCTTTCATCTCCTGTTTCACTCTTCAAATATCTGCAATAGCCAGAGCCATGGCCAGGAAGCCAGGAGCCAGAAACTCCATCTGGGTCTTCCTCATGGAGCTGGCAGGGTCCCAAGTACTTGGGCCATGATGTGCTGCCTCTCAGGTGCATTAGCAGGAAGCTGAATCAGAAGTGGAGCCACTGGGCTGGCGCTGTGGCTCAATAGGCTAGTCCTCTGCCTGCGGTGCCGGCACCCCGGGTTCTAGTCCCGGTCGGGGCACCAGATTTTGTCCCGGTTGCCCCTCTTCGAGTCCAGCTCTCTGCTGTGGCCCGGGAAAGCAGTGGAGGATGGCCCAGGTGATTGGGCCCTGCACCCGCATGGGAGACCAGAAGCACTTGGCTCCTGGCTTCGGATCAGCATGGTGCGCCGGCCGCAGCACGCTGGCTGCAGCGGCTATTGGAGGGTGAACCAACAGTAAAGGAAGACCTTTCTCTCTCTCTCTCTGTCTCTCTCTCACTGTCCACTCTGCCTGTCAAAAAAAAAAAAAAAAAAAAAAAAAAAAAAAAAAAGTGGAGCCACTGGACTCAAACCAGGCACTCTGAAAAGGGATATGGACACCCCAAGCGGAAGCTGAACCACTGCACCACAATGCCCACCCCCAACCTATCTATTTCTGTGCCTTGAAACCTTTTACTTGTAGAGACAAAATCTTGGACCAAGCTACCCAGGGTGATCTCCCCACTGCACTTGGAACACCGCATCCAACGTCGGGGGGCCTTGGTTCAACAGCCAGTTCTGGCTTCCAACTCCAGCTTCGTGATGATGCACACCTTGGCAGGAGGCAGGGTGGCGGCTCACTTCCGGTCTCTGCCACCCACGTGGGAGACCCAGACGGAGTTCCCATCTCCCAGCCTCAGCCTGAGCCGCTGTGGGCATTTGGGGAGCGAACAAGCAAATGCGATTTCTATCCATTTCTGTCTCTTGAAGTAAGTAAAGAAAACCTTTTTATAATAAAAACAGAGTGCTAATTAAACGTGCTTCGTTTTAAAAGATAATTTATGTATTAGTGGAGTTTTGAGCGCCTCTCTAAAAGCGATCTCGACAGTATAGAATTAATTAGACACAATTCCTTTAGCCATTATTAAAACAAGGAGTCATTTACCTCTGCCCCCATTAAGAAAAAATAGACAAACAACAAAGTTCCCAGAGGAGCCCAGGCCCGGCGGTTTCATAAATGCTCATGCAGCCATCTGTGATAACAGCCAGCATACATTCTTTTTAGGGGTGGTGTTTGGCACAGCAGTTAAGACACTGCGTGGGATGCCCACATCCCATAACCAAGGGTGTGGGCTGAGTTTTTACTCCACTTCTGATTCCAGCTTCCTGTTAATGTGCACTGTGGGGGGCACCAGGTGATGGCTCAAGTAGTTGCGTCCCTGCCACCCATGTGGGAGACCTAGTGTGTGAGTTCCAGGCTCCTGGCTTTGGCCTGGCCTAACTCTGGCTTTTGTAGGCATTTTTTTAAAAAAGATTTACTTATTTATTTATTTATGTATTTATTTATTTATTTGAAAAGCAGAATTACAGAGAGATAGAGGCAGAGAGACACAGAGAGAGAGATCTTCCATCCCCTGCTTGACTCCCCAAATGGCTACAATGGCTGGAGCTGTGCTGATCCAAAGCCAGGAGCCAGGAGCTTCTCCCATGTGGGTACAGGGGTCCAAGGACTTGGGCCGTCTTCTACCTACTTTCCCAGGCCGCAGCAGAGCGCTGGATTGGAAGTAGAGCATGTGGGACTCGAACCAGCGTCCATAATGGATGCCAGCACTGCAGGCAGCAGCTTTACCTGCTATGCCACAGCACCGGTCCCCATTTTGTAGGCTGTCTGCTGGAGTAAACCAGCAGATAGAGGATCTTTGTCTATCTCTTTCTATCTCTATCTTACAAATAAAAATTAAAAATTAAAGCTAATGTTCTTATTTCACCCCTGTAATAACTACTCTATGAAATAGATCCAATTGTTGCTTGTGTTCTGCAAATGATACAGGCTTGGAAGTTACATGACTTGGTCCAAATCTTAGGAAATGGTAGAGGCAGGGTCGACAGCCAGACTGGTGACAGTAACGTTACCCTGGACAGGATTCCCGTTCTGCTGGTGCTGGGAATTCGGGGACTCCAGGAGAATCCATTGTCTGAGGTCTCTTTGTTATGGGCCTAACAAGTTTTTCCAAGTTCTCGCTCCCACAGGGATAAGAATTCAAAGGCAGAGGCATAAACACAGTGCACAAGTGAGAGCAGGATTTATTTAGAGGAGAGTGCGTGTACATTCACGGGTGAGTGCGGGCCCTCGCCCTTCCAAGGGCAGGTAACAGTGAGCAGTGGGCCAGGGAGCTGCCTATGAGGAGAGAGCATGGGAGGAGGCCCAAGAAGGACACAGGAGTGAGGGCCAGAAGCCAAAAGGCAAAAATGGGCATCCCCAGGTGTATCAGTCACTTTTATGGAGTAGGCTGGTGCCCCAATAGAATATTGAAAAAGAGCTGTGTTTGGATGGAGTTTAGTGTGTGGAAGGGTTTCTGGGGATTATTTGGCGCCTCCACGTGGGACTTAACTTCCACACGGACATCATGGCGTCTCCCCCTTCCTGGTCCCAGATGAGACACAAGTGCATCATGGGAAAGTAGCTGTAGTGGATTGACAGGTAAGGGGGTAGAGTTACAATACAGAAATCATTAGGAACACCTTCCAGCTCACCTGCTCCTACCCAACCCTTCCTGCCTAGTTCCCCATATCATCTTGGAGGGCAGAGAATATGAATTCGGGCCAGGCTGTAATGTCTACTGCACAGCTGGGTCACCATTCTGTAGCATAGTATTCTTCCATGAGGTGGGAGAGAAGCTTTTCGGTAGACCCATCTCTTACCTAGTATGTAAAATTTACATGCAATGGGGGCAGCCACTGTGGCCTGAAGCGCCAGCATCCAAATGGACACCGGTTCGAATCCAAGCTGCTCCTCTTCCAATCCAGCTCTCTGCTATGACCTGGGAAAGCAGTAGAGGATGGTCCGAGTTCTTGGGCCCCTGCACCTGCGTGGGAGACCAGGAAGAAGCTCCTGGCTCCTGGCTTCGTATCAGCTCAGCTCTGGCCATTGCAGTCATTTGAGGAGTGAACCAGTGGATGGAAGACCAACCTCTCTCCCTCTCTCTCTCTCTGCCTCTGTGTAACTCTGACTTTCAAATAAATAAAATAATTCTTAAAAAAAATTTTACACGCGATGAAATGCAAAGTCGTCAGCTACGTTTTGAAAGGTGCCATTTACCTTGTATCCACAGAACCCGATCAAGATAGAGAAAATTACTGTCACCCCAGAAAATTGCCTCCTGCAACCTTTTCTTTCTCCTGCCATCCCAGGAAAGCAAACATAACTGGTTTTTTCCACTCCAGTTGGTGTTTTTTTAAATATTTATTTGCATTTCTATTAAGTTTTCCAGGAGCCTTGAAATCCTTTGTGATGTCACCAGCAAGCTCCTTCCAGGTTCTAGGGATGCTCGGAGCTGAAGAAGAGCCACCAAGGGAATTTGTGTTGTTTAGTGTGTTTTCTTATTTTATCTACAGAGACGGATGATTCTGAGGACCTAAACTAATTTTACATAGAGAGTCACCCTCAAGCAAATGATTAAGAAAGAGGAGCCGGGGCTGGTGCTGTAGGTAAAGCCTCCACCTGCAGTGCCCGCATCCCATGTGGGCGCCGGTTCGAATCCCGGCTGCTCCACTTCTGATCCAGCTCCCAGCTATGGCCTGGGAAAGCAGTAGAAGATGGCCCAAGTCCTTGGGTCCCTGTACCCACATGGGAGACCTGGAAGAAGCTCCTGGCTCCTGGCTTCGGATCGGCGCAGCTCTGGCCATTGCGGCCAACTGGGGAATGAACAAGCAGATGGAAGACCTCCCTCCCTCTCTCTGTGTAACTCTGCCTTTCAAACAAATAAAAAAATCTTAAAAAAATACCAATTCCATGTGCAGATTGATAACCATAAATCTGGATTTTAAATGAATGCTGCAAGTTGTGGCTTTGTGCCATGAGAAATGCTGCCTTGGGGGTGACGGCAGTGCAGCTAGACACTATATCCAGAGTGGAGAATCCATGGGGAATCTTCTACCCCCGACGCCTGCCAAGAGAAACCAAGGGTGTGTCTTAGTTTCCAGGGGCTGCTACAGCAAATTATTGCAGACTGGGTGGCTTAGAACACAGAAGCACGTTCTGTCACAGGCTGGAGTATGACGGCAAGACTCCTGGGAGGCTCCTGGGGCAGCTTGCAGTGTGGCCGATTAAGTGGCCTCCTGAGATGCCAGCATCCCATATCAGAGTGCCAGTTAGAGTCCCAGTTGCTCCACTTCCCATCCAGCTCACTGTTAACGCTCCTGGGAAAGCAGAGGAGGATGGATCGAGTACTTGGGGCCCCGCCACCCATGTGGGAGACCTGGATGGACTGCCAGGCTCTTGGCTTCAGCCTTGGCTGTGTGGGCATTTGTGGAGTGAACCACCAGATGGAAGACAGATTTCTCTCTCTCTCTCTCTCTCTCTTCTCCCTCTCCCCTTCTCTCTCCTTCTCTCTCTCCCTTTCCAGTAAAAGAGATGTGGCCTTGGTGATAGTGGCCGTGACAATCTTGGATGTCTTGACTCGGAACTGCAGAATCCAATCCTCTGCCTCCATGCTCACTATGTGGGCTTCTTCTCTATGTGGGCCTCGGTGTGTCCTTTCTTCTTCCTAGGAGGGTGCTGGCAGCTGGATTTGGGGCCTGCCTTAATCCAGCAGATCTTAATTTGTATCTTCATCATGTCCTCAAATACCCCACTTCAAGTAAGATTACACTGACAAGCACTAGTGGGTAGAACTTGAACTTGCCTGTTTGGGGAACAGCACTGGAGCCACAACTGGATGCATCCATCGCTCCTCGGAGCAGCAGTGTTGGCCTGCTGGGAGTTTGCTGGGAGGGCAGGATCTTGGGCTGTCCCCTAGACGTACTGAATCAAAATCTGCATTTTAACAGCATACCAAGTGCTCAGTCTGCACATTCAGCTTTGAAAAGTGCTGTGTGGTGGTTTCAAAGCACACCTGGTCTTTGCACGCCTCATGCACAGAAGGGAGGCGTTGCTTCCCCTGGAATGCCCAGATGGGCTCCAGATTTCCTTCTGGAATCATCTCTTTGACCCTATGACAATACATTTTTCGGAGGGTCTGTCCTGGAAGTTAGCGTTGCAGATGGTGGAGGCCGCTCACTGTCTGCTGTTCCCTGTTCTCCGCTCTCCAGGAATAGCAACCTGGTGTTTCAGTGGGGCAGGCAACCGCTCTGAGAAACCCCTCCCATTTTCCCAGCTTCCCTTGCAGCACAGCCTGCCCCTGTGACCAGGTTCCAGCCAGTGGTTTGCAAGGGACATCGCTGGGCATGACTTCTGGAACGGGTCTTGCAAAGGAGGGTGTGCCCTTTCTTTCCTCCTTCCTTCTTCCTGTTCAGGGGTGCTGAGCCCTTGGACCCTGTGGCAGGCGAACCTTCGTTACATTATAAAAGAAAGGAGAATGCAATCTTTTTTTTAAAAGATTTATTTATTTATTTGAAAGTCAGAGTTACACAGAGAGAGGAGAGGCAGAGAGAGAGAGAGAGAGAGAGAGAGAGAGAGAGAGAGGTCCTCAATCCGCTGGTTCACTCCCCAGTTGGCTGCAATGGTCGGAGCTGTATGGATCTGAAGCCAGCAGCCAGGAGCTTCTTTAGGGTCCCCCACGCGGGTGCAGGGGCCCAAGGACTTGGGCCACCTTCTACTGCTTTCCCAGGCACATTCGTAGGGAGCTGGGTGGGAAGTGGAGAAGCAGGGACTCGAACTGGAGCCCATATGGGATGCCAGTACTGCAGGCCAGGGCTTTAACCCACAGTGCCACAGCGCCAACCCCGGGAGACTGCAATCATTTACTAGCTTTTTTATTTATTCAAAAATAAACGACAGCCTCATTCTCCAGCATGCATCTGAAAAAATGATAACGCTGTTCTGCCTGGCCATTATGAGGACACTTAACCCAATAATTAATAATCCTTTAGAAGAGGAATGAGACACAGACACTCACTCTCAGCCCTTTTATTTGACATTGTGCTGAGGGTTCTAACAAGGGCAGTCAGGCCAGAAGAATTGAAAGACATCTGTCCCAGAAAGGACATTTGCACACATGGGTATTTTTCAGATCACTCCATCAGAAAATCTGATCACATTTTCCACTGGAAATGCAACCAGAAAATCTTTTCAAAGCAAGAGCCAAACTGCTTGAACCAAGAATTTGGCAATTATTAAAAGGTTTAACATAATCACCATAGGGGCCAGAGCTGTGGTACAGTAGGTTAAGCCTCCGCCTTTGATGCCAACATCCCATATGGATGCCTGTCTGAGTCCCAGTTGGGGCCGGCGCTGTGGCATAGTGGGTAAAGCTGCTGCCTGCAGTGCCAGCATCTCATATGGATGCCAGTTCAAGTCCCAGCTGCTCCACTTCCAATCCAGCTCTGCTACGGCCTGGGAAAGCAGTGGAAGATGGCCCAAGTCCTTGGGCCCCTGCACCCATGTAGGAGATCCAGAGGAAGCTCCTGGCTCCTGGCTTCAGACTCGCCCAGCTCTCGCCTTTGCGGCCATTTGGGGAATGAACCACTGGATGAAAGACCTCTCTCTTTCTCTGTCTCTCAGTAACTCTGGCTCTCAAATAAATAAATAAATCTTTAAAAAACAAAACATAACTTCCATATTATCCAGCCACTCCACTCCTAAATATTTAAGCAAAAGAAAAAAAGATGATAATCCACACAAGATGTGAACACGGAGGCTTGTAGGAATTTTATTTGCAATAACTCAGAGCAGGACAGAGGAATAAAGAGACAGTGATCAATCCGTGTAATGGGATACAACCCAGCACCTAAAGACATGCGCTAGTATGCACACAACAATATGGATGAGCCTCAAACCCACTACTCTGAAGGAGGGATCCAGGCGAAAAATAGCCCACGTTGTACTGTGTCATTGATCTAAAATCCTGGAGGAGGGGCCAGCACTGTGGCGTCGTGGGTAAAGCTGCCACTTGCAGTGCCAGCATCCCATGTGGGCACCAGTTCAAGTTCTGGCTGCTCCAATTCCGATCCAGCTCTCTGCTATGGCCTGGGAAACCAGTGGAAGATGGCCCAAGTCCTTGGGTCCCTGCACCCACGTGGGAGACCTGGAAGAAGCTCCTGGCTTCAGTTCAGTGCTGCTCCAGCCATTGCAACAAATTGGGGAGTGAAGCAGTGGATGGAAGACCTCTCTCTCTCTCTCTCTCTCTCTCTCTCTCTCTCTCTCTCTCTATCTCTCTGCCTCTGCTTCTGTGTGTAAATGTGAATTTCAAATAAATAAATAAATCTTTAAAAATAAAATAAAATCCTGGAGGTTGCAAACTAATCTCTATTGCCAGGTAACATATGAGTGGGGGCTTCGGGATGGGTGTTGGATGGGGAGAGTCATGATGGAGGGATGCAAGGGGCCCATGAAAATTTTTAAGGGGATGGATGTGTTCTCTCTTTGATCGCTATGACAGTTCCACTGGTGCACGCCTATCTCAGATTGCACAGTTCAAACTATGTGCGGTTTATTATCTGTTAGTTCTACTTCCATAAAACAGCTTAAAAAGAGGGGAAAGAGACTGACAGGCATTTGTCTTGGTGGTTAAGATGCTTGGAGCCCCTCTGTAACTGGAGTGCCAGGGTTTGAGTCCTGGCTGCATTCCTGACTCCAGCTTCCTGCCGATGTGCACTCTGGGAGTCAGCAGGTGATGGCTCAGGTCTCTGGGTCCTTCCACCCTCGTGGGAGACCTGTCTCGTGTTCCAGCTCCTAGCGTTAGCCCCAAGCCAGCCCTGGCACTGCGGGCATTTGAGAAGGTCGATCAGTGGACGACAGCTCTATCTTCATGTGTGTATGTGTCTTCCTGTTTCTCTGCCTCTTAGATGATATAAAATTAAATACATGAGAAAACACTTTGTTGTTGCCTGAGACCTTGGATGGAGAAGGGGAGCGGAAATGCAGTCTCTTTTTTGACATACGATTGGGCTTTGGGGCCAGATGTGATCAGGGGACACTGGACCTGGGGCAGAACAACCTGTTTGGGATGTGACCTTTCCCACCGTTCTCGGAAGTACTGACTAACTGGCTTTTGCAGGCTTGAGGAGCCCCAGGACTGACGCGGGGTTTAAAGTGATCTGACACACCACTTAATTTCTCCTTCTGTTGTTTCCCAGCATGGAAGCTGTGTACAGCTGACCTCGGGAAGTCAACATCTAACTGTGCTTGAAGACAGGAGAAAGCACTTCCAGGATTTCGTGTTTTGGGTCGGCAAGGAACGCCCTTGGCTCCAGCGGGAAGTGAATGCACGGTGACATTGTCCCATCTGGGTCTCCATCACCAGCTCCCAGCTTGAAGGAAGGCAATCACGGTTGTCAGCTTCCTGTAGGTTGTCCTGGAGATGGGTGTGCATAGGCGCCCTCCGGCTGCACCATGGACCTCTGTCTGTTGTCCTGTCAATACCACAGCTTCGCGTCACATCTCGAAATCCAGCACCGTCAGCCCTACAGCTTGTTCTTTCCCAGATTGATTTTTGGCTCCTTTGTATTTCCCTTTGCCTCTTAGAATCAGCTTGTCGATTTCTACCAGAAAGACATGCTGAGATTTTAATTAGGATTCGCGGAACACAAACACACACACACACACACACACACACACACGGAATGTTGCTTCCCTTTAACCCTCACATGAAGAATGCTGTGTAGAGATGTCTTTAAAACTATTTTAAGTTTAATTAAGAAAGATTTTAAAAGATACTCTATTTATTTATTTATTTATTTATTTATTTTTTACAGGCAGAGTGGACAGTGAGAGAGAGAGAGAGAGAGAGAAAGGTCTTCCTTTTGCTGTTGGTTCACCCTCTAATGGCTGCCGCGGCCAGCATGCTGCGGCCGGTGCACCGCGCCTATCCGAAGGCAAGAGCCAGGAGGCAGGTGCTTCTCCTGGTCTCCCATGGGGTGCAGGGCCCAAGCACTTGGGCCATCCTCCACAGCACTCCCAGGCAACAGCAGAGAGCTGGCCTGGAAGAGGGGCAACCGGGACAGAATCTGGCGCCCGACCAGGACTAGAACCCGGTGTGCCGGCGCCGCAAGGTGGAGGATTAGCCTAGTGAGCCACGGTGCCGGCCTAAAAGATACTCTATGCATATTATAGGGGGCTGGTGCTGTGGCATGGCAGGTGAAGCCGCTGCCTGCACTGCTGGCATCCCATATGGGGGCCAGTTCTAGTCCCGGCTGCTCCACTTCTGATCCAGCTCTCTGCTGTGGCCTGGGAAAGCAGTGGAGGATGGCCCTAGTCCTTGGGCCCCTGCACCTGCGTAGGAGACCTAGAAGAAGCAGGCTGGCACCAGGCCCTCCTAACAGACTCAACCCCGGCCCACAGAGGAGGGCTGGCTCCCCTTGGCCGCTGGGCGGAGCCTTGAGGCAGAGCCGCCATTCTTTGCCACAGATGGCCCACGTGCTGCAGGTGTGACCAATTTTCCCAGGGGTAAGCTTCAATACTGTTTCCTTTTTACGTCTGTGTTGCATTGCAGACAAAGTCCCTGCCCCTGTCCCAAAGGCCTGGAGTCTTGTTTTACTGGATCCCAGTAGGCACATGTGTAAATCAGTTATAAACCACAGTTACTGCTTTACCAACTAAACAGACGCATTGGGATCCACTGACACCTACATGCCTGTTGATAAGCAGGGTAGGTTAGGGTTGGCACATTGTGCACGAGATTTGATGAATTCACAAACATAAATGTGCCCTGCACCATTTATGAACAAGCGATGCGTGTATCCTAACCACAGAGTTGTCACCGGACGTTTTGATATCCTTTCAATCCACGAAGAGGGAAGATTTTCTCATTGTTTTGTGTCTTCTTCTATGTCTTTAATGTTTTGTAATTTTAAAAAATTATTTGTTTGAAAGAGTTAGAGAGAGAGAGAGAGAGAGAGAGAGAAAGACAGAATCTTCCATCTGCTGGTGCAGGGAATAGGCCAGACTGAAGCCAGGAGCCTAAAGTTCCACCCAAGTCGCCTCCATGGGTGGCAGGGGCCCAAGCACTCGGGCCACCCTCTGCTGCCCTCCCAGGTGCATCACAGGGAGCTGGGTCGGAAGTGGAGCAGCTGGGACTTGAACCAGCACTTATATAGGGTGCCGGTGTCACAGGCAGTGACTTAACCTGCTGCACCACAACATGGGCCCCTGTTTTACAATTTTCATTGTAGAGATCTTTCACATCCTTGGTTAAATTTATTTCAAGGTATTTAAATTTTTTCCTAGCTATGCTGAATGGAACTGGTCTTACAAGTTCTTTCTCAACCAGGGCATTGTCTGTGTATACAAAGGCTATTGATTTTTGTGTGTTGAGTTAGAATTTTTTATTTAGTTGGGCTCCCCCTACCCCCAGGCTTTGATTTTATACATTTATTCCTTTTCATCTTGATGGTGAATTTAGCCCATGCTTGCTGTAAAAGGCTCAATTCATATTGGAGTCCGGGGGCTGAATTCTGAGTTGTCTTGTTCAGCCTTGGGGCCTGTGTTCCGCATGCATTTTTCTGTCTGTGTACTTAATGCAATTGATTTTAATTTTAAATTTGTGGGGCCGGCGCTGTGGTGTAGCGGGTAAAGCCATCACCTTCAGTGCCAGCATCCCACATGGGCTCCAGTTCAAGTCCTAGCTGTTCCACTTCCGATCCAGCTCTCTGCTATGACCTGGGAAAGCAGTAAAAGATGGCCCAAGTCCTTGGGCCCCTGCACTGCGTGGGAGACCCGGAAGAAGCTCCTGGCTTCAGATCGGCTCAGCTCCAGACATTATGACCATCTGGGGAGTGAACCAGCAGATGGAAGACTTCTCTCTCTCTGCCTTTCCTTCTCTCTCTGTGTAACTCTGACTTTCAAATAAATCTTTAAAATTTTTTTATTCGCGATGTTAAGGTTTTTAATTGTTTTCTTTGACAAATAACTAAAGGAGAGAGTAAATTTTTTTTTTTTGACAGGCAGAGTTAGACAGTGAGAGAGAGACAGAGAGAAAGGTCTTCCTTCTGTTGGTTCACCCCCCAAAATGGCTGCTATGGCCCGCGCGCTGCGCTGATCCGAAGCCAGGAGCCAGGTGCCTCTCCTGGTCTCCCATGCGGGTGCAGGGCCCAAGCACCTGGGCCATCCTCCACTGCCTTCCCGGGCCACAGCAGAGAATTGGCCTGGAAGAGGGGCAACCGGGACAGAATCCGGCGCCCCAACAGGGACTAGAAACCCGTGTGCCGGCGCCGTAGGCGGAGGATTAGCCTAGTGAGCCGTGGTGCTGGCCAAAAATATCACTTTTTATAGCACTACCTTTTAAAAAATAGATGCATTGTAAAATGAACTTTTAATTTCAGAAAGTTTTAAATTTCCAAAACTAAAGTTGTGAATTAATACAGAGAGTTCTCATAGCACTACCTTAAACAATTATAAAAATTCACACTTCAGGGGCTGGCGCTGTGGCACAGTGGTTAAACCACCGCCTGCAGCATTGGCATCCCATATGGGTGCCAGTTCAGGTCCCAGCTGCTCACCTTCTGATCCAGCTCCCTGCTAATGTGCCTGGGAAAGCAGTAGAAGATGGCCCATGTCCTCGGGCCCCTGCACCCACATGGGAGACCTGGAAGAAGCTCGTAGCTCCTGGCTTTGGGCTGTCCCAGCTCCGGCCATTGGGGCCATTTGGGGAGTGAACCAGAGGATTGAAGCGCGCGCTCTCTCTCTCTCTCTCTCTCTGCCTCTCCCTCCCTCTGTAACTTTGCCTTTCAAATAATATAAACAGATCTTTTAAAAAAAATTCATACTTTGAAGGCTTGTTTCTTTCTAGGCAACAACTTTCCCAAAGGAACAATTATCTAAATTTGGTACACTTTATTCCTAAATTTCTTTACCCATTTCCAGATCATCTAATTACAAACCTGTCTATTGTACAACCCAATTTTGCTATACAGTTTGGCTTGCAACTTGCATTTCACACTCATTATATGGTGGAAATTTCCTTAGAGTGATACATCATTGAAACTAAATTTTTTGTTATTATTTCATTTGACCTTTTAGAGTCTGGGTTTTTAATTTATTTGAGAGGCAGAGAAACATACAGAGAGAGAGAACAAGGGAGAGCACCCTCGCATCCAGTGAACCAGCGTTCACTCCCCAAATGCCTCCCCACCATCTGGGTAGGGCTGGGGCTAAGCCAGGAGCCGGGAACCCAGCGTAGGCCTCCTGGGTGGACGGCAGGGACTCCGTTACGTGAGTCCCCACCACTGCTTCCCGGGAGGCTGAAACCAGGAGCGAGAGCTGACAGGCACACCCAGGCACTCCGACGTGGGACCACAGTGTCTCTAAGGCTAGCTTGCTCCTGCTACATTTGAAAGTGAACTCACGGTGTCATGTGATCTCGCCCCTACATACTTCAGGCTCCATCTCTACAACGCTTTTCTACAGCACAGTGTCTTGATCACGTCTAACAGAATAAACGATAGCTCCTTTATGTCATCTGTAAACAGTCCGTACTCAAATTATCTCGGTTGTATAAAAAGTTGGGGATTGTAAAACAATGTTTTTGCAATGAGTTTGTTTTAGTTAAGATTGCACTGAAGGCTAAACATTACTTTTGATTCCATTTCTTTTTTTTTTTCCTAGAGATTGATTGATCTGAAAGGCACAGAGATCGATCGATCAATCGATTGATTGATCCTCCATCTACTGGTTTACTTCCCAAAGGCTGTGATGGCCAGGTGCTGGCCCAGGCTGTAGCCAGGGGCCTGGAACTACACCCGGGTCTCTCATGTGGGTTGGGTACCAGGGACACAAGTACTAGGGCATCTTCCACTGCTTTCCTAGGTGCATTCGCAGGGAGCTGGCTTGGAAGTGGGACTCGAACTGGCACCCCTATGGGATGCCGGCACTGCAGGCAATGGCCTAACTCACTGGGCCAAAACACCAAACCCCTCTGTGAGCCTTTTGAAAATCTCTCTTGTGAGTGTCTTTTTAGTAGACTTCGCTTTTGGAAAGGTTTTACAGAAAACTTGCGTGGAAAATAGAGTTCCCATAACTTCTCTCCCTCCTGGGTTCCCCTGTTATCAACATCTGGCACCCATGCAGCACATTTGCTCTAGTTGATGAGCTCAAACTGATACATTTCTGTTCACTGCCAACGGGAAAGACAAACTGCTGGCATCAGACCTCTCTTTTCTCCTTCCCATGTGGACACACATGTGGCTGCTTGGTGGATACACATGTGGTCAGATGTGTGGATATGCACGCACACACCTGTGTGTGACCCAGGTTTTACTCTGCAGATGGGAATGCCTTGCCTGAGATGGAAGGAACCTGGGTTCCTGAGTGGCTGCGTGGAGAACTGTCCGGCCAACCTGGCGTGCTCTCAGTGGGGTAAGGAGATGAGAGAGGTACCAGCTTCTCACCTAAAGATATTGAATTCGGGACTGTCTTGGCGCAGAAAGCAGTTGGCCATTACCCTGGTCAATCGGAGAATTGATATCAACATGTACATTCACGTTACAGGTTAGTACAGAGTATTGACAGCAAAGTCGTATAGGTAAGCATTTTAAATGTGTTGATCTGAAAGGCGTAGAGAGCCAGTAGGAAAGAGACAGAGAAAGGCTGCCCCTACTGGTCACTCCCCAGATGCCTGTTTGGCTGGAGTCCAGGAGCCAGGAACTCAATCCAGGTCTCCCACACGGGTGACAGGGGAGCACACCACTCGAGCCATCGCCCCCGCCTCCCACAGTGTGCAAGAGCAGGGAGCTGGGATCAGCAGAGCCAGGCAAGATGCACTGTCCCAAGCAGCATCTTCCTTTTTTTTTTTTTTAAGATTTATTTATTTATTTGAAAAGCAGAGTTATAGAGAGAAAAGGAGGGACAGAGAGAACTTCTATCCTCTGGTTCACTCCTTAAATGATCCCAACAGGTAAAGCTGGACCAGGCTAAAGCCAGGAGCCAGGAGCTTCATCTGGGTCTCCTACATGGGTGGCAGGGGCCCAAGGACTTGGGGCCATCCCCTACTGCTTTCCCAGGTGCATTAGCAGAGAGCTGGATTAGAAGTAGAGAAGGTGGGGATGGAACTGGCACCCATATGGATGCTGGCATGGCAGGCGGCAGCTTCACCTGCTACACCACAACTCCCGCCCCAACAGTATCATTTTTTTGTTTTTTTTTTTTGTTTTTTTTGTTTTTTTTTTTTTTTGACAGGCAGAGTTAGACAGTGAGAGAGACAGAGAGAAAGGTCTTCCTTCTGTTGGTTCACCCCGCAAATGGCCGCTCTGAAGCCAGGAGCCAGGTGTTTCCTGCTGGTCTCCCATGCAGGTACAGGGCCCAAGCACTTGGATCATCCTCCACTGCCTTCCCGGGCCACAGCAGAGAGCTGGGCTGGAAGAGGAGCAACCAGGACAGAATCCGGCGCCCCGACTAGCACCTGGTGTGCCAGCGCCGCAGGCGGAGGATTAGCCTAGTGAACCGCGGCGCCGGCCCCAACAGTGTCTTAACCCCCCCTAACAACACATATACATATTGAAATACATAGATGATAGATAGATAGATAGATAGATAGAGACACATACATACATATATGAAGGAACTTCAAAAAATTAATGAGAAATAGAATGGAAAGATTAATTTTGGCTCAAAAATACCAGTTCACAAAAGAAAAACATTTTAATACCAACAAAATAGGAAACAGGAGATGTCAGCTTAGCTAGTCATTACCAAAATTTTAAAAACCTTAGTGTAAAGGTCTACCTGGCAGGACTGGTGCTGTGGTGTAGCGGATAAAGCTGCTGCCTGCAGTGCCGGCATCCCATATGGGTGCTGGTTTGAGTCCCGGCTGCTCCACTTCTGATGCAGCTCTCTGCTACAGCCTGGGAAAGTGGCAGAAGATGGCCCAAGTCCTGGGGAGACCCAGAGAAAGCTCCTGGCTCCTGGTTAGCCCAGCTCTGGCCACTGGGAACATTTGGGGAGTGAACCAGCGGATGGAAGATCTCTCTCTCTCTCTCTCTCTCTCTCTCTGCCTCTGCCTCTCTGTAACTCTGCCTTTCAAATAAATAAATGAATCTTTTAAAAAAAAAGTCTACCTGGCTTCTGCTAACACCTTGCACGCTCTGTCCACAACCACGAGGAGCTCCACTGGGTGTGGCAGACGCAGTGGCCTGCGCAAGGCCTCTCGAGCGGGAACAAGGAAGCAGCAACCCACAGAGCAGACAGGGCTGGCCGCGGGTTCCCAGGCCACTTTCCACGCAAAGGATCAGCTGAGCGGCCTCTTTACCCTGGCCCCTTCCAGCTGGTTGCTGGGAATCTCTGGCTTTTAGGTGAAACTGGTCTGTTGGGCTCCCTCGTCCCCTGCTTCCTTGAAGTCTTGCTTGATTAGGCGGTTGGTGTTCGGCATGGTGGGCTTGGTAACAATCCAACATTACTAGGGAGTGATGCCTAAGTACTAGGGACTGAGGCCTCCCATTTAACAGCTCTATGAGAACGCAACACTGTGCTTTTCTCATTGTGCTTCCGGCTGGTGAGTGACCCATCATGGACTGGCTTCAGAGCGTGCGTGCTTTTGGGACTCAGCACTCTTGCTTACGGAGAGCGTGTTCTCTGACCTCACCATACCTCGAGGACACACGTAAGCAGCAGAGACTAGGAGTTCAACAAAGTCCACAATAAAAGCCTTTCGGGGAGTGGCAGACAAAACTCTTCTGTCGTCACTCATTCATTCATGGAGTCATTCATTCATTCGGTGCACAGTCCCGGGGTTGGGGGCATCTGTCTGTCGAGAGCGGTGCTCCTGGTCGGATCGCAGGGCGTTCACATTCTCACGACTCACAATACAGCAGGTTAAGCACGGGAGATGCTCGTGCAGCTTTCATACGGGGATTCGGGAGGCTCTGACTCACTGAGGACATGAGATCCGGATTCTGAAGAAAGGTGACAAGGTGGCAAGGAGTGTGAGACGCACAGGACCCAACGGTATAGGCAGCCAAAGGAGCCAGCATCAGTCTTACCTATGGGGGTACAGACTCCCTGGTAGGAACTCATATATATCCTCTGGGGAAACCCACATTCATACTGGTGAGGTTTTGAGCAATTAGCTCATCACATAAAAGGAAAATAAAAGGCAAAGGGCTGTGAGTTTTCCCCATGTTGCTCCGCATTCAGATTTTAATTAAATTACATGTGTTGGAATAAAATACGCTCCGAAGAACCTAGGCATTGACTCCTACAGCCAAAGCAGAGAGTGCAAAAATTAGTTGTCTTTAGCAGAAAACCAATTTTCTCCCAAACACAAAAGACTGAACTGAAGGAGCTCAACAAAAAAGGGTCACAAAGAAATGGGGAATTGTTTTGCAGTCGGCGGCGGCGCAGATGGCGAAGCTGCTTCAGCAAGCCAGGCATTCAAATTAGCTTGCAAAGACGCTCGGTCCCGAGTCACGCCGTGCGCCTCCCAGTGCAGGTTTCTTCCGGAGGAAACCCCGGTGCTGCCTAAGCGCGTATTCATACTCAGGTGAGTCTTGCTGTGTAGCAGCAGTCGTTCATGGTTAAAACATAACCAAAAGAGGAAGACGAGGGATTTAAAGGCGACACTTGAATGAGGGCCACTTTGGTTTTTAACCCAATAGATGCAGGAATGCCTGCTGGTGACGGTATTTTTGAAAGCTGTTCATCTTCATGGAGGATTTGATAATATCCTTTTTTTTTTTTTTATTTGACAGGTAGAGTTACAGACAGTGAGAGGGAGAGACAGAGAGAAAGGTCTTCCCTCTGTTGGTTCACTCCCCAAATGGCCGCAATGGCTGGCATGCTGCACTGATCTGAAGACAGGAACCAGGTGCTTCTCCTGGTCTCCCATTTGGGTGCAGGGCCCAAGCACCTGGGCCATCCTCCACTGCCTTCCCGGGCCACAGCAGAGAGCTGGACTGGAAGAGGGGCAACCGGGACAGAACCGGCGCCCCGACCGGGACTAGAACCTGGTGTGCCGGTGCTGCAGGCAGAGGATTAGCCTAGTGAGCTGTGGTGCCGTCCGATAATATCTCTTTTTAAAAAGATTTATTTATTTATTTGAAAGGCAGAGTTACAGATAGGGAGATGCAAAGACAGAGAGAGGTCTTCTATC
Source organism: Oryctolagus cuniculus (assembly GCF_051225735.1). Taxonomy (NCBI): domain Eukaryota; kingdom Metazoa; phylum Chordata; class Mammalia; order Lagomorpha; family Leporidae; genus Oryctolagus; species Oryctolagus cuniculus. The sequence goes on along the minus strand of NC_142867.1, from coordinate 144,422,674 downwards.
CGCTGGTTCACTCCCCAGATGGCCACAACGGCCAGGGATGGGCCAGGCTGAAGCCAGGAGCCAGGAGCTTCCTCCGGGTCTCCCACACGGGTTCAAGGGCTCAAGAACTTGGGCCATCCTTTACTGCTTTTCCAGGCCATAGCTGAGAGCTGGATCGGAAGTGGGGCAGCCAGGACTTGAACCAGAACCCATCTGAGATGCTGGCATGGTGGGCAGCAGCTTAAACCTACTGTGCCACAGCACTGGCCCCAGCCCCAGGTAATATCCTTTTGTAATGAACTGGGAGAGAGAAGCTAACAGGCTCTAAAGCTAAAGAAAAGATTAGGAAATGGAAATGCTAATTTGCTAATATGATCGGTGTATGTCATATACACACATTGAAATATTGCACGATACCACATAAAATCTATGTGTTATATATTAATTTAAAAATAAAAGAAAAACAGTGTTGTTTTGGACTCAGCCACGTCTCTCCCGTATGAATATAGTGATCATAAATGGGATGTGTAGGACAGGCATTGGGCATGGTGGTTAAGACGTCCCTGGGGATGTTCAAGTCCAAGGTCAGAGTGCCGGCTTCAAGTCTAATTCTGCTCCTCAGCCCCATTCCTGACAATGTGTACCCTGGGAGCCAGCAGTGATGGAGGCTAAGTACTCTGGTCCCTGCCACCCACACGGGGGACGTGGATTGCATTCTCAGCTCCTTGGCATTCGACGAATGAACCAGCAGATGGGAAATCTCACTTTGCCTCTGTCCATTTGTCTCTCTCAAATAAAATATTTTTTTAAAAAAAGTGAAGTCTAAGAATACATCTTCTCTATGTCTAAGGATGATCAGTGCACTTGGATGCTTCTTTACCAAGCCAAAGTCTGGACCCAGGAGGCTTGGCCTGCTCTGCAGTGAGGTTCAACCCGAACAGGTGGTCAGCTAGAAGCGAGGCCAGAAAGCAAGAAGTGTGCTAGCCAGGGATTGTCTGGGGCCAGCAACAAAACCCACTTGAATGGGCTCAGGATGCAAAGGATTTATGGGCCAAGTCCATGCATAGGCTCTGAGACATCCAAAGAAGAGAGGACGCATGGAGCTGGCCATCCATGATTGTGGTTGGGGAAATGGGACCTTGTCTCAGGGGCTCACACACACGGGGCACTGCTCTGTCACTGCTCTCTCATCTAGAGTCTACTGCATTCTCCCACTGGTTTTTCAACTTGTATTATTTAAAAAATTTTTAATTTATTTATTTGGGAGATAGCATCACACACACACACATACATGCACACATGCAGAGGGGGAGACAGAGAGAGGGACGGAGAGCGAACAGCAAGAGAAATTCCATTTGCTGGTTCACCCTCCAAATGCCTACAACAGCAGAGGCTGGGCTGGGACTGAAGCCAAGAGCTGGGAATTCCATCTAGGTCCTACCCCGGTGGGTGTCGGGAACTCGACTGCTGCCTCCCAGGTTCTGCCTTAGAGGAAGCTGGAGTCAGGAGCCAGTGCCAGGAACTGAACTGATGCAGAGTGGGGATGTTTTAATCACTAGGTTAAACACTTGCTTCCTGGCTGCTTTTTTTTAAAATAGCAATTTTAGGGGCCGGTGCTGTGGTGTAGAGGGTAAAGCCACCGCCTACAGTGCTGGCATCCCATATGGGCGCCAGTTTGAGTCCCGACTGCTCCACTTCTGATCCAGCTCTCTGCTATGTCCTGGGAAAGATGGCCCAAGTCCTTGGACCCTGCACCCGCATGGGAGATCTGGAAGAAGCTCCTGGCTCCTGGCTTTGGATCGCCGCAGCTCCAGCCGTTGCAGCCAATTGGGGAGTGAACCAGTGATGGAAGACCTCTCTCTCTCCCTCTGCCTCTCTCTCTGTAACTCTACCTTTCAAGTAAATAAATAAATATTTTAATAAACAAATAAAAGGCAGCTTTATTAGGTTTAATTAGCACACAAATTGACCCTTTGAAAGGGCACGACTCCTTGCATTTTAGGTGTATTCATGGAGTGATGCGATCATCCCTGATACCTAATTTCCGAAGGTTTTGTCACTCCTAAAAGAACCCCTGCCCGTGGGCAGCCACTCCTCCTTTGCTCTCTTCCCCTCAGCCCTGGCAACCAGCGTCCTGAAAGTTGCTGGGCATCTGTCCATTTTGGATCCTTCAGATAAAAGGACTTGTGTATCATGCAGCTGTTTTCTGATTGGTTGTTTTGAGTTTGCTTGGTGATTTCCTCTGTGATGCTGCGTGTCTCGGTGCCTTATCCCCTTGTGTTTTTTTGTTTTGTTTTAAGATTTATTTTATTTATTTGAAAGACAGAGTTACAGAGAGAGGTAGAGACAGAGAGGTCTTCCATCTGCTGTTTCACTCCCCAATTGGCCGCAAGGGCCGGAGCTGCACAGATCCAAAGCCAGGAGCCTGGAGCTTCTTCCAGGTCTCCCATGTGGGTGCAGGGGCCCAAGGACTTGGGCCATCCTCTACTGCTTTCCCAGGCTGTAGCAGAGAGCCGGATTGGAAGTGGAGCAGCTGGGTCTTGAACCGGCACCCATATAGGATGGCAGCGCTTCAGGCCAGGGTGTTAACTTGCTGTGCCACAGCGCTGGCCCCTGCCTTATCCCTTTGTAATGGCTGAGCAGCATCCCACCGTGTGGGTGTACTGTGCAGTCTGTTCTCCATGTCCACATGTTCCTTACCATGGATTCAACCAAACTGTTTGGAAAAAAAAAAATCCGGAAAGATGTCGTTGTTATTATTCTCTAACCAAGAAAGCATCACGAGTATTGAACGAAGACTCGGGTTTTGTTAGGTGTTCTCGGTAGACCTAAAGCCAGGACAGCCTGTCTCGGCTGTAGGCAAGCTGTGATGTGCCCCGGGAGGGGCTTGAGCATCCTCGGGTTTTCTCATCCCGGAGTCACCTCCGTGGGTGCCCATTCACAAGTCCACGGCGTTTGGGTTGTTCCTACTTTCAGGCTATGTGGAGTAACGCTGCTGCGAACCTCTGAGTATTTGTTTTTGTGTGGACATGTGTTTTCATTTCTCTCGGTACATCCCTAGAAGTGGAGTTGCTGGGTCATAGAATAACTATATGTTTCACTTTTCCAAAGTAACTATGTCATGTTACTTTCCCAGTAGCGGTGAGTGAAGGTTTTGCTTAAGATTTGTTTATTTATTTGAAAAAGTAGGGCCAGTGCCGTGGCTCACTTGGTTAATCCTCCGCCTGTGGCGCTGGTACCCCAGGTTCTAGTCCCGGTTGGGGCGCCGGATTCTGTCCCGGTTGTCCAGCTCTCTGCTGTGGCCCGGGAGTGCAGCGGAGGATGGCCCAAGTGCTTGGGCCCTGTACCTGCATGGGAGGCCAAGAGGAAGCACCTGGCTCCTGGCTTCAGATCGGCGCAGGGCCGGCCGGAGAGGCCATTTGGGGGGTGAACCAATGGAAGGAAGACTTTTCTCTCTCTCTGTCTATAACTCTACCTGTCAAATAAATAAAAATTTAAAAAAGAAAAAGTAGAGTTAGAGAGAGAGAGAGAGAGAGAGAGAGAATCCTTCATCCACTGGTTCACTTGCCAAATGGCTACAATGGCTGAGGCTGAGTCCAGGTCTGAGTCAGGCTGAGTCCAGGAGCCTGGAACTCCATCTGGGTCTCCCATATGAGTGACAGGGCCCCAAGCTGGGATCTTGGCTTTGCAGGCAGTAGCTTAACTTGCTGTACCACAACACTGCTCTTATTATTGTCTTTTTTTTTTTTTTTACTTTATTTTAGCTAGCTCATTGTGATTTTGGTTTGAACGCCCCCATAATGACTAGTGATTTTGACCATATGTTCATGTGCTTATTGGCCAGTTGTGTATGTTATTTGAAGACTTATCTATCCAGATCCTTCATCCATTCTTCACTTGGGTCATTTTGCTATTGAGTTATACATTTCTTTTTATGAGAGATAGAGATAGAGAGAGAGATAGAGAGAGAGAGAGAGAGAGAGAAATCCTTAATCAGATACATTATTTTCAAATACTTTTTCTCATCTATATGACATTTTATTATTTTCTTGATGCTGTCTTCTGACACATAAAAGCTTTTGATTTTGACGTAGTTCAATTTATCTGTTTTTTGATGTTATACATAAGAAACAATTTTCTGTGCTCGCTTAGGCAGCACATACACTAAAACTGGAACGATACAGAGAAGATTAGCATGGCCCCTGTGCAAGGATGACACGCAAATGTGTGGAGTGTTCCATATTTAAAAAAAAAATTTTTCTAATCTAAAGTTATGAATATTTACTCCTTTTATTTTCTTCTGAGTATCTAACTATCTGCTCCTTAGATATTGCTTCCTTCTTTTTTGTCTTAAAACTAAGTTTTAGGTCTTACACGGAGGCTCATGACGCATTTTGAGTTAATAGTTGTATATGGTGTGAGGTACGGGGTCCAACTTCATTTCTTTATGTGTGTGGGAATCCAATTATTCCAGCATCATTTGTTGAAAAGACTACCCTTTCCCCTCTCATAGAAAATCCATTGTCCATAATTGAAATTTGGATTCTCAATTCTATTCCATTGGCCTATTTGTTCTTATCCCAGTATATCACCCTGTCTCCATTACTGCCGATTCGTAGTAAGTCTTGGAGTTTGGAATATGATTCCTCCAACAACACTCTTTTCCAAGACTGATTTGACTATTCTGGGTCCCTTATAGTTTCACATGAATTTTAGAATAAGCTTGTCAATTTCCACAAAGAAGCCAGTGGGGAATTTGATAAGCACTGCATTGAATTTCTAGATCAATCTGGGGAGTATGATCCTGTTAACAATGCTAAGTCTTCCAACACATGAACATGGAATATATGTCCATTTATTTAGGTTTTCTTCAATACCTTTCAATCACTTCAGTATTTCGCAGTTTTCAGAAGTATAAGTCTTGTACTTCATTAAATATATTTCTAAGTATTTTGTTCTTCTTACTGATATTGTAAATGAAATTTCACTTTCAGATTGTTCATTATTAATGGGTAGGAAACGATTTTTTTTTTGACAGGCAGAGTTAGTGAGAGAGAGAGAGAGACAGAGAGAAAGGTCTTCCTTCCGTTGGCTCACTCTCCATATGGCCACTACGGCCGGAGCTGCGCCAATCCGAAGTCAGGAGCCAGGTGCTGACTCCTGGCCTCCCATGTGGGTGCAGGGCCCAAGCACTTGGGCCATCCTCCACTGCCCTCCCGGGCCACAGCAGAGAGCTGGCCTGGAAGAGGGGCAACCGGGACAGAACCGGTGCCCCAACCGGGACTAGAACCCGGGGTACCAGGGCTGCAGGCAGAGGATTAGCCTAGTGAGCTGCGGTGCCAGCCAACAATTGATTTTTGTGTATTGATTTGTACCTCGCAACTTAGCTGAACTTGTGTGTTAGATCTAAATTTTTTTTTTTGGTATGGATTCTGTTTTTTCTATATAAAATGTCAATCCATCTGTAAACAGAAAAGTCTCTTATTTCTTGTCCTTGCCCGATTGTCCTGGCTGGAAACTCCATTACAATGCTAAACAGAAGTGACAAGAGCAGGCACTCCAGTCTCATTCCTGACTTTTAGGGGAAAAACAGTCTTTCGCTTTTCCCGGTTAGGGATGATCTCAGGCCTCTCTGTTAATGATGAGCTCCCTCGATCTCTCTCTGCCTTCAGGACTTCAGAAGCCCCAGCCCCTTTTTGGAGCATGAGACCACCTTGGCCTTGGATGTCACCCTCTCATTCGCCTGTGTCTAGAAAGGGAGCATCGGACTGGCTCGGTCCAGGCTTGCGCTGGCTTCTGTGGGCCCAGGGTCTGCTACAACGCAGTCCTCTATGTGTGGCCAGGACCGAGGACTGCAGCAGGCGTGGCATGCGGTTGCTGAGGCCCACTTCCGGGGTGAGCAGCTCCTCCTGGTTTGTCAGGGCTTTTCCTGCCTTCACACTGAAAGTCCCACATCTCTCAAATCCCCTGCAGTCCTGGGCAAGCCAAAGTAGTGGTCCACCCTGCGGCCCTTCCTCCCGGCAATGCCGGTGAGCACGTGGGGCTGGGGTGGGAGGTGAGCGCAGGCACAGTCGCTCTGTGGTTTTCACTGTCAAGCGGGGGGACCTGAGTGGAGACAGGTGCACTCAGACTGCAGCCCCAGAGCATCCATCAGTCCTGTGCGACCAAACATGCCGCTGGGCCCTGGGTGCCCAGAGCCACAAGAGGAGAGGATTTTCAGTCACGACCAACAGACAAAAGGGAAAGAGGCGCTGTTGTGTAAAAGACCTAAACGGGGCCTGGAAACCTGGCGGCCCACGGCCCAGCCTCGGTTGTCTGGTTTGCCCAGGAAGGCGTCTGTGTTGGTCGACTTCTGGTGACTTTAAACTAAAGTAAGAGAGGAGCTATAATGTGAGAGCCAGGAAGCGGGGGACTCTCCTTCCCCTCCTCTGAAGCGCTGTCAGGATTCAATCACTGGGCTCCACCCTGGTCGTCTAACCCAATCCAGTCACTCTCCCAGGGCCCCGTCAGACGCCACAGCTGGATGGAGCCTGCATCACCCATGAACATAAAGTCATTAACCATTGACGTAAGATGTTTTTGGAGCATAAATGTGTCCATCAATCTGGAGGGGAGAGGCAAAGGCTGTGAAAACCATAGCAGTGTTCTATAAAGCTTGTGTTAGAAAGCTTTTGGGGGGCCGGCACTGTGGCATAGCAGGTAAAGCCGCCACCTGCAGTGCTGGCATCCCATGTGGGCACTGGTTTGAGTCCCAGCTACTCCACTTCTGATCCAGCTCTCTGCTATGGCCTGGGAAAGCAGTAGAAGATGACCCAAGTCCTTGGACCTCTGCACCTGCATGGGAGACCTGAAAGAAGCTCTGGTTCCTGGCTTTGGATGGGTGCAGCTCCGGCTGTTGCAGCCAATTGGGGAGTGGACCATCAGATGGAAGACCTCTCTCTTTCTCTCATTCTCTCTGTGTAACTCTGACTTTCAAATAAATAAATAAATAAATCTATAAAAAAGAAAAGAAAGAAAACTTTTGGGCCATCGCTGGCTGTACCCTCCCTGCTGCCTCACACAGGCTGTTCCTGAGCCCGGGAGGTACTGGAGCTTGCAATACCTGGCCTCAGCAGTGTGAAGCATGCAGGCCTTATTCCGGTGGGAGGAGAAAGAAGAAAAACGGGTCAGCACTTGCTGCAGCAGGCTAAGCTGCCACTGGCCATCCCACTTTCCCTACTGGAGGCCTGGCCAATCCACTGCCAATCCAGCTCTCCGCTAACACGCCTGGGAAGGCAGCAGAAGATAGCCCAAGTGCTTGGGCCCCTGCCACCCATGTGGGAGACTCACACAGAGTCCCTACCTCGTGTTGTGGCCATCTCTCCCCACCCCACCCCATCTCTCTGTCACCTTTCAAATAAATACATACATCTTCAAAAAAAATTAAGTTCAGGAGTTGAGAAATACCACCAGTTGTAAAACGATCATGCACTTATTGCAAAAAGCTGTTTATACTTTAAACACACTCACACACACACACTGTGACTGATGAGTTAATACTAAGCATCACCAGTACAGCCAATGAGGGAGAATTACTTGCAAAGATTAGAATTGATGTGGAGAAAACAATGAGGAGATGCAGAGATCGGTGAAGCTTTGAGGGTCCCCCAGAAGCGAATCCTGAGATGAGGGTTCTAGAAAGAGTGGGGTGTGGGCCCTTGTTGGGGAGAGGGGCGGAGGCCAGTGAAAGCCGCGTCAGCAGCAGGCATGGGCCTAGCGTCGGGATGCCTGTGTGCCCGTAGCAGGGGGTACCTGGGTTTGAGTCCTCTGGCTCTCCAGCCTCCTGCCAGTTCAGACCCTTGCTGGGTCTCCCAGGGGAGGGCTGGATCACCTTCCTGGTTCCTTTTGCAAGCATCTGGGGAATGAACCAGCAGATCCATGTGCTCGCTCGCTCTCTGTCTTCCAATCCTCTTCCAAATATTTTTGAAAAAAAAAATTATAAAAGCGCTGATTTAAAGGAGGGAAGAAAGGCACATCAGCCTAGCCCCTTGGGAGAGCCCGGGACAGGGTGTCCATGGGCAGCCTCAGAGTGATCCCAGAGGAGGTGTGAGAGGAGCAGTCTGGGGTGTGATTTCACCAATTCCGGTAGCTGGGAGTTGGGAGGGCTGCTCCCAGGGGCATAAGATCCCTGGCGCTTCCAGCCTGAAGTGGAAGGCTGTGGCTGCGGGCAGAGGTGCTCAGGTGCACAAAGACCACAGGACACAAAGGGAGACAGTTTGGGGATACTGGGTATCAGCAGCAGGCTGAGGGCCCCACAGTGCCCTCTGGTGGAAGGTTCCCTTCCAGCCCCTCAGGTCCAACTGCTGTTCGGTGGGAGATGAGACTCACTTGCGTTGTGCCCCAGTCACCTGCCTTGTGCCCCTGGTCTCCCTCCCACGGTGCTGTGGGGGCCCCCGCTTAGCCTGGAAGTCCTGGAGAGTTAATGCTTCCGGGACAAGGAATGGGTGCGCCTTGCCCTGGCTGCATTCTGCCTCTCCAGAGACGGAGAGGCCTCGCCAGCGCACCTGATGCTGGCGTTCCCTCCTTCCCCATCTCACTCTCCCTGCTCTGGCTTCCTGGGGTCCATTGCAAAGAAGCCACCCACAGCCAAGGTCTTGCCCCAGGCTTCCGAGCAAAGTGACAAGCCCAGGGGCTGGTCCTTGTCCCTGACCACCCGGCTGTAGCTTTCCCTCCAGGCCCTGTCCCGGGACAACAACCATGAGAGGACCGGAAAGATCGCAGAATTCTAATGAGGGGAGATTTCCGAGAGGCACCACCTGACCTGGGCCCTGAGATGAGTGTTAAAGAAAAGTTGTAGGAGGCCATTGATTTGCACTGAGCTCTTCGCACAAGGCTCAACCGACCAAACCAAGATGGAGTCACTCATGCTAAAGTCCCACGTCACCAAGCAGAAACTGGGCTGTTTATCTGATCTTCCAAGAACTTGGGAGGGAGAGAGAGAGAAATAGCGAAATCCCCAAATGGGCTGGTTTTGTCTGGTGTGATAAGGAAGGCCCCTCTGCTATAACCTTTACAAAGAGAGTAACTGAGATGCCCAAACTGGTTTCTGTTCCATTTCTGCTTTCCTCCGCCCCCTTGTGTCTGTAAGACTACCCTCAGGGCACGGGAACGCACCTCCTGTCCTACCGAATGAGACTCCACAATGGCAAATAAAAGCCAGTTAAGCTCCTTACGCTAGGGTTGCCGTAATTTTCTCTTGGACGTTAGGGAGGTGACTTTGCCCCAGTGGCGTCCTTTCTCAAAGCGCGGACCCTGGGTTGGATTGGCGTCCCCAGGAACGGGTTGGAGATGCAAATTCTCGGACCTTAGCCCAGGCTGGATAGGAGCGCCTGGGGCTGCAGCCAGCCGCTCCATTACTTGGGAGTTTTGCTTTGAGTCAGATGAAGCTCTGGGAAGGCCTGTGTTTGCTTTTGCTGTGTTCTGCTTTCTGTTTCTGTTTGTTCTCCTTTGTCTTCAGTTCAAACTTAACCTTACGCCCATGTGTGGCGTGTTCTGGTGCCCCAGGGAACTACTGCTTTTATTTCTAGCAGATGTGAATAAAAATGACTTCCCCTTGTTCTGACTTACAGGTGCTGTGTGGGGTTGGGGGAGCTGAGGAGCTCGAGTCCCGGGCCTCCACAGCTTGCCCCCTGCCCCCAAACATCTCTGGGAAAGAGCACAGCCCCTATTTTATAAACGCTACCATCACTACACACCACATGCAAGTGAGTTGCTCCTTCAAGAACACACAAGGGATGGCGCTGTGGCACAGCCGGTTAATCCGCCGCTTACAACGCCAACATCCCCTATGTGTGCTGGTTTGAGTCCCAGCTGCTCCCCTTCTGATCCAGCTCCCTAGTAATGCGCCTGGGAAAGCTGGGAAAGCAGCGGAAGATGGCCCATTGCCTGGGTCCCTGCTGTCCACATGGGAGGCTCAGATGGAGTTCTGGGCTCTTAACTTTGTTCTGGCCCGGCCCTATCTGTTGTGGACATTTGAGTACTGAACCTGTGGGCAGAGGATATCTCTCTCTCTGTCTTTTGCTCTGCCTTTAAAGTAGGTGAAAATAAATATTTTTAAAAAGATAAGTTTATGGGGGCTGGTACACTGGTGTAACAGGTGAAGCTGCCACCTTGTAGTGTCGGCATCCCATATGGGTGCTGGTTCGAGTCCCAGCTGCTCCTCTTCCGATCCAGCTCTCTGCTATGGCCTGGGAAAGCAGTGGAAAATGGCCCAAGTCCTTGGGCCCCTGCACCCATGTGGGAGACCCGGAAGACGCTCCAGGCTCCTGGCTTTGATCAGCCCAGCTCTGGCCTTTGTGGCCATTTGAGGAGTGAACCAGCAGATGGAAGACCTCTCTCTCCCTTTCTCTCGCTGCCTCTGTAACTCTTTCAAAAAATAAATCTTTATTTTTTTAAAAAATATGTTTATTTTGGTGCAAAATTTTTTGAAATCTCTGCAGCTTTTAAAGCATGTGTACTTTTATTGTTGTTATTATTCTTTTTAATTTATCTGAAAGAGAGAAAGAGATACTGACAGAAAGACAGACATCCTCCATCTGCTGGTTCACTCCCCAAAAGCCCTCAAGAGCCAGGACTGGGCCAGGCTGAAGCCAGGAGCCCGGAGCTCAGTCTAAGTCTCCTATGTGGATGGCAGGGACCCAAGTCCTTGAGCTGTCGCTGCCACCTCTTGGGGTGCATATTAGCACGAAGCTGATCAGAAGCTGAGGAGCTTGGACTTGAACCCAGGTACTCTGACATGGGTTGCACGTGTCCCAAACAGCAGCTCATGTGCTGGGCCAGCTGCCCACCCTCATTGTCCATGAACTTTTTGAAGACCTCTGGTATGGATGGATTTCAGATTCTTTTATGTCAAAATAAACTTAAATTCCCTTTCCCACATGTGTTTTGGAGTATCCACAATCAAATTTACACCACCACCCACCTGTACAAGGGTTCCCGTTTCTCCTGACGTCACCAACACTTGCTATCTCGTCTCTCTGATAATAGCCATCCTAGCAGGTGTGAGGTAATGCCACATTCTGGTTTTAATTTGCAAGTCCTTGGCAATTCAAATTGTTGAGGATTTTTTCATGTACCTACTGGCCATCTTCATGTTTTTTTTTTTTTTAAGATTTTTACTTATTTTACTTGAAAGTCAGAGTTGAGAGAGAGAGAATCTTCTATCCCCTGGCTCACTCCCCAGATGGCCACAACAGCAAAAGCTGGACCAGGCCAAAACCATGAGCTGGGAACTCAATCCTGGTCTCCCACGTGGGAGACAGGTCATACCCAAGCACTTGGGCCATCTTCTGCTGCTTTCTGGGCGCATTATCAGGGAGCTGGATCAGAAGTGGAGCAGCCGGGGCCCAAACTGGTGCTGTAATACGGGATGCCGGCATCCAGGTGACGGCTAAGCTCTCTGCACCACATTGCTGGCCCCTCTTTGCCTATTTTTAATGTTTCTTTTCTTGTATGGAGGGAGCAGATTGTTTTGTTTGTTTTGCTCTGGAAAGAGTCCCTTGGTGTGGTGCTGGTTTGGTTACGGTGAGAGGCAAAATATAACTGACAGTTCCTGTCTCAATGCAGCATCGCGAGTGAAACAGCAAACTCTGCCCCTGGCGAAACTCGAAACAAAGAATTGTCACACAGCCACTACAAAGGCCCATCAAAGGGGCCGGCGCCGTGGCTCACTTGGGCTGGCACGCAGGGTTCTAGTTCCAGCTGGGGTGCTGGATTCTGTCCCGGTTGCTCCTCTTCCAGGCCAGCTCTCTGCTGTGGCCCAGGAGGGCAGTGGAGGATGGCCCAGGTACTTGGGCCCTGCACCCGCGTGGGAGACCAGGAGAAGCACCTGGCTCCTGCCATCGGATCAGTGCAGCTTCGGCCGTTGCGGCCACTTGCGGGGTGAACCAACGGCAAAGGAAGACCTTTCTCTCTGTCTCTCTCTCTCACTGTCTAACTCTGCCTGTCAAAAAAAAAAAAAAAAAAGGCCCATCAAATCTGGCAAGCTGCTAGCTAGGGCTAAGGGAGGGCCTTAGTATGAGCCTAAATGACAGGTGTCAGGCTGCCATGTGCGGGGCCGCTCTGCGTCTTGGGAGCTGGAGGCTGGGCTCCGTGCAGTGGGCTTTTGTAGCCTTCGTTTTTCCTCTCCGCCGTCTGTCTGTGTGTGCTCGGCATACTACATTTCAGCAATGTCGCCCAAAGGTCTGCTTTATCATCTCTCGCTGCCTCAGACGACGAATTCTCCCTTTCGCAAGATCACACTTCTGTTTCTATTCTCAGACCCGACTGTCTTTAGATTATTTGTTTTCTCTTGGGTCCGACTAAATTTTGTTTTAATCCATCCTTGTCTCCTCTAATGCTGCTTTTTTAAAAAGATTTATTTATTTATTTGAAAGAGTTACACACACACACACACACACACACGGAGATAGAGATAGAGAGAGGTCTTCCACCTGCTGGTTCACTCCCAATTGGCCACAACGGCAGGAGCTTGGCCAATCTGAAGCCAGGAGCCAGGAGTCTCCTCCGGGTCTCCCACATGGGTGCAGAGGTCCAAGGACTTGGGCCACCCTTCACTGTTTTCCCAGGCCATAGCAGAGAGCTGGATTGGAAGTAGAGCAGCCAGGACTTGAACTGGCGCCCGCATGGGATGTTGGTGCTGTAGGTGGAGGATTAACCTACTGTGCCACAGTGCCGGCCCCAGCTCACAGATTTTTGGTATAAAGAAGGAGAAATGATGAATCTTGACCTCTGCCCTTTACCATTTATAAAAACCAATCCAGTTGGGACCAGTGCTCTCGTGCAGCAGGTTAAAGCCCTGTGCTTCCTCCTGGTCTTCAAGCAGGTGCAGGGGCCCAAGCACCTGGGCCATCCTCTAGTGCCCTCCCGGGCCACAGCAGAGAGCTGGACTGGAAGAGGAGCAACCGGGACTAGAACCTGGCACCCATATGGGATGCCGGCGCCGCAGGTGGAGGATTAACTAAGTGAACCACAGCGCCGGCCCCAACTCTGACTTTCAAAAAAAAATGTTTAAAAAGAAAAAAGGCAACACAATAGCAAAATGGGTTGGTTCAATACAAGTAGCTCATGGCACAAGGATATGACTGTATCTAAACAGCCAATAAACATATGAGAAGATACCGCACTAGGAAGCATGGAAATCCTAATAAAAATACTATGACATATCACTATACTTACCAAAATTGGGAACACATAAAAGAATAACAATATAGTCTCATAAAGCAACGGGAATTCTTCCACCCTGCTGGTAGAACTGCAAATTGATGGGACCATTTGGAAAAATTATTTGTTATCATCCGCTGAAGTTGAATATATTCATACCTTGTAACCCAAGAATTTTACGCGTAGGTATACACTTGAGAGAAATATCTATCAAAATACAGGTACATGACTGTCGATAGCAAAAGTGCTATGAAGGCTTATCCCAGCAGGTCTGGAACTGGCCTGAGCTGTTCTGCTAAAGTTCTGTCCCCCTGTGACCCCTCCTCAAGGCAGGAAACCTACTGATAACGTGTGTGTAGCACTGCTTTGTAACCCAGGGTTTAGGGAATTTGGGGGGTGGTTTGTACCGGCTTCCCATCATTGTTTATGCATAACTATGACGCTGATGCTTCATACTAGCTTGATGAGACTCCCCAGAGGTTGAATGGGGGGCAAGGATACGCCTACTTGACCAGCAAACTAGAAGACCGAATCCCTGAGACTTCACATGTGACCTCTGGTTCTGAAGTGTTCCCTGTACAGGCCGGCTCATGACAGGAGAGACAAAGTGAGTCCAGTACAGTCCACACGGAGAGAGGACAACTGGAGTGTGGATCTGGTGCCCGGGATGCGCTGCTATGAGCTGTGAGGCGTATCCTTGCCTTAATGCTTTTCACTGTGGGATGCCTTCCTTGTTCAATGAGTATAGACATGTAAACATGGTTGTTTTGGCTCCTGTGAGTCTTCTTTAGCAAGGAAACCCTATTCAACTGCTAATTTATTGTAATGATATTCTTTGTAATAACCTCAACCTGCAAATGTCCCGACTATTTTGTCAACTGCAGAAGTAAGTAAGTCATGCCATATTCATCAACTGAATACTACACAGTGATGGAAAAAAACAGCTATATACAAAGCAGGACTGAGCCTTACAAATGAGATGATGAAAAAAATTATACAAAAAGAACACATAGTGTATGATTACATATGTACAAGATAGTACAAACATAGGTACCTACTGGTCGCTATCTTAGTTCATTCTCTGTTGCTATAACTCAGGAACTGAGATTGGGAAACCAAGATAGAAAGGAGTTCATTTTGGCTCATATTTCTGCAGGCCTGGAAGCCCAAGAGCCTGCTGCCAACATCTGTCCAGCTTCTGGTGAGGGCCCTGTGCTCCTTCAACTCATGGCTGGAATGAGAAGAGCAGGCAGGCTGATACAGAAGAGACAAAAGGGACCAAGCCCTCATGACAGCAAACCCATTCCCATGAAAAAGGCATTACACATGACACATCTCATCCCATGACCCACCCAGCTCCACCCAGCCCCACCTCCCAACAATGCACGCTGAGTGGTCTCCCAATGCCCTGTGAATGCTGGGAGACATATTCAAAGCCACAGCAGCTCCCTGGGGAAGGGAGGCATGGAGTGATGATGAGCACAGAGCAAGAGAGGACCCTGGCTGGCAACGCTCTCGCTCATGACCCAGGTAACGACTCCAGGAGTGCGTTCAGTCTGCTATAATCCATCAAGCTTCCAACTCTCTGTATGACATTATGCTTTTTGGAAACTTTATTGAGGAAGAAACAGCTATGAGTTCACAACACTGTTTAAAGATGGGGGTGGTGGTACTGTGGCTTAGCAGGTAAAGCCACTGTCAGCTTCCCATATGGGTGCCGGTTCAAGTCCCGGCTGCTCTACTTCCCAATCCAGCTCTCTGCTGTGGTCTGGGAAAGCAGTAGAAGATGGCCCAAGTCCTTGGGCCCCTGCACCCACGTGGGAGACCCAGAAAATAACGAAAAAAACCCTTAAGACCTAACATCCAAACACAATCTTTAGGCTTTGCTTGCATTCTGATTCAAATGAACCAACTAGAAAAATGTAGTTTTGGGGCAATAAAGGTATTCTGAATATGGATCCAAAGATAATAACAAGGACCATTGCTAATTTTTTCTTGGTAAATAATGGTTTTGTGGTTACAAAAGAAAATGTATTTTTTGAAGAGGTTCAGTGAACCATATAAGGGTGACACCAGTCGTGAAGCCTAAGCTTTGCTGATTTAAGATATGTTAGCAGTGGTAGGCATTTAGCCTAGCAGCTGAGATGATTCAGAGCCTCATCTCCCACCAGGCATCTGGGTTCACACCCGTCTCAGCACCTGAACCCAGCTTCCTGCTAACGCAGACCTTGGAGGCAGCTCTGATGGCTCAAGTAGTTGGGTACCTGCCATCTGTTAGGTTGTAGGATTTGGGGGGATCAAAGAAGGAGAAAAGGCAGCTAGTTAAAAGAGAGAAGACTTTATTTTAGGGAGGACAGAGCAGGAGCATGCAGAGAGTGGGGGTTGGGCTTGCCCAGACAAGAGCAGGGGTTTGCCGGTGCCGCGGCTCACTAGGCTAATCCTCCGCCTTGCAGTGCTGGCACACTGGGTTCTAGTCTGGTCAGGGCGCCGGATTCTGTCCCGGTTGCCTCTCTTCCAGGCCAGCTCTCTGCTGTGGCCAGGGAGGGCAGTGGAGGATGGCCCAAGTGCTTGGGCCCTGCACCTCATGGGAGACCAGGAGAAGTACCTGGCTCCTGGCTTTGGATCAGTGCGGTGCGCCGGCCGCGGCGGCCATTGGAGGGTGAACCAACGGCAAAGGAAGACCTTTCTCTCTGTCTCTTTCTCTCCCTGTCCACTCTGCCTGTCAAAAAAAACAAACAAAAACAAAAACAAAAACAAAAACAAAAACAAAAAAAAAAAACAAAAAAAAAACAAGAGCAGGGGTTTGGAGCCGGGCTTCAAGTTGCTTGCTGGGGGAGGTGCACAGTGCCACATGTACCCTGATAAGGTGTGGGGGGGGGGGGGAGATGTTGTCTTACCAGTTTGGAATGTCCCCAGGTGTGGAACTTTCTGGAGCAATAAACATTCCACTAACCTGGCCTCCTCAGGCCTGGGCTCTCACAGCACCCACACCGACACCTAGATTGAGTCCCCAGCTCCTGGCTTTGGCCTGGCCCAGTCCCAGATGTGGTGAGCATTTGTGGATGGGAACTCTGCCTACCTGTCTCTCACAATTAATAAATTAAAAAAGCACTTTAGCAGGCACAGCAACACACAAAAGATCATGGTTAAATACGGATGAGAGATTAGTAAAATTTCATTATACAATTGTGTTTAAACATTTTCATAATAAAAATGGAAAGGAAATATATAAGGACTACATAATTTTATGAACTTAACTTTAAAAACTTCTAATGTTATTTAAATATTCATGGTTCATAAAAATATAAAACCCCATTTAATTTTTTTAAAAGATTTCATTTATTTATTTGACAGGCAGAGTTGCAGAGTGAGAGAGAGACAGAGAGAGGTCTCCCACCCCTGGTTCACTCCCCAAGTGGCTGCAACAGCCAGAGCTGTGCTGATTCGAAGCCAGGAGCCAGGTGCTTCCTCCCGGTCTCCCATACAGGTGCAGGCGCCCAAGCACCTGGGCCATCCTCCACTGCCCTCCTGGGCCACAGCAGAGAGCTGGACTGGAAGAGGAGCAACTGGGACTAGAACCAGTGCCCATATGGGATGCGGGCGCTGCAGGTGGAGGATTAACCTAGTGTGCCACGGCACCAGCTCCCCCCCTCCCCACATTTAATTTTATGAAGTTAGCATAACTTTTTTTTTTTAAGATTTTTTATTGGGATCGGTGCTGTGGTGTAGGTTAATCCTCTGCCTGAGGTGCCAGCATCCCATATGGGCGTCAGTTCTAGTCCTGGCCACTCCACTTCTGATCCAGCTCTCTGCTACAGCCTGGGATAGCAGTAGAAGATGGCCCAAGGACTTGAGCCATCCTCTGCTGCTTTCTCAGGTGCATTAGCAGGGAGCTGGATCAGAAGTGGAGCAGCTGGGACTCAAACCAGTGTTTACATGAGACACCAGCATCACAGGCAGTGTGTAACCTGTTGTATTGTACCACTGGCCCCAACTTGAGGAATTCTGCACACTGAACACATCTCTGCACTCAGATAAAAAGCCAGGACACTGAGTATTCCAGAAACCACCTTGAACATCCACGTCAGTATCTTCCACGGAAGGCACCCACTGTGTGGAAGCCAGAATAACTAGTAACACACAAATCTTGCTTTTATAAATATTGGGCATAAAAAGTACAAATAACGAAAACTAACATGTAATTTCCCTTAGATGAGGAGTTTTTAAGGAGTGCATGAAAAATGCATATTACAAAAGAACTGTTTATGGATTTCAAAAAAATAAAGTTTATTTTTGTCTTCATTTCAAAGGCAGGAGTGACACAGGAGGGAGGGAAGGAAGGAGGGAGGGAGAGGGAGAGGGAGAGGGAGAGGGAGAGGGAGAGGGAGAGGGAGAGGGAGAGGGAGAGGGAGAGGGAGGGAGGGAAGGAAGGAGAGGGAGAGAGAGAAAGGGCATCTGCTGGTTCACTTCCCAAATGCCTGCAACAGCTGGTGCTGGGCAGGCTGAAGCCAGGAGCCAGGAACTTCAACAGGGTCTCCCATGTGGGTCAGAGGAACTCAAGTGCTTGGGCCATCATCTGCTGCCTCCCAGGCACATTCCCAGAAAGCTGGATGGGCAGTAGAGGGGACTTTATCCTAGGTACACTGATACGGGGTGCAAGCATCTCATGCAGCTACCTAACTCCCTGCCTCACAACACCCACTTGTACTTTTACTTTTTACTCCCGTATTTCCCCCTACAGACCTTTTGAAGTCTACCAGAAAGATGCAGAGACAGAGAGAGAAAGAGAGAGAGAGAGAAAGTCTTCCATCTGCTGGTGCACTCCCCAAATGGCTGCATACAGTGGCAAATATTCTAAGTAAAATATTAGGAAACAGAATCCAGAAATGTATTTTAATTAGCTATATAATGATTCACATATCTGTTATCAGTAACACAATTGCTCACAATTATTTTTTGCATTCCCTCTGGGTTCTTGCTGAAGTATATATTTTACTGGTAGTTTTCTGCTTGGTTATTTCTGTTTCATTAAGAGCTGTGGATAGTAAATAATTCTGGGCTCTGACATGTTTCTGAGTATATTTATTTCACCTCTGCTGCATAAGGAGAGCTTGGTTGGGTAGAATTCCACACCGGTGGTTGTTTTCCCTTAGGGTTTTGAGTGCGTGACACCATCACCTTCTGACTGCTATTGCTCATGGGGTTCTCCCATTGACGTCTCACGTCTTGGTGCGGATTCTGTCTGTCTGGCCGTGGTAG
Source organism: Oryctolagus cuniculus (assembly GCF_051225735.1). NCBI lineage: Eukaryota > Metazoa > Chordata > Mammalia > Lagomorpha > Leporidae > Oryctolagus > Oryctolagus cuniculus. The sequence goes on along the minus strand of NC_142867.1, from coordinate 144,404,236 downwards.
ATTATGTGTCCCTGTACTGCTTAGTTCTCCGCATTTTTGCTATGGTGTTTCTAGGATTGGGGTTTATTTTTATTTATTTTTTTGCTAATCATCCCATGGAATTTTTTTCAGTTCAAAGTCCCATACGTTTCTTTATTCCTGGAAAAGTATCAGTTGTTTGCTTTTTGAGCCTCACCTCCCCACTTTCTTCTACAACTTCTACCTGACATGTTTCTGAACCTCTCATTCCTCCGTCCGCACTCTGAACTCTTAGCTTCCGGCCCTACCGCGCTGTGCTGCGATCTCGAGGCTTCTCGGTCTGATTCCCCAGCTTATTAGTCCGTCCTCCTCACAGGCAGAGAGCGTAATTGGGATAATTTTGGAAGGTTCTTGGTTTCATTGACAACATTTTCCACTTCCAAGATTCCCAATGTGTTTCTTCTCCAAACTTGTTTTGTTCCCAGGTCTCTATGCAGTTAACATTCAACTCCTCAGAGTGACCTCTGCGCCCCGAGCTACCAGTTCCTGCACCTGTTGAATTTACCAACTGTCCTTGTGATGACGGACGTGTGCTTCCGCTTTTCTGCAGAGCTGCTGTTGTTCAGGAGTCTCTCCTTCCTGGGTAGCCTTTATTTTCACATGAGCCATACTGGCTTCAGCCTTGGTCCAGGCAGGTTGTCCAGTTCCGAACAGGGTCTCATAACGGCAGACCGGTTTGGTTCTGTTACTCCATATCCATGGTTTACTGTGGGACCTTCCATGAGTCTTGCCGAAGTTCAGTTGTTCTAGTGGGTGCCACCTCTTCTTTGCTGTTATGTATAAATTCAGTGGTCTCGACGGCAAACACACACATCCAGACTATTTTAACGAACTATATGTCCCATTTAAGAGGATACTTGGATTCTGTTTGATAGTCAACTTGAGGATAAACGAACAGAGTCTTACGGATCAGAGGAGGGAAGACGGCAGGCATGTCCCGGCTCTGCACAAATCTCTTCTCGGTGTCATAGCGGATCTCCGGGAACGAAACTGCCGTGGTGCGGCTCCACTTCACCAGCCCCTTAAAGTACTTCAACTCCAGGTCCTTTAGATCTATAAACTGCTTTTCTGAAAAGAATCAGAGTTTCAAAGAATCACACGGTGGACGTGATTCAGCCTACGGTTAATCAGAGATGCTTTACGGAGAGAGTAAGCCACGGAGAAACCTGTTCTCCTCCCTTCCGGCAGAAAGCTGTATCTGCAGCCTATCAAGCAAAGGCTACTAGAACCTGGTATGCCGGCGCCGCAAGGCGGAGGATTAGCCCAGTGAGCCGCGGCGCCGGCTACCCACTTGTACTTTTACTTTTTACTCCCGTATTTCCCCCTACAGACCTTTTGAAGTCTACCAGAGAGAGGCAGAGACTGAGAGAGACAGAGAGAGAGAAGTCTTCCATCTGCTGGTGCATTCCCCAAATGGCTGCATACAGTGGCATGACTTCCACTGTCCGTGAACTTTGAAGCCTTCTTGCATGGCACCTGCCCCTGTCCAGCGCCTATGTCCTTTCCCTCCCTTCCCACCAACTCCTTCTGTCACCAAACAAACAGCCAGCCACAAGAGGAAGGCTGACAGGCAGGGGGGTGCCTGTGTGGAAAGTGAGGGGCCACAGAGCCACGGAGGAAAGCCCCAGAAACGGGCCCCTGCTACTGCCCCAGTCGGGCCTCCATCCCTGTGCTGGAAAGGACCTGGGCTCCCAAGCCTGCCTGGGAGAAGTGTTTATACACAAGCGTACCTTGCAAAGTTCATGAAAAACTGTATTTAATAGGTACGCTTATTTTTGTTGCAAAAATATTTTTGAAATCATGCATTTTCATGCATATTTTCCCATTAGTTATTTATTATTTGAGAAAGAGAGAGAGAGAGAGAGTGAGCGAGCACACTCCCATCTGCTGGTTCCCTCCCCAGATGCCCACATGGTTGAGATGAGGATGAGCCTGGGCTGGGCCAAAGTTGGGAGGTGGGAATTCAATCCAGGTCTCCCATGTGGGTGGCAGGGGCCAAACCCTGAGAGTCTACAACTCTGCATTAGCAGGAAGCCAGAGTCAGGAGCTGGAGCCAAGAATCCAACCTGGGTTCTCTGATATGGGGTGAGGTATCTTACCCATGAGGTTAGATGCCCTCTCTCTCTCTCTCTCTCTCCCCACTAATTTTAATATAAAAATGGAGGTGTCAAAATCTTTGCTGTGCAAGTGGTCTTGAATTAAATATCTACCTCGAAAGGACTCAAATATTGATCTAATCTATTTTGTGACTTCAGAATGACATAATTTACAGAAGGAACATGGAGACCTGGAGATTAAGGCACTCCCTTCTCATTAAAACTCAACTCAGAAGATTCTGCAGAGCAAAGACAATCAGCAGAGTGAAGAGACGACCGACAGAGCAGGAGAAGGTACTGGAAAGCCAGTCATTGGCCAAAGAATTAATGGCCAGGATATATAAGAAACTAAAACAACAACAACAACAAAACCCAAACAATCCAGTTAGGAAAGTGGTTAAGGCTCTGCTGAACAGACAGTTCTCAAAAGGACAAACACAAATGGCCAACAAACGTGCCCCAAAAATGCTCAATACCACAAACCATCAGGGAGATGGAGATGCAGATAAAACCATGGTGGATGATCACATTTCACTTAGGATGACTGTTATAAAAAAAAAAAAAAAAAAAAAAACAGAAAGAAAACAACAAAGGCTTGTGAGGGTGTGGTGGAGAAAACGGGGTCCTTCTCCTACACTGTTGGCAGGAGTGCAAATCAGAGCAGCCATTATGGAGGATAGCACAGGTCTCCCGCATGATGCAGGGGCCCAAGCACTTGGGCCATCTTCCGCTGCTTTCCCAGGCCATCAGCCAGGAGCTGGATCGGAAGTGCAGCACCTGGGACTCACATCGTCACTCATCCGGGAGCTACTCTATGATCCAGAACTCTCACTTCTAGGAATATATCTAAAGGAGATAAAGTCAGCCCAGGAAAGAAATACCTGCACTCCTGTGTTCACTGCAGCACTGGTCACAGTAGCTAACATATGGGATCAACCCAGGTGTCCACTGACGGATGAGTGGACAAAGAAAATGTGATGCATGTACACAACGGAATGTTACTCAGCCATAAATATCGAAGCAAACCCTGACATCTGTAGCAAAATGGATGGAGCCAGAGATCATTATGTTATGTGAAATAAGCCAGACACAGAAAACCAAATACCGTTCTCTTCCTTATGTGGAAGTTTAAAAAAAAAAAAAAGTTTTTTTTTCTAAGCTTAGAATAGAGAGTACCACAGTGTGGGGAGGGTGAGGGGAGAGGGAATGGCAGGTCCAGGATGCAGTCAGGTAGAAGTAACAGGTGGTGGTGTTCCGTGGCGTGGTGGGGTGACAATAGCTCACCAGCACGTATTACATTCCACATAAGGAAATGGAGAGCACCTGGTGGGCTCCACACACAAAGATGAGGAAAGGGAAAGAGAGTGTGGATGTGAGGCCCATGCTGGGCGTAGTGGGCTAAGCATCTGTGTGGCGCTGGCATCCCCTATGGGCGCTGTAGGAGCTCCTGGCTTGGGATTGGCCCAGCTCTAGCTGCTGCCGCCACGCAGGGAGCGAGCCAGCAGGTGGAAGACCTTTGTCTCTGTCTCTCCCACTCTCTGTCTGCAACTCTGCCTCTCAAGTAAATAAATAAATCTTAAAAAAAAAAAAAAAAGAGCCTGGTTGCATGATTCGGTTGGTTTACATTTGCGTGTTGTGTTGAAATGTTGCACTTTTCTGCAGAAAACATATGAGTATTACACATTAATGCAGTTTTAAAATAAAACAGTTCAAGTTGAAAAACAGCAGCATTATATGTTGTATATGTGTTTTTTTTTCTAACATTGTCTTCTGGTCTTTGTCCATTTATGGGCACCTCTCCATCATCAGAAATGAAGAGTTTTCCTCCTGCTGTTTTTGTCCTCTGTGGACAACTGTGATGCAAGAATAAGGAGAGGACAATGTTTTATGACTGAATAAAACCTCTCAAAAGTCCCCTTAATGGCGGTAAAACCAAGTCATTTAAAAAAAAAAGACAATATTCAACTAATTTCTGTGAACAAGAAACAAACAGACAGGCATGCTTGCCAGGGTCTGCCTAAATAGTCACCTTCCCAGGAATGCCTCTGGGACTTGGCCCATTGTCACTGCAGGCAGCAGGAGCCCCATGCACCCTCGACCCTGGAGACCTCCCTGGGTCACATCCTGCAAAGCTACCTGAGTACGGGCTAGCGTTTCTGCTCCGGATGGGTTACCTGCATAGACCAGGAAGAGGCGAGGAAGCCTGTCTTCGTAGATCTTCTCGGGCGGAGCGCTGGGCAGCGCTGTTCTCTGCGGCATCGTGGCCTTGGGCACCTCGTCCTCGGCGGTGATCAGTGTCCAGGCTTTCGAGTGACTGACGAGAATGTCATAGGGGAAATTGTGCATGGGAGCGGGGATCCCGTCGTGGGACAGTCTCTGGCGGGACCGGAAGAGCCTCTCCACGGGGGACAGCGAGTCGGACACCAGGCTGTGATGCAAGAGCTCGGTCATGGACTTGGGCCTCTTGTCCTCTCTCTTGGCCGCCGTGGCCGCCGTGCCCGTGGAGGCAGCCACAGCCTCTCCCTCTTTCCCCCCGGCTCCACTGAGCACCGCCATGGCGTTCAGGCTTTGGGTGAGCATTTTCTGGGCCTCCTTCACTGAAAGACCCTGAGTCTTTTGGAGGTTGGATTTCTTGCTTTCCTTGGTCAAATTCTCAACACATTCAAATAATTCTGGCAGCTGTGGGAGAAAAGTGTTGGAAGTCGTGAGAGCGATGAAAAACTGTAACATCCTGGCAAAGCCACAAGCCCTAGCACAAATGAGATTCCAGAATAACCACACAAACAGAAGCACTCAGCTCCCGAAGATAGCTTTGTCTAAACCAGCCACGTCAGCGGGAACAGGGAACAGTCAAATCCCAGACTCATTCCTTACAAGGTGCATTCTTTAGATGTGTCATTTCAACCCTCTGTTAGAAAATGAGCCAACGGGACTTGAACATCCTTAAGATCTTTCCAATTTGAACATTCGCTGAGTGAGCAGGAAGAGAGCTGTGGGAGTCGTGACCTCTGCAGATTTCTTTAAAGGAAGAAAGGGGGCCAGGTTCTCTAGAGAGCAGAGCGTCATCCTGGTGTCCAAAGAACTCAGAGTGTTCCAGAAAGCAGCGCAAAGGAGGTTGCCAGAGTCATTAAACACCAGAACGTTCTACCAAGGCCAATGGTTATATCTGTGGAGGGTTTGAGAAAAGCTGTTGGTAGAAGAAAAACCCTTCCCTATCTCAACTCCTATACTGAAGGAGTATTTTCTCAAGTGTCCGGCCTACAAACCCAGTGTTCCCAAAGAGACTTCCCGGGTCATTAAACTGGAAGGCCGAGAGAGCCACAGTCTGAAGTAACAGCCAACAATGGGGGGCATTTAGCCCAAGACAGTTTCTTCTAATTCTCGTCTGTTCTATCACAAGCCCCCTAGATAGAAGAGTGAGCCAAAGTGAGCACACGGTTCTGTCAAACGCATCACCATGGTTAGGGAAAGCTGCCCTGGGGAAGAATCACATTTTGCCGTAACTAACTAACTAACTAACTAACTAAATAAATAAATAAATAGAATAAGGGTCTTTGAGTTACTGATGTGAAATTTTGCAGTCCTTTGTGCCTGGTAGGTACACTGCTGAATATCTGATATTTGGATGTTCTGGATTCGTGAATGGGAAACACATACCGAACACTTAGGAAGCGAAGACGCCCTGCTGCTCCTCGCTGGGCGTCTGTCTTTATCAAGGGACATTCTGCTGGGATCTTATTACCTACAACAGAGGAAGACGAACATCAAAGACCAGAAATCAGGGTCAAATTACTTTTTCAAGCTTCAGAACTCTACCCAACTAATCACATTTCTACTGAATGCCATAAATTTTAACAGGACATGCCTATTACCCAGGCTTAAGATTAGCTCACAGAATCCTACATGGATTGTTTATTGCATTTTGTCTTATACATTGTTCAATTTTCAGTTCATCTAAATAGAAACTCCCTTGCCTCCCTCCCCATGACAAAGTATTTGACATTCAGGAGAATTAAAGCTAATAACGATGATAAAAATAAAAACAGTGAACAATCTGGAAGAACTTGCTTTGTACTAGAGGTGCCACCAGGTGTTTCACAGCTAAGATTCTGTTTGGTCCCATTGTGAGGGGTTAGAAATGGCCATAGAATCTTCACAATTCATCTCACCAATGAGTGGGCAGGCACTGTGTTTCACTCTGACCTGGCCTTATGCTTGGCTCTGACCCACTAGCTTGTGGCATTATGTGAGTGCCAGAGCTGAGAACTCAAGAGACTCGGCAGCCTAACTTCACACTGCCGGAAGTCTGAGTCCTGGCATCTCTTCCAGGGAGGCCATGTGGAGGCCACAGCTGGCAATGACCGCTAGACGTGGCAAGGAAGTCATCTTGGGTCACCCAGCCCTGGTTGAGCCTCCCCATGACTCCAGCTATGACAGCGTTCCCCTTCCTCCCAATAGCAGGTGGAGAAGCACCTCTACCCAGCTGAGCAAGCCAACTCAAACCCTATGACAAATAGTGAGCCGTTGACGGTTCAAGCCACTGGGCTTTGGCAGGATGGTTGTATGGCAGTAAGCACAGATAATACCCACAATAGTTCACAGGCTTGGTTTAACTTATCCTAGCAAAACCTGCACCTGCAGGGTAGGAAGTGGACAAAGGGCAACTACATTCCCGCCTGGTAGCTGTGGCCACCGGGCTGAGTGTTTGAGATGAACCAGAAACACTCCTCTGATGTTTGTGATGAAGCAAAAGCAGTTAGGTTTCTTCTTGCTTTGCAACCAAAGTAGAAAAACCCAGAATGAATACGCAGCTGCTCTTTGTAGTACGTTGGGATTACGTTCCAATAAACCTATCGCGAATCGAAATCATCATAGGTTGTCAACACGCTGAACTCCCCTAATGAATGGCACAACCTAGCTAGAAGCACAGGGCCCTTGGAGAGCCTGGTGGTTTCCACCTGTGCTTGCCACTGCCCCTCCCAGCACCAGCACTAGTCCAGGAAAATATCAACACGTAACACTCAAAGGACAGATTCTACTGAGTCCATCCTGAAGTCAAAAAGTCCTAAGTAAATCATCATTAGGTCAAGGACCATCTGCACATATCTCGGAATATATTACTGACACTCTCAAGGCCACCCCCGTTATAGGACAAGAAAAACAATGCAGTATACTCATTCCCTTTCCTGCCTCCAGGCAGTGGCTTCACAGACCTGTTCATCCCCAGTCAGGTTAGGATTGGGTTATGGGGCTGGTGCTGTGGCATAGCAGGCGAAGCCTCTGCCTGCGGCACTAGCATCTCATATGGGTGTCGGTTTGAATCCCAGCTACTCCACTTCCCATACAGCTTCCCTGCTGATGGCCCAGGGAAAGCAGTGGAGGACTGCCCAACTGCTTGGGTCCTTGCATGGATGTAGCAGACCCTGAAGAAGTTCCTGGCTCCTGGCTTTGGATCAGCACAGCTCTGACTGTTGCAGCCATTTTGGGAGTGAACCAGTGGATGGGAGACCTCTGTCTGTGACTCTGCCTCTCAAATACATAATAAATCTTAGAAAAAGAGATTAAGTTGTGCTACCCTTCTGTGAATAGTCTTCAAAGAGCTTGTGGAAAATAAATGTGTATTGTGGAAAAAACGCATGACTTCAGAATGTTTTTTTCAACAAACTAAACCTCTTTCGATTCTATTTCTCCACGAACTTTTTGAAGTTCCCTCATGTGGTTCTCACAAAGAAAACCACTTCTCTAACCTCTTTATCTAAAATCTATCTGTATTGTCTCTTGTATAGTCTTCCCTAATACGGTGCACCATGGGAAGACTGCCTTTACCTATTACCAATGGTTAATAAATGTCTCCTTTCTCCTCCCCTTAGCAAAATCTAACCTCCCAGTACACACACACACACACACACACATACACGTACAGAAACTTATTGCTATTATTATTAGCTTTGTCTTTGAGTGGCAGAGAGAGAGAGAGAGAGAGCGCGAGCGAGCGAACTCCTATCTGTTTGTTCACTCCCCAAGTGCCTGTAACAGATGGGGAGCTGAAGGCAGGAGCCGGGAACTCCAACCAGATCACCCACATGGTGCAGCAGACACAACTACTGGAGCCATCACATTAGCAGGAAGCTGACGTCAGGAGCTGGACCCGGGGATTGAACCCGGGCACTGCAGCGTCCAACACAGGTGTCCTGACTGGCATCTTAACTGTTAGGCCAAATGCCTGCCCCTCCCGCACTGAAATTTCATCAGCAATACTGGCTAAGAGAAATCATTTCCAGCCTCAATGGCCAATCTTGCAGCTCTCTCTACATATATTCCAAACACCATCTAAGAAAGGTGCTCATTTCATTGAAGTAGGATTAATGATAAGAGGTGGAGCACAGGCTGAACTACAAGTGGGCACATTCCTATCTCTCTGGAGTGTCAGGATTCTGAGTGCCAAAACCTGTCATTTGCAACAGATGTCTTCATACATTTTTATTTATTATTTATTTTTGATAGGCAGCGTTAGACAGTGAGAGAGAGAGAGAGAGACAGAGACAGAGAGAAAGGTCTTCCTTTTTCCGTTGGTTCACCCCTCAAGTGGCTGCTACGGCCAGTGCACTGCACTGATCTGAAGCCAGGAGCCAGGTACTTCCTCCTGGTCTCCCATGTGGGTGCAGGGCCCAAGGATTTGGGCCACCTCTACTGCCTTCCCAGGCCACAGCAGAGAGCTGGACTGGAAGAGGAGCAACCGGGACAGAACCGGCACCCTGAACGGGACTAGAATCCAGGGTGCTGGTGCCACAGGTGGAGGATTAGCCTAGTGAGCCGCAGCGCCGGCCCTGATACATTTCTAATGCGGACTTCACTAACGTACTTTCAACCTCAGGTCCTTGGTTGAGCCAAGTCAATGCCCAAACCGAGTTAGACTAATCCAGCCTGTGATGGGGAGAGTGTTGCTGGAGAAGTCTTGAAAACACAGCCAATGGGCCTGTCACTGACACCTGCAATTTGGGTGGGGCTCCTGCCAGGGCGCCACAGCACGTCTGACCATTGTCTGTTTTTTTTTTTTTTTTTTTAAGATTTATTATTTATTTATTTGAAAGGCAGAGTTAGAGAGAGAGAGAGAGAGAAACTTCCATCCACTGGTTCCAACAGCTGGGACTGGGCCAAGCCAAAGCAAGGAGCTAGGAGCTTCTTCTAGGTCTCCCACATAGGTGCAGGGGCCCAAGCACTTGGGCCATCTTCTGCTGCTTTCCCAGGCTCATTAGCAGGGAGCTGCATCAGAAGTGGAGCAGCAGCGTATTGAATGGCACCCATATGGGGTGCTGGCATACTGGTGGCGGCTTAACCTCTATGCCACAGTGCTGCTCCCCCACATTGTCCATTAATCCTCAGAATTTGCATGGTAAATTCTAATTGTACTGAAAAGAGCAAGGGCATCTCATGGGCACCCCCTTGGGTGGTATTTGGCATGCATTCCTCTCAAGAAGGAAATGTCCTCTCTTCCCGCCAGCGTGGTGTACTTTATCCTGCTCAAAATTCTTGGGGAACATGCCCCTTCAGGGGTCCCTGCACCCTCTCCTCGAAAATAACCCCTCTTCTCCCATCTTATCTTCAGCTAAATGCTTCCCAGCGTCTCCTTCCTTTCTTCATAAACTCTGAAACTTCTTCCTGGCTGGGTGGATATGGATCCTGTCTATTCAACCATTTTGGGAGTCTCTCTTAGTATAATTTTATCACTTCCCAAATTTGCTCAATTATAAGCTCATCACTGTATATTGCATTGTTGCCCATTTTTTTCTATGATGCTCACAATTAATAAAGATCTATTTATTTATTTGAAAGGCAGAATTACAGAAAGAGAGGGAGAAAGAAATCTTCCACCCTCTGGTTTACTTCCCAACTGGCCACAATGGCCAGGGCTAGGCCAGGCTGAAGCCAAGAGCCATGAATCCCATCCAGCTCTCCCATGTGGGTTGCAGGGTCCCAAGCACTTGGGCCATCTTTTGCTACTTTCCCAGGTGCATTAGCAGGGAGCTGGATCGGAAGTGGAGCAGCTGGGACTGGAACTGGCGCCCATATGGGATGCCGGCACTGCAGGAGGTGGCCTCACCCACTATGCCACAGCGCCGGCCTCTAAAACAAAATTTTAAAAACATTCATTTATTATTATGTATTTGAAAGGCAGAGTTACAGAGAAGGAGAAATTCAGTGAGAAAAGAAAAGAGGTCTTCCATCCCCTGGTTCATTCCCCAAATGGCTGTAACAGCTGAGGTTGGGCTATACTGAAGCCAGGAGCCAGGAGCCAAGAGCTTCTTCCAGGTCTTCCATGTGGGTGCAGGGGCCCAAGGACTAGGGCCATCTTCTGCTGCTTTCCCAGGCACTTGCACTAGCAGGCAGCTGGAATGGAAGCAGAGCAGCCAGGACTTGAACCAGCACCCATATTTGATGCCGGGGTCGCAGGAGGCGGCTTAACCTGCTATGCCACAAAGCTGGCCCCAAAATCAATTTTTGAAAAGTAACTTCTGTGGGTTTTTCCCCCTAAATTTACTGCTACGATCCTAATAGGAAGCCTATTTATAATCAACCCTGGAGGACCGTAATTCTTTCTTCTTCCCAGACTCCTGGCCCCGTGCTGTGCTTTTCATAACCTATCCCAGCTCACCTCTCTTTCCAGCTGCTCATTAGCTGGTTCTGGAAACTTCGCTTCTTATTGCTCTAAGGATAAAATGTAAATTTCTCACCCAGACTTACAAAGACTATCCACAATCTGCCTCTAACAGGCTGCCATCATTTAACACCCACATTTCAATTCTACTTCTACTGCAATGTCATAAGCGCTCTGCCCACTGCAGCCAGCTGGGCTAACTCGTGTATTTTTTATTTTATTTTTTTCCTGAAGCAATCTTCTGTGCTTTTGTGTAGTCTTGCTTCGAGTCCACGCTCACTCTGATTCTCCATTTAATCAACCAAAATGTCCTTTCTTCTCTTTTATGCCAATCTAAATAAAAGCATAATAGAGCTGAGAGTGAAATTGAATAGCTATTGTGTCATGTAAAAATAAAACATGAACAACAGGAAGTGGACTTTTTTTTTTTAAGCTAAAAATGATAGAGAAAACTCAGTCACAGTCAACTGATTTTCTTGCACGGTTGCCAAGACAATTCAATGAGGGGAAAACAGTCTTTTCAATAAAGGGTGCTGGGAGAATTCGTGTAGAAGACGGCCACCCCTCCCCAGCTCCCCAATCCTTAGACAGCTTGTTAAGCGCAATAAACTGGGCACTGAAAGACAAATATCACAGGATCTCATTCATTCGTGGGAGATAAACAAGTTGGCCCCACAGGCACTGAGAGTCTAACAGTGGTTCTCTGAGGCTGGGAAGGGTGAGGACGGAGGGGATGGGGAGAGGTTGGGGGAGTTAGTTCTAGCACAGGAGGATAGCTCTAGTCTACAATAACGCATTATATATTCCAAAATAGGCCACAAGAGGAGGGGCTGAAGACTCCTAACAGCAGGGGCTGGTGACCGTGAGAGGCGAGGAAGGGCTCATCATGTTGATTTGATCACTACACACTGAGTATGTGCACTGAGTGAGCGTTCCAACCTCCGTAACTATTACGTATCCGTGAGAAAATGGTTGACAGACCGAAACATTAGAGATAAAACTATAAAACTCTAGAATAAAACACTGGAAGGAGTCTCTGTGATGCTGGGGCAGTCAACGATTTCCTGGATACAGCATCAAAGCACATGCAGCAAAAGAGAAAAAAAATAGGTAAATCAGATGTCATTGAAATTGAATCCATTTATGCTTTGGTTAAAAAAAAAAAAAAAAAACAGTGAAATAAAAATCCACAGCATGGGAAAAAATATTTGCAAATCCTACATCTGACAAGAGACTTGTATCCAGAATACATAAAGGACACTTACAAATTAACAACAACAACAACAACAAAACCCTCAATTAAAATATAGACAGGGCCAGACATTTAGTCTTCTAGTTAAGATGACCATATCCCTCCGCCTTGCGGCGCTGGCACACCGGGTTCTAGTCCCGGTTGGGGCGCCAGATTCTGTCCCGGTTGCCCCTCTTCCAGGCCAGCTCTCTGCTGTGGCCAGGGAGTGCAGTGGAGGATGGCCCAAGTGCTTGGGCCCTGCACCCCATGGGAGACCAGGAGAAGCACCCGGCTCCTGCCATCAGATCAGTGTGGTGCGCCGGCCGCAGCATGCCGGCAGCGGCAGCCATTGGAGGGTGAACCAACGGCAAAGGAAGACCTTTCTGTCTGTCTCTCTCTCTCACTGTCCACTCTGCCTGTAAAAAAAAAAAAAAAAAAAAAAGACCATATCTTTGGCCGGCGCTGTGGCATAGTGGGCTAAGCCTCTGGCTGCAGTGCTGGCATCCCATATGGCCACCAGTTCAGGTCCCAGTTGCTCCACTTCTGATCCAGCTCTCTGCTATGGCCTGGGAAAGCAGTGGAAGATGGCCCAAGTCCTTGGGCCCTTGCACCCGCATGGGAGACTCAGAAGAAGTTCCTTGCTTTGGATCTGCCCAGCTCCAGCCATGGTGGCCACTTGAGGAGTGAAGCAGCAAACGGAAAACCTTTCTCTCTAACTCTACCTCTCAAATAAATAAATCTTTACTTAATCTCATCTCAGAGTGCCTGGGTTCCAGTCCCTGCTCCACTTCTGATCCCAGCTCTCTGACAGTTTGCACCTGGGGAGGCAGCAGTGATGGATGGCTCAGTGCTTGGGTCTCTGCCACCCACATGGGAATCTGCATTGAGTTCCTGACTTTGGCCTGGCCCAGCCCCAGACATTGCAGGCATTTGGGAAGTGGCCCAGCTAACCAGAGCTCTGTCTCTCTCTGTTTCTGCTTCTCTCTTTCAAACACATCAATATATTATATTCAAACTCCAGAAAGACAAGTATAAAGACAAAAAAATCCTGAGAGAAACCAGAGGAAAAAGATACCTTGTCTATAAGAAGCCAAGGTAAGAATTATGTCCAACTTGTCCTCAGAACTAAGCAAGCAAGAAGATGATGGACTAAACTGTTTCAGTGATAAGAGAAATCTATGAACCTAGAATTCTGTTTCCTGTGAAATTACTCTTTGAAAAGGAAACTCAGGGCCCCAGCACTGTGGCACAGTGGGCTAAGCCTCCTCCTGCAGTGCCAGCAGCCCATATAGGCACTGGTTCAAAGCCCAGCCGCTCCACTTCTGATCCAGTTCCCTACTAATGCACCTGGGGAAGCAGCAGAGGATGGCCCAAGTGCTTGGGTCCCTGCACCCAGGTGGGAAACTTGGATGAAGCTCCATTGTGGCCATTTAGGGAATGAACCAACAGATGGAAGATCTCTCTTTCTCTCTCTCTCTATCAAATAAACAAATAAATCTTTAAAAAAAAAAAAAACTCAATAGGAGATGAAAGCTTTTTTAGGACAAACTTTGAAGGAATTTTTTGTCAGTGCATTTGCCTTGCAAGAAATGTTAAAGAAATTCTTCAGGGGCTGGTGGTGTGGTGTAGCAAGTAAAGCCATTGCCTGCAGTGCCAGCATCTCATATGGGTGCCGGTTCGAGTCCCAGCTGCTCCACTTCCTATCCCGCTCTCTGCTATGGCCTGGGGAAGCAGCACAATGGCCTTGGGCCCCTGCACCCTCATAGGAAACAAAGAAGTTCCTGGCTCCTGGCTTCAGATCAGCGCAGCTCCAGCAGTTGCAGCTAATTGGGGAGTGAACCAGTGGATGGAAGACCTCTCTCTCTCTCTGCCTCTCCTCCTCTCTGTGTAACTCTGACTTTCAAATAAATAAATCTTTAAAAAAGAAGAGAAGTAAATGAAGATAAAATAAAAATTTATATTTTTTATTCTTAATCTAACAGATATTAGCTAGTTGAATGTAATAGCAAGAGGGGCTGGCGTTGTGGTGTAGCGGGTTAAGCTGCAGCCTGGGATGCCAGCATCCCATACGATCTCTGGTTCGAGTCCCAGCTGCTCCACTTCCAATCCAGCATCTTACAAAATGCAAGTTTTACTTTTCTTGTATTTATAAAAAAATCCTTTCATGAACTAATAAAAAGACGGCATTTTCAGTTGGGCGGGAGAGAGCAGTGTAACAGGCGGCAGAGATGTATGTTGGAATCTCTCTGCAGAGCTGTCCAAATGGCGTTAGCCATGAGTGTAACAGAAAAAGACCTGAACAGGTTTGGGAAATGATAACATTGTGCTGTAAGTTTAATGCTACTTTTGAAACAAACAGGAAAGGCATCCTAGGGCCAGCAGTTCAGCCTAGCAGTGAAGCCCACGTCCCATATCAGAGTAGCTGGGTCCAGAGCTCAGCTCTGGTTCCTGACTGCAGCTTCCCGGTAATGCAGATCTCGGGAGGCAGTGGCGAGGGCTCAAGTGATTGGGTTCCTGCACCCACGTGGGAGACCTGGGTTGAGTTCCTGGCTCCTGGCTTCAGCCCCAGCCAAGGCCTAGACACTGTGGGGATTGGAGGAGTGGAACAGTAGACAGCAGCTCGCTCACTCTCTATCCCTTGGCTCTCAAATAAATAGATACATTTTAAAATCAGAAGAAAGACAAGAATGGAGGAAGACAGCTACCTGCAGATGGGAGGCTGTTTATAAAGTTCCACTGAGGAGGTGGCTTAGTGGAAGTCCAATGAAGGTGGCTTGTTGCATTCCCTGAAGGGCCCGGCTGGCTGCACTGGGGCTGGATCTCAAGATCAAAGCAGTAGTGCTTGCCCAGGCTGCAGCAGGGAACAGGAGTGAACAAAGGGCACCAGGCTTCTCGGGGGGAGGGCGGGCGACACTCTAAGACCGAGTTGCAGAGTTGGCTGAAGAACTCTACATTTACTGAAATTCACTGAATTACACACTAACAGGTATATATTTTATCTTGTGTAAACTATACCTTAAGCTGGTTTCTAAAAAAATTATTATGTCTTCTATCATCATCATCATCTATCTCCATCATTTATCTCTCTCTCTCTCTCTCTCTCTCTCTCTCTCTCTCTCTCTCCATCATCTACATGCATCTGTTGGAGAAGGAGGGGGAGAGAGATAGCAATACATCTGCTTTTCAATCCCCCAATCCCAGCATGAAGCCAGGAGCCAGGAATTCAATCTCGGGTCTGTCACGTGGGTGCTGGGGACCCGACCACCGGAGCCACCACTGTTGCTGCCCAGGGTCCACATTAATAAGAAGCTGGAGTCATAGCAGGAGCTGGGTACAAAATCCAGGCACTCCTGACATGAGATGTGGGCACCTTAAGCACTAGGCCGAACGCCCACCCCTGATCAAAAATCAAAGACGCAGCAGGGGCGGGCGTTGGGCGCAGTGATGAGGTCGCCACCTGGGATGGCTGTGTCCACGTCAGAGAGCCTGGCATGTGCCCCAGCCACCGCACTTTCTTTTTTTTTTTTTTTAAGATTTATTTATTTAATTTGAAAGTCAGAGTTACACACATACACACACACACACACACACACACAGAGAGAGAGAGAGAGAGAGAGAGAGGGAGGGAGGGAGAGAAGGAGAGAGGGAGAGAGATCTTCCATCCGCTGGTTCACTCCCCAAATGGCCACAATGGCCGGAGCTGTGCTGATGCGAATCCAGGAGCCAGGAGCTGCTTCCAGGTCTCCCACGTGGGTGCAGGGGCCCAAGGACCTGGGCCATCTTCCACTGCTTTCCCAGGCCACAGCAGAGAGCTGGACAGGAAGTGGAGCAGCCGGGTCTCAAACTAGCGCCCATATGGGATGCCGACACTTCAGGCCAGGGCGTTAACCGCTGCACCACAGCGCCGGCCCTAGCCACTGCACTTTCAACCCAGCTGCCTGCTAATGCAAACTCTGGGAGGCAGCAGACAATGACCCAAGTACCTGGGTCCCTGCCACCCATGTGGGAGACCTGCTCTGAGTTCTGGGCACCTGGCTTCAGCCTGGCTATTGCAAACATTTGGGTAGTTAACTAGCAGATGGAAGCGCTCTCTCTGTGTGTCTCTATGTCTCTCAGTCTTTCATATAAAATGAAAAAATAAAAATAAAAAGAATGACACAATCAAACATCTACTCAGTTCTGTGATTTTCTTGAAGGAAATCTGTGTTAGCAGAAGGGCCTGCATGAGGGGCTTAAGAAGGAATCTGGACCACTGGGATTTTGCAGGAGGCACCCAATGCCATCCAGAGAAAGCTGTGCCAGACGGTGTAGTAGTTCAGACCCCAGGGTGGCTGTGTGGACATTGGGGGCACCAGGGCACATGACGTGGTAGCCTTCGCCATGGGCAATGGCCACAAACTCTGGCTAGCGTCTCTCTGTGCCCCGTGTGGTTCTAAGAACTGCCCTGTCTGGTCCTGTGTGGCCCACCTGAAAGTTCTTTGACCCAGAGAGCGTGAGCCCTGGCCCACTGCACCAGTCAGGGCTTACACCAGGCAGTGTGGCTCCAGAACCCACAGTTCTGTGTACTACATGCTCGTGCATGACTCCCATCTTGCCACACACTCGTTTGCTGCAAGCTATTGAACTTGCTTTTCCCTCTGCTCCCTCTCCCTCTCCCTCTCCCCTGCCTTCTGAACTGGCTCCTTCATCGGATAACTCATATAATTAATCTTATTTTTTTCTGTGCTTATTTGGTCATGTACTGATGTATAAACACATACAAGGGCACTGTGAAAAGTCTGTGGAAGATGGAATTAAAAGATGTTTTATATTGGTGCAAAAAAAAAGTGAAATCCATGCTTTTAAAAAGCTCAGCAGGTTAAGCCGCCACTTGTGATGCCAGCATCCCATATGGGCTCCGGTTCGAGTCCTGGCTGCTCCACTTCCGTTCCAGCTCTCTGCTATGGCCTGGGAGAGTAGTAGAAGATGGTCCAAGTGCTAGGGTCCCTGCACCCACGTGGGAGACACGGAAGAAGCTCCTGGCTCAGCTGCAGCCATTGAGGCCATTGGGGAAGTGAATCAGCAGATGGGGGACCTTTCTCTCTGTAGCTCCCTTTCTTTATCTGTAACTGCCTCTCAAATAAATAAATAAAATCATACTTTTTAAAAAAAAAAACAGATGTTTATTTTGGCACAAAAACTTTTTAAAAATACACTCAAAGTTTTTTTTTTTTTAAAAATGTATCTATCTATTTTAGTTTGTTTAAAAGGCAGAAAGTCAGAGATGGACAGAAGTCTCCCATTTGCAGCTCATTCCTTGAATACCTGCAACAGTCAGGGCTGGACCCGGCTGGAGCCAGGAGCCTGGAACCCAATCCAGGTCTCCCATGTGGGTGGTGGAGAACCAAGTACTTGAGCCGTCACCTGCTGCCTCCCAGGGTGGGCATGAGCTGGGAGCAGGAACGCAGGGAGGAGCCAGCACTTGAACCCAGCTGTTCCCACCTGTCCCAAGTGGTGGTTTAACCCCTGCAACAAACTCCAGCCCTGTGCCTAGTTTCTTCATAGGCATTTTCTATGAGCTTTTGGAAGACCTCCTCATATTACACTTATATTTTTTCAAAAATATTTTATTTATTTATTTTATTTGAAAGGCAGAGCAACAAAGAAGAGGCGGTGGGTGGGGGGAGAGAGAGGTCTTCCATCCACTGGCTCACTCCTCAAATGGCCACAACAGCCAGGGTGGGGCCAGGCAGAAGGCCAGAGTCAGAAATGCCATCCAGGTCCCCACCACGGGTAGCAGGGACCCAAGCACTTGGGCCATCTGCTGCCGCCTTCCAGGTGTGAGAGCAGGAAGCTGGATCAGGAGCAGAGCAGTGAGCACTTGCACCAGCGCTCCCATATGGGATGAGGGCATTGCAAGCAGCCTGTTTAAGCTGCTGTGCCACAATATTCACACAATCATATCTGTTCTTCTTGCCCTAGGAGTCTGACTCTGCTGTTTTGCCACCAGAGGGCGCGCTTTGCAAGTTTACCTCTGCTGTTTCCTTCAACTTTTCCGTTAACCAGGCACTCTTTTCTTCCTCCCTCTCTCTCTCTCTGAGGTCTCCCCACTTCCTTCCTACCTTCTTTGCTTGCGTTTTTTGCTTTAAGGAGAACAGCATTCATTCAGCAAAGACTTAATGTTTACAATGTGTCAAGTACTAGACTCAACCTTAGGGATACAAAGATCAATAGGGTGACTGTGTACGCAAAATAGAAGGGCAATTTCTAAAACACAGGCCAATTTGTATTTCATTCTATTGTTTGGTTGGGGATAGACATTTGGCAATGGCTAAGACTTCATCTGGGACACCTACATCCTACATGGCAGTGTCTGCGTCTGATACCCTCAGTTCCTGGTTCCAGCTTGCTGCTAACGTGTCTCCTAGGGGGCAGTGGTGAGGGTTCAAGTAATTGATTTCCTACCACCCGCCTGAGCGACCTGGACAGAGTTCCCAGCTCCTGGCTTCAGCCCCCAGTTCAGGTTCACTGTGGACATTTGGGGAATGAGCCAGCAGAGGGAGCTCTCTGTCTCTCTGACACTCAAAAGAAAAAGTTTTGGTAACCCACGTGGCACACAGGACCATGTGAGAGCAGGCAGTTCAGCAGGACGCACTAACGGCACACTGCTCTGCAAGCAGCCCTCAGAGCTCTTCTGTCTTGCAGAATTGTTTTTCTTTTTTTAATAATTTTAAATATTTTAAAGAGTTACAGAGAGAGGTAGAGACAGAGACAGAGATCTTCCATCCGCTGGTTCACTCCCAGATGGCTGAAATGGCCGGAGCTGCGCCAATCCAAAGCCAGGAGGCAATAGCTTCTTCCCCCTGCACCCATGTGGGGGACCAAGCACGTGGGCCATCTTCTACTGCTTTCCCAGGCCATAGCAGAGAGCTGGATTGGAAGAGGAGCAGCAGGGTCCTTGAACCAGCGCCCATATGAGATGCTGGCGCTTCAGGCCAGGGCGTTAACCCGCTGCACCACAGCGCCGGCCCCAAGGAATTGGGTTTTCTTTGACTCCAGGATCCCAGCTTCAGCCTGGCATAGCCCCAGCTATTGTGAACATCTGGGGAGTGAACCAGCGGATGGAAGATTTCTCTCTCTCTGTCACTCTGCCTTTCAAATAAATAAATCTTATTTTTTAAAAGGATGCTTCTATATCAAAAGCAGTGAAGTAGCTCACGTCTGCAATTGTGAACGTTTTGTCACACTGTGGCTCATTGATATTGGTACCGTATTTGCACAAGGGTCTTCAACACAGCTATTTTGCCAACTGCTCATTTTGTTTACCTTTAAGCATAGCGTGTGCGATGAATTCTGTAGCCAGGCTGACAAAACTCTTTACAATACCATGACACCTGCCTGTTTCTGCTTCCGTAATTGCACCTCTGGAATAAGGGGTTGGACACTTTTGTCATTACTCTGTTTAGCAATGAAAAATAAACCAATTTTGTTCCAGAAAGCAATTTTTTTTTGTTCTGGTTCAGAAAAGCCTCCACAGGTTTATTAGAATGGCATTGCCTTTGCTTAACAACCCCAAAACTTCAGGGGGTATCAGCTGGCCTGGCCATGTTTAATGACTGCCCAGAGGACTGGGCCAAGGGGAGCTTTGATCTGACCCAACCCTGTGCTGAGAGGCTCCCGGCAGCCCCTCCGGCTCAGCTGCAGTATCTGACAGTGTGCATAAGACTGCCACACCTGCAGGTGTCCTGGGCCCAACAGGCCTGGCTGGTGCTTTCCGGTACTTGGGAGCCACAACACCATGTCTAGTCACAGACTGTCCTCATGTGTAAGGCATGACTTCAGGCTTCAGTGAGCACTTCCCCTGGTAAAAAGAAAAGCGAGTCTAACATAACCCAACAGCCATGGTAAAGACTGCAAATTTGGGGGCCGGCACTGTGGCACAGTGGGTTAAAGCCCTGGCCTGAGGTGCTGGCATCCCGTATGGGCACCAGTTCTAGTCCCTGCTGCTCCTCTTCCGATCCAACTCTATACTATGGCCTGGGAAAGCAGCAGAAGATGGCCCAAGTCCTTGGGCCCTGCACCCACGTGGGAGACCCAGAAGAAGCTCCGGCTCCTGGCTTCAGATCAGCATAGCTCCAGCCATTGCAGCCATCTGTGGAGTGAACCAGCAGATGGAAGACCTCTCTCTCTCTCTGCCTCTGATTCTTTGTAACTCTGCCTTTCAAATAAATAGATAAATCTTTTTTTTTTTTTAAATTCTTTATTTGAAAGAGTTAGAGAGAGGGAGAGACAGAGATCTTCCATCCTCTGGTTCACTGCCCAAATGGCTACAATCACCAGGGCTACGCCGATCCGAAGCCAGGAGCCAGGAGTTTCTTCTGGTGTCCCATGTGGGTGTAGGGGCCCAAGGACTTGGGCCATCTTCTACTGCTTTCCCAGGACACAGCAGAGAGCTGGATCGGAAGAGGAGCAGCTGGGACTCAAACCGGCACCCATATGGGATGCCAGCACTGCAGGCGGTAGCTTTATCCACTATGCCATAGCACCGGCCCCCTCAAACATAAAGAAATTTTTTTAAAAAAGGAGAGGGCAGCAGCATTGTGGCATAGCAGCCAAAGCTACCACTTATGACGCCAGTATCCCGTATGGGTGCCAGTTCAAGTCCCGACTGCTCCACTTCTAATGTAGCTTTCTGCTAATGTGCCTGAGAAAAGCAGCAGAATATGGCCCAAGTGTCTGGGCTCCTGCTACCCGTGTGGGAGACTGGATGGAGCTCCTGGCTTCGGCTTGGCACAGCTCTGGCCATGGCAGCCATCTGGGGAGTGAACTAGCAGATGAAAGACCACTCTCTCTCTCTCTCTGGCTTTCCTTCTCTTTCTGGTCTTCCAAATAAACAAAAGAAGTCACTAAAGAAAAAAAAAAAAACAAGGAAAGAAAATGGGATTTCTATGAAATCATTATCGTGTATTTCCAGTTTCTGAAGTGCGACTCTAACAGCTTCACGGCTCTTCCCTCTGGTATTCCTGGAGCGCCTGAGGCCCGCTGGAGACACTGCTGGGTTGCAGGTGTCAGGAACACTGGTCTAAATGAGAGGAGGGCAGCTTGGGAAGCAACAGGGAGCCGATCAGGATGCGAGGATTCCCTGCAAAGCAGGCAGCCTTCGTGTGTGACCAGTGGGAGACAGGACCAAGCAGAACAAGACACTACCCACCCCATCCTGTCATCCTCTCCACTGCTGCTCTTCACCTGTTCTCGCCACGTCTCTCCCCAAGACGTCCAACGGGCATTCCAAGCAGAGCTCCCTGCCCCTTAGCTCTGAGGCGGGCTGCCTGTCTTCCCATGGGACCCAGCTGCCTGGCATTGAGTAAGCACTCAGTGTTACTGGTTCAACTCAGGAGTTTTTCACTTTACAATGGTGGGAAAGCAAGATCTGTTCAGTGTTGACCATCTTTGGGATCCTGATGGTTTATCTTGACCTGGGCTAGTGCTGTGCTGTCCAACCCTCTCTAGGCTGTGAGTACAGCTCCCACTAAGCCCCACGGTCACCAGTGCCCACTAAGCACCAGGGTCACCAGGGGTGCAACCTGTGCTGGGCAAGGTGCGCTGCTGGCGACCTCGGGTGTTCCATACGTGAAGGGTATTAAATGCATGTTGGGGGGCTGGTGGTGTGGCATAGGGGTAAAGCCGCCGCCTGCAGCATCGGCATCCCATATGGGTGCCAGTTCAAGTCCTGGCTGCTCCACTTCTGATCCAGCTCTCTACCATAGTCTGGGAAAGCAGTGGAAGATGGTGCAGGTGTTTGGGCCCCTGCACCCATGTGGGAGACCTGAAAGAAGCTCCTGGCTCCTGGCTTTGGATTGGCTCAGCTCTGGCCGTTGTGGCCATTTGGGGAGTGAACCAGTAGATGGGAGACTTTTTCCCTCCCTGTCTCTCTCTGTTTCTCTGTCTCTTCCTCTGCCTCTCTGTAACTCCGACTTTCAAGTAAATAAATAAATCTTTTTAAAAAAATGGATGGTGGATTTACCATGTTTTGAGCATAACATGGGTTTACTGAAATGACCCCATCATAAATCGAGGAGCTTCCACTAGAACTCTCAGTAGGTGAACTGAATGCCAGTTGAGGGACCAGGGAAGATCATTTGCTACAAGTTGATTGCAGCACAATCAGAATGGGAAACAAAGAACAGTGAGAGCATCTCAGAGAGGGGGAGAACCTGTGCCGCTGACCAAGGGCAGGTTTGAGTGGACTTGTTTACCAATGCCATGGGAGAGGAAGGTGGTCCCAAGTCTAAGGGCATTGCAGAGAGAACAACTCACACAGCCCTGCTAACAAGGAGAGGGAGAGACAGAGAGAGAGAGGTCTTCCATCCAGTGGTTCACTCCCTAGATTGCCACAACAGCCAGAGCTGGGCCCATCTGAAGCCAGAAGCCAGGAGCTTCTTCCAGGTCTCCCACGTGGGTGCAGGGGCCCAAGGACTTGGGCCATCTTCTACTGCTTTCCCAGGCCATAGCAGAGAGCTGGATCGGAAGTGGAGCAGCTGGGACTCGAACTGGTGCCCATATGGGATGCTGGCACTGCAGGCTGCGGCTTTACCCACTATGCCACAACACTGGCCCCTGGTGTGTGGGTTTTATAAAGCTGTACACACTCAGCTATGGAGAACAACCTTTACTGTGCAGGAAAAACTAACTTTGTTGTCAAGTATGAAACGTTCATTTGAAACAATTGCTTTTAAAATGCTATATTTGAAATCTTGAATTTTTCTTCTGTACACATCTATCCTCTTATATTGCTAATGAAAGATTTAAAAAAAGTAATTAACAGTTTTTCTTTTACAGCAGTCTTGATCCGGGCCCAGCCTCCACCCCCACCCCTTCTTTCCCCTGTGAGTCACTTCTTGCATCCGTGTGCTACATTGATCATAACTGGTGATCCAGTTCCACGTGAGAGTTAACTGACATCTCGAGTTGATTACGGTTCGCTCTTGGAGTTGATCGTGCTGTGAGTTTCCATGGCCATAGACTGACAACGTGCTCCCCACTGTGAATCGTACAGAACAGTCTCAGGGCCCTAACAGCCCATGCGCTCCAACTTCTTACCTTCTATAAGCCACTTAAGTTCTCTCTACCAAAGACTTCGGATCAAGATTGGCTCTTGCTTAAAGACTTGAGCAGCTCGTCTGGCCCCCAAAGGGCAGCTTCGGGGCTCGTCCCCTCCCTCCACAAGGGAAAGCCCCTGCAGCGGGATTTTGTGGCATCCCCCTCAGTATGCACCCCTCACTCTGAGGAGTCAGTGAGCTGATCCTCACAGAGTGGTCTCCTGGGCGCCAGCTACTGAACTGTCAGCTGCTAGCGTCTGAGTAGGGTTTGCATCCTCTGACACTCGTGGCTGAAGTGTGATCGCCACCGTGGTCACGCTGGGAGGCAGGGCCTTTAAGACGTTGAGTTAGGTTGTGAAGTGGGACCTGCGCCTGGCCTGGGGTGGCTGGTAGGAAGCAAGCCCCGCGTCTCTCGCTGCCTTCTGCGTGTGCCTGCTCACCCTTCCGGGAACCGTTCTGCTATGTTAGGATGCAGCATGAGGCCCTCCTCCGCCTTGGGCTTCCCAGCCTTTAGAACTGTGAGTCAAACAGGGCTCTGTTGCTCAGAGATCTCCCAGCCACCAGAAAGCAGACGCTCCCGCCCTCCTGCCAACTGCTGACTGTGGTTCTTGCTCCCACCACCACCCTCCTTTTAGAGGGTAAGCTCTTGGGGGCACAGGGCCTGTTGCACACATCTTTGTGTCTTGCCTAGTATGAGGCCCAGAGCTCACAGCAAGGCCACAAGGAACCTACCAGAGAGCCCTGGGATCCCACACAAGAAAGCCAGCCCTAAACCAACAGTAGCAGTAGCAGTAGCAGTAGCAGTAGCAGTAGCAGTAGCAGTAGCAGTAGCAGTAGCAGTAGCAGTAGCAGTAGCAGTGGTATTTCCTAGAGCAATCTCCCCAGGCCTCCCAAGCCCAGGGAAGGAACACAGCAGAGAGCCTCTGGCTGTGTTGTTAGAGTTGGGCTTAGCTGATCTGCAAGGCCTCGGGCAATGGCGTGGTGGGAGGTGGGGTGGGGCACAGCTCAGGTGCCTCAGGGAAGGGCATTGGGGAATGCCTGTCTTACGAGGGGGACAAGAATCTGTACCTCGTGCAGCTTCCAGGGAAGATCTGTGCTCGCTGTGGCTAGCCTGGTGAGGCAGAAGCACCTGGCCTGGGAACAGAAGGAGTCAGACTCCCGGTCATAGAAAAAGCAGAGCAGTGGGGTGCTGTTCTGCTTCGAATCACAAGCAGGAGTGACAGGTGCCTGTACCTCCCATGGCGCCCATCTGTCTCCCCATCTACGGCTGTTTCTACTCTACCTCCTTTGATCCTGAAGAGAAGCTGGGCGGTGGCGGCAGTGACAGAGGTTCCCTCCCACCCCTTCTCCAGGAAACTGGAAAATGCACCGACCAGGATTCTAGGCCAGTCTGAAAACACTGGCCAGGGCCCCCAGGCTGCATCTTGCGGCATGCCTGCAGGTGCTCCTGGCAATCTGAAATGCAAGGCGGCACACAAGAAAGACAAGAAGGAAGAAGAGATGCTGGGTGTGTCAGAGCAGAAACGGTGAAATCCTGTCCCATAGACCTGCTGTAGAAAGCTGCTTTTGCTTAGCGCTGGAGCCCTGTGCTTTGCAGACAATTCCCAGGGGACTGCACCTGCTCAAGACCTCAGTGGCTGGCTGGAGGGCTCTAGTGGTGGCCTTGAGTATGGACAGGCAGAGGAGGCTACACCTGGGAGCCAGTTGGACCAGCTCATTTATTTCCGAGACAGCGAGCGAACATGCGCTTGTCCATAGGCTGGTTCTGGCAAAGGGGAGAGGAAGCTCCTGACCACTGTTTGATTTCCTCTCCTTTCAGTCTCATCTTCACTGGCTCACTTCCCAAACTGCTGCAATGGCTGGAGCCAGGCACCTGGAACTCCATCTGGGTCTCCTAGGCGGGTGGCAGGGTCCTAGCACTTGGGTCATCATCTGCTGCCTCCCAGGGAGCTGGATTGGAAGCAGAGGAGCTGGGATTTGAACTAACACTCTGACATGCGATGTGCCACAATACCGGCCCCACAGGTCCTCATCTCTAGCAGGGTCTTCACCGCCCCCTGCCCCGCGCCCCAGCCTGGATGTGTGGGGGACGAGGACGCCAGGCTTGGGGGAGCAGAGCAAAGTTGAGGCCAGGTGTCTGTGGGCAGGCTACAGGGAGACAGCAGCGCTGTTGCTGTGAGGGCCGGCAGGAAGTGAAGGCAGCTGTGTGGGCTCAGTCGTGACTGGCTGGGCTCCCGCGTTCCCGAGGCCTTTTGTGGGAAGGGGTGAAGGAGCCCCTAATGCCTGTTGGTGGCAATGAGCCCAGCCCCACCTCATCTCTTCCCCAAGCACCCACCGCAGCCAGCTCTCCTCTCCAAGCTCGGCCTTCACTTTCCCGTGTGCTCAGAACGCCCCGTGAATACATCCATGGCTGCACTCACCACTCGCTCAAAGTGATCTGTCTACACCACCACTTCCGTGTGAGCTTCTGTGCTCCCAGTGGGGCTCACTCGCCCAGGAGCTGAGCCCTGCTCCTGGCTTGGTGACGGCTGAGTAAATGATGAGCCCTCCACTGTGACACAGAGACCTCCTCCAGGTCACACAAACAGCTGTGTGACACTGTGCAGGACAGTATCCTGCAGGAAGCTGATGGGCAGGGGGAGGCGGGGCATGCAAAGGTGCACACTAAGCAGCTGCATTGTGAGAGTGATTGCTCATCAGTCAAGTTTTTCCTTCTATGGACATGGGCAAGGCACAGAGGAGAAATGGAGGCAGTGGAGGAGACAGGAGGTAGACCCCTGCTCCCTACACCTGCCCAGCGGTGGGGAGAAGTGTCCTGGGGGCCGCATGGCCATGTGGGATTCTCTCCAGGAGCCATGCAGCTCTCCCACTGCCCACTTTCGGAAGGCTCACGAGGATTTTACCGAGACAAAGCCGGTAACGGTCCGCATGTGTCCCAGAGAAGTTCCCGTGTTGGAAACTTAAGCTCCGACTGCCTCTGCTGATAATCTTAGGGGCTGTCAGGGCTGGATGAGGTCGTGGAGGGGGCCCATGGTCAGCCTAGTGGCCTGCTAAGAAGGGTTTGCACACTCGCTCGCTCCGTCTTGACCTGTGAGGCCCTCTGGCAGGTATGACTAGCGAAAAGGCCCTCATTCGGTATAACCTTCAATGCTGGACCCCCCAGCCTCCAGGGAAAACAGGTTTCCTTATCAGCGACCCTGTCTTAGATTTTTTCTTGTGATAACCCAAGGCAGGCCGAGACACAGAGGCGGCTCTGGAATGGGACAGGAACAGGCTGGAAGGTTCTAGAAGGAGCAGACCTGAGGAAGCCTGGGCAATTCTTCCAGTAGGGGCTCAGGAGACAGGCCTAGGCAGACTACAACTTCCTGGAGAGGACCTACCCGGATACCCTCAGGATACTGGGCAAACATGGACCGTGAAGTCCACTCAGACGAGGTCCCAGATAGGAACAAGGAACGGAGTGGAGGCCGTCCCTGGTCCACAGCAGTGAAGACGCAGCTGCCCTGTGTGCCGGGGTCACCCAGCAGAGGAATCCTCCAAGCAGCAAAGCACCCAGCCTGGGGCACGGCGACCTTCAACCGCAGCCAGTGATCCGTGAGAGCAGAGACACAGCTTAAAGATGCAAGTCGTAACTGAAGGAGAAGCAGAGTGGAAAGACTTGAACAGTTCACAGCCTGGCCATGGAGAGTGGAGAAGCACGTTCAGGAGATCAGACTAGCGGTGTGGCCAAGTGACTGCTGGCCGGCAAGGTCAGTACGAATAGAAGTCGGCCAGGTTCTATTCATCAGGGCGAGGCGAGGGAGATCCCAAAGGCATTTCTGAGAACTTCAAGGCTGCCACGCGGGAGGACACAAGTGGTCAGCCCCGGTGGTGTCTGTGTGTTGTTGACTGTGTCGTGTTGACTCCTTACATGCTGGTGTTGGTTTGCTCTCTGTTGCTACAATAGAATGCCCGAGGCTGGGTAAGGTACAGAGAGAGGAGTGGTTTATTTAGCTTGTAGTTTGGAAGGCTGGCCTCTGGCTCAGCCTCACTGCATGTGCCATCACAGTGGTGGTGGTGGGTGTGGCTGTGGAGATCCCAGGGTGACAGGAAGCCAACCTGCTCTGTGGGACCTACTGTGGTCCTGTGACAACTATACTGATCCCTTCCGATGGCTGCACCCTCTGTGACCTAACCATCTTCCCCTAGGCCCCGCCTCTTGTAGGTTCTACCCCCTCAACGTCACCACCCTGGGAATCAGGCTTCCTGCACGTGAACCTTGGGAACGCACTCAAGCCACATGCAAACAGCACTCGCCCATGCTTGAATCTCCATTTTTTTTTTTTCCAAAGATTTTAGTTATTTGAAAGGCAGAGTTAGAGGGAGAACGAGAGACAGAGACCCTCCATCCACTGGTTCACTCCTCAAATGGCCACAATGGCTAGGGCTGGGCCAGGTCAAAGCCAGGAGCCTAGAACCTCATCTGGGTCTCCCATGTGGGTGGCAGGGTCCCAAGCACTTGGGCCATCTTCTATGGCTTTCCCAGGGGCATTAGCAGGGAGCTGGATGAGAAGTGGAGCAGCTAGGACTGGAACTGGTGCCCTTATGGGATGTCGGCACTGCAAATGGTGGCTTTACCTGCCGTACCACAGCGCTGGCCCCTGAATCTTCATTTTTTATGATAGGCTCAGTATCGTGTTTGCTGTTTCCCTCTGGGAAGAGGAAAAAATCTACCTGCTACTTGAATTTTCAGACATTTTTAGTTTAAGATATACAGTTTGCTATGTTGAGAGTCAAGAAGCCAACTAGCCTGAAATACTCCAGATTTTATTTCTATGAGAAGTCTTTCATGCTAAGTTGCTTTGCTCAGGAGATGTCACCTTTCTCTACTCTGAAACACTTAGCTTCTAGAAATGGAAGCTTCGGGGAATTAGTCTCAAGCCAACAGGTAGGCTGCAGTCTGTATCATCCTACAGCCGTGTAATCTCTCGTCATGAGTCCCCAACCTCCACTTCGGGGCCCTAGGGACAAGGGACTCACAGCGACGGGGCAGCCAGGGCACTGGTGGCAGGCTTCACTCATTGCCGGTCAATTCTCCGCGGGAAGACCCGAGGCCTCAGAAGGCCTCTGGAATCCCTGGGGCCTTGGACAATTCTGGCACGGTTGGAATAAAATTCTGCTGCTTGATGGAATGAATGAGTGGACTGATATTGGAAAATAAAGAGATGAGGAAGGCCTGTTGCAGCATCAAGCAGGTCAGTGTGACTTGATCTTCTGACAATAGTGAGGGGAAGTGCCTCATACTGATGGCATCGTGCCGATAATGTGACTGCCTCCATCCCCACAGAGAACTGGGGCCAGGTCAGCGGGGTGTGCAGTCCTTTGCTGCTCTTCCTAGAAATGCCACCAATCGGAGTGAACCAGCAGATGGAAGACCTTTCTCTGTCTCTCCCCCTCTCACAGTCTGCAACTGTACCTCTCAAATAAATAATAAATATATATCCCTAAGTGCCCATAAACAACCATGAAGGGGTAGTTCCGAAGCTGCATAATTAAGATCTCCATTAGTGAGACTGGGAGAACAGAATACAGCAGGAGTTCCGCCCACGCCATTAGGCTCAACTCCCGGCCCCTGCTCCGGACTCCAGCTTCCCGCCCACGCAGATCCTGGGAGGCTGCGGGGAGGCCTCCAGCAGCTGGGTCCCTGACATCTAGATGGAGACTGGACTGAGTTTCTGATTCCTGGCTTTGGTGTCTGGTCAGCCCTGGCCGTTGTAGGTGTCTGGGGGAGTGAACCAGCAGACATGAACTCTCTCTCAAGTACATAAAAACAACAACAACAACAACAGACCCCAAGGTAATGAAATATTTAGGGCTCAGGCCCAGGTTGATAAAGACTTTTCAGGGCCGGCTCTGTGGCACAGTAGATTAATCCTCCGCCTGCAGCACTGGCATCCCATATGTGTGCCGGGTTCTAGTTCCGGCTGCTCCTCTTCCAATCCAGCTCTCTGCTGTGGACTGGGAAAGAAGTAGAGGATGGGCCGGCGCCGCGGCTCACTAGGCTAATCCTCCGCCTTGCGGAGCCGGCACACCGGGTTCTAGTCCCGGTTGGGGTGCCAGATTCTGTCCCGGTTGCCCCTCTTCCAGGCCAGCTCTCTGCTGTGGCCAGGGAGTGCAGTGGAGGATGGCCCAAGTGCTTGGGCCCTGCATCCCATGGGAGGCCAGGATAAGTACCTGGCTCCTGCCATCGGATCAGCGCGGTGCGCCGGCCGCGATGGCCACTGAAGGGTGAACCTTTTTGTCTCTCTCTCTCACTGTCCACTCTGCCTGTCAAAAAAAAAAAAAAAAAAAAAAAAAAAAAAGTAGAGGATGGCCCAAGTGCTTGGGCCCCTGCACCCGCATGGGAGACTGGGAAGAGGCACCTGGCTCCTGGCTTCGGATTGGTGCAGCTCTGACTGTTGTGGCCATCTGGGGAGTGAACCAATGGAATGAAGATCTTTCTCTCTGTCTCTCTCCCTCACTGTCTGTAACTCTACCTCTCAAATAAATAAATTAAAAAAAAAAAAAGATTTTTCATTTTCTTTTTTTTTTGACAGGCAGAGTGGACAGTGAGAGAGAGAGACAGAGAGAAAGGTCTTCCTTTTTGCCGTTGGTTCACCCTCCAATGGCCGCCGCGGCCAGCGCGCTGCGGCCGGCGCACCACGCTGATCCGATGGCAGGAGCCATCACAGCAGAGGGCTGGCCTGGAAGAGGGGCAACCGGGACAGAATCTGGCGCCCCGACCGGGACTAGAACCCGGTGTGCCGGCGCCGCTAGGCGGAAGATTAGCCTAGTGAGCCGCGGCGCCGGCCAGATTTTTCATTTTCTAAATCAGACACAAAAGGGCAAATATTTTGTGACCCCTCAAAGAGTTACCAACTTCCTAGACAGGCAACAAAATGGCGGCTGTGTGGCTCAGTACCCCGTGCCCCCTCGTCCTTCCTCTTACCCCTACCTGTTCCTTGGTTCACCATGTGGTCTGTTCTCTGCAAGTGTTCCACCAGTGCCATCTACTGCCTTCCATTAGAGGCCAGACCCATGGGGCTGCCTGACCTCGGGCTTGAACCTCCAGCACCGTGAGCTAAATTAACCTTTCCTCTTTGTAAGTTAGTTGCTTGAGTATTTTATCACAGGAAGGAGAAGCTGACAGATAGACTGGCGATTCAAAGGCCACCGGCGGAGCAACAGGACCATATTCATTGGGCCTTGGCTGGAAACAGAGAATCCTAGACCCCACCCTGGACCCTGGACACCCGGGTTACTTACTCGCGCCTTAAAGTTTGAGCAGTGCTTCAAGACATGGAACCCACCGAGAACAGTACATGGGCGTGCCGAGAGGACAGTCTGGGAAGTACTCGCTAGTGCAAGGAAAGCAGGGACCCACCAAGGAGGAGCACAGCTTTAAGTGGAGGAAGCCTTGCAGGCACAGAGCCCTTACCCAGCGGAAGGCGGGACACAGTCCCATCCATTGGTAACAGACGCAGCCTTCACCAACGCCTTTGTGGGGGAGGGAGGGAGAAACGTGGCACAGTGGGTCTCATGGGGACCAGCCACCCACGTGGGCTCCTCCGTTCCCACCTTTCCAGCCTGGCTGTCACCAGCTAAATGCCCTGAGCAGTCACTGTCAGTCACATTTCAGGGAAGAGACGCAATCCCCAGCCACCCGGGCCGCGACACACCCCACTGCTTCACTCATGCCAAGCTCCCGGCCCTGGGAGACACTCAGGCGTCGTTATCCTATCACACAACCTGTGTTGGAGCTGTGTTGTGAACTGTGTATGCTGGGCTCGCACCCACCCCTACACGTGATGATCCACTTCCCCAAAAAATAAAAGCCACCATATCCCTTTTAGAGGAGCCGGGGCTGTGGAAATCTTTTCCCATGACCTGCATATTTGCTGTAAAATAAATCACTTTGCGGACAGCTCCTCCTGGTGTTTCTTGATCCAACTCGGCAGGAAGTGGGCCCCCAAATTTAGGCCCTGGTGAGGCCCACCCTGGCCCAGGAGACTCAGCGTGTGTTAGGCGTCAGCCCCTTGATTAAGGCAGATTTCTCCATAGCTACTCAACCCCACTAAGGGAAGAAAATTTCTCCCTATGACTACACTTGTTATTTACAAATAAGGTTCTTTTCAACCAAGTGATTATGGCCATTTGCTTGGAGGAAATTCAGCAAATTCCCCCTAGATTTTAATCAACAGCAATTAACTCCCTAATTGCACTGAAACTCTTGCTCCCCTAAGCTCTCTGATAATCTCTTAGCACACTTCATTTTGGTGCAAAGATGAAAAGCACGATGCACTGAAATGTCTACTCTTGGGGCCGGCGCTGTGGCATAGCATGTAAAGCTGCCACCTTCAGTGCTGGCATCCCATATGGGTGCCGGTTCAAGTCCCAGCTGCTCCACTCCAATCCATCTCTCCACTATGGCCTGGGAAATCAGTGGAAAACGGCCCAAGTCCTTGGGCCCCTGCATCCATGTCAGAGACCCTGAAGACACTCCTGGCTCTTGGCTGTGGACAGGCCCGGCTCCGGCCGTTGCAGCCATCTGGGGAGTGAACCAGCGGAAGGAAGCCCTCTCTTTCTGCCTCTGCCTCTCAAATAAATAAATAAATCTTTAAAAAAAAAAAAGTCTACTGTTGGCAGGATGCTGTTTAGGTGTAGTTAGCTCCTCATTATCCTCAAAACATTGAGACAGTTCTACAGAAGGGACAGGCAGATGAGAACTTACCTAACCAGTGCCAAGTAACCTGGCCCAAACCCACAGAAGCCGAGATTCAAAGCCAGGTGTACCTTCCCCCCTCCCCCACTCCCAGAAGGCACGGCTTCCAGGCCGGCTGCATCTGCGCCATCTCTGCCCACTGTCCCGTCTGCCGGAGGCGCAAATGAGACTCGGCCGGCGCTCACAGCTCACTTTAGCACCGCAGGCTTTGGGATTTCCGGATCTTGCGGCTATCAAAACATGCCAAGAAAGCCTTTTGCTTTTGTTTTTGTTCTGAAGCATTTCCTGCTTGTGGAAACCTAGGGAGAACTGGGAACGTGAGGCGCCTGCTTCTGTAGGGGTTTTCCGCACCCCAGGCACCTTTCCTCTGTAAGGAAAGGTCACTGGCAGCCGGCTAACAGACGGCCGGGACTTGGTCTGAACAAGGAAGCCGGCAGGCCCACCTTTGAGGCCCGTTAAGGGGTGTTTTTAGCCACACAGGCTCCTGAGCCACCCACTCTGGCACCTGCTGCTAAGTGAGGCTGCTCCTCCTGCACCTGACAGCCTCATGGCCGGCAGCGGCATTGCCCACAGAGATACAGAGCTTGTGGTGCGATGCCAAGGGACCCAAGGCCTGCCACCCCTCCCTGCTCAGCCTCTGATGAGGCTGCAGGATGCAGCCACTTGGCCAAAAATAACTGCAACATGCCTGGTGCCAAAGGAACACTGAGGAAGCGACTGTGTGTCTGCCTGCAAGAATCTTCCAACAGTGTGCAAGAGACAAAGACCCAAGCCGGAAAACGACGCTAATACTGTCTGTAAAACTATGAGGGGGTCCACAGAAGGGGCCGGCGCTGTGGAGTACTGGGATAAGCCTCTACCTGCGGCACCAGCATTACGTATGGGTGCCAGCTCATGTTCTAGTTGCTCCTCTTCCCATCCAACTCCCTGCTAACAGCTGGGAGAGCAGCAGAAGACGATGGCCCAAGTGCTCAGGTCCCTGCACCCACGTGGGAGACCCGGAAGAATCTCCTGACTCCTGGCTTTGGATCAGTCTAGCTCCGGCCATTGCAGCCATCTGGGGAGTGCACCAGTGGATGGAAGACCTCTCTCTGCCTCTGTAACTCTTTCAAATAAATAAATAAAAAAAAAATCTTAAAAAATATTTCACAGAAACATGCAATGAAAAAACAATGCATGAATTTCAAATCTTCTGCACCCAGAATGGGCTTTAAATTCCGTTTCCCACTACCTCTTTGAAATCCCCACACATGAGCTAAATGAGAGTTCCCGGACTGGTCCCGAAGCCAGGCTGTTCGCGGAGTCCCGGGCCGGCGCCGGGTCCTCACCATGGTTTTGCAGGAGCCTGGTCCAGATGCTTCGACTGGCAGCCGTTCCCTGAGGACTACTCGCACGCACTTCCAGCACTGCTCACTGCCACCGCCCAGGCTGTCTGCCCGCTGCCCCATCCTCCTCCACCGGATTCCCCTCCAGATCTTCCAAACCTCTCTTCCATCTGTCAAGACTCAGCTAAGGAGTCTATCCTCTAGAATACCCTTTCAGAAGTGCACCCCCATGCTTCTCATCACAACACGCAGCACGGCTGCACTACTAAGAGCGCAGACAGCATGGGGTCCAGTTCTGACGCGGCTGGCAGTGTAACCACAGGGTAAGTATTTTATTCACACTTTGTTTTTAGAACTCCTTCCGTCCGCTCACTCATTCCCCCAATGATGATGATAGCCAGGGCCAGCCAGGGTCAAAGCCAGGAGCTGGGACTCGTTCAGGGTCTCCCAGTGGGAGCAGCTGAGCCATCATTGCTGCCTCCCAGGATGCAATTTGCAAGAAGCCAGATCAGAAGCCGGCTGGAACTTAAACCCAGGCATGCTGGCTTCCCAGGCAGGTATTAACCTCTGCACCAAATATCAGTCCCAGTGCTGTTTTTTTTTTTTTTTTAGCTATGAAAGACAAGAGTCAGACTGCTTCAATAGATGGTTGTGAAGATGATGCTAATCGGGACAACTGCTGGCGGGCAGCAAGTATGCAGTAAATGCTGCTTACTCACCACACCATGGACTGACGCTCTTCACAACTCAAGGTCTCTGAGGGGAGGGGCTGTCTGACGAGCTGGGAGAGCTCAGGGCCAGCTGAGAGCAGTGCTCACCAAGCACCGCGGCCCCGCCGGGAAACCTTCTCGGAGGTGGCGGACAGAGAGCTTAGGCGATGGAGGCAAAGGCACTTCAGGGGACAGGCGGATGACCCCCACATGAACAGGGAGGGAACTGAGAACATTCTGAGAGGTTCTCTCGAGGGGCTGTAGGAGAGAATGCCTGGAGACAGGGAGCCCGGGCAGAAAAATACAGCAGTTACTCCTTAGGAGCTGTAGTGGCTATTATCCCACATTCTTTCCCTCCATAAGAAAAGGCAATTTTATGATCACAAAGAAGCCACTTTTTTTTTAATTGATAACTGAACTTCTACACACATACAGTATTGCATAAATTATAAGTGGATCACA
The DNA here is from genome assembly GCF_051225735.1 of Oryctolagus cuniculus. NCBI lineage: Eukaryota > Metazoa > Chordata > Mammalia > Lagomorpha > Leporidae > Oryctolagus > Oryctolagus cuniculus. The sequence goes on along the minus strand of NC_142867.1, from coordinate 144,369,920 downwards.
ATTATATTAACAGAACAAACTCATGGCATTTCCATGAGACGACTGCTCTAGGTTTTGGTGCCAGGTACATTTTGTGCCAGGTACTTATAGTAAATGGGACAGATATAAAGGAACTCAGCTACTTTTATGAGATCGGTGTTCAAAAAAGTGTCTACATCATCTCAGAATCCTTCATGTGTCAAACTCAGAAAAATCAAGAAACTAAAGCAAAAGGAACACTTTCAAAGATGACGACAGCAGTGTTAGGTTAAAAACATGTTTAAAACTTGCAGGGACTGGCTCAGGGATCAGAGAGCGGACTCGGATTTGGGGGTTTTAAGTAAGGTTCCATGATCTGCTTCGCGGCTGCTCCCACCTTCCCAAAGCATTAATTCTGAGTGCGTGTGTGCCCTCTCGGCTTGAGCAAACCACGCCTACAAGTTCTAAACAACGGTGATTCACGCAAAAAGGTTTTGAAGACTCCTCCCACTCAAAACTAATGTGCTAACCACCAAACTAGAACACAATTCCATCAGAAAGCTGACCGGATGAAGATGCCAGGTCACCGTGTCCGTCAGCGACCGCCTGGAGTACAGAGCACAGGAGCCACCTCCAGGGAAGGGCAGGAACCCTGATCTTGTGAATGATGGGGCACACAAGCCCCCAGGTGCCCATGGGGTCTATGCTTCCTCAGAAAAAGAACTGGGGGAAGAGGTGTTGGAGGGGGGAGGCGCAGAGGGTGCATGGTCCGACAGGCCTCTTTCAACCAAAAGAATCACAGGCGGGCTTGAGATCCCCTCGTTCAGGCATTTAGGTGGCAAAAGAAATGGATTGAGGAACAGGTGGCTCCAGTGTTGCTCACCTTTGGACATCACCATGGCGAGCTATTCTGCACTGCACTTCAAGGGAATCTTTGCCCAGCTCTGCTAAAGACCGCAGAGGAGGCATCAGACAATGAGAGTCCTGGTAACAACGGAAAATGGCTACAACGCACCATCACGTTGCTCCCAACAGCCTGGACTTCCTGCTGCTGAGTTTTAGGAGACAGCAATGTGGTGGGAACAGCGGCGAGGGAGACGGCCGGGCTGCCACGCGGTGGAGATCCAGGAGCGCTGACCTCCCTGGGGGGCGGCCTGAGGGAAACTGGTGCTGACAGAAGGGTCAGGTGCACAGCCGGGTTCCTTTCCTTAGAGAAGAAAACGATCCAGAGAGCGACGGCCTCTCAGGCTCGGTTTCCTACAGAGCGCACGGATCCCACGTCTCCTGGCAGCTAACACACTGGCTTCATTTCCAAAATGCACTGTTTTATTTTCCCCACGTTATAACCCCGAAGCACGTGACAGTCACACGATTTCTTCCGTGAGCCCCAGAGCGTGCGTGCGCTTCCCTGGAGCTGGCGGCCAGAGGTGTCCTGAGGATTCAAATGTTAAAGCTTTCTCCACAGCCGCAAGTTCCTTTGATGTTTGGGTTATTGAACACAAACTCACTGGATAATTTGTCTTCAACATAGTCCATTTCTGTTCCTAAGAGTGTTAGCTGGGCTTTCTTCTCGATGAACACTCTGACTCCTTGGGGAAGAGAAAACATGTGTCACACAAAGCCTTGCAGCCTCGTGGGAGCCGCCGGGTCAAAGCCCCTGGAAGTGGCACGGGAAACCTCAACAGGTTCTGTCATTTCCTTAGGGGGACGAAGCACTGCTTCCTGCCTGCCCCTCTCCCCCACACAACTAATCTGTAGCCAAAACAGTGACATCAGGGCGGACGCTTTCACACAGGTGAATTCCAGGACGATTCTGAGCAAGACTACAACTCGTCTTTCCCCCTTTCACTCCTTCCTCCGAGCTGCAGCGTGAGGGGAACATGTGCGCTCTCAGTGCCAGTTTTGTAAAGACGGAGTCAGTACCATTTATGGAAACACTGCACCGACATCTATGCACTCTGCTCACTGCCACGCCTAGAGACAAAGGGCTGGGACACAATGGGGCCAGCCAGTATATGACAATAGTTGTTCTGGGTAACATTCTCTAGTGAATATGTGGGCAGAGGTCGGCATCTTCTGAACACAACTGGTTTAAGAATGTTCTCTTCCATGTAAGAAATTGAGTCATCGCCTAAATATAAACTACATAAATATTAGGTTTCCTCTTCTTTAAGCTGAAAATACTAAGCTTTATGATACTTTAGGAGTTGACTTCAACAGCAGCGTATCAGACACGCCTTTCCTGGTGGTGCCTTCAGGTTAGTAGGATGAGCACACTCTCAGAGCAGCCACCCCTGGCCCTCCCACCAGCAGGAGGTGCTGTCGGCAAGCTGCGGGCACAGGGCCACCACCGCAGGCCAGAAATGCTCATGTTCTCACACTGTTGCTTCACTGTTTGTCTTGTTTTAAACACGCTTTATTGGATTATTGAGTGTGGACAGCAGGTGGTGGAAAATATAATCAAAAACCTAACATTTTCAGTAGAAACTGAAACTAAAGAAATCATCAAAAGCGTGAGCTGCTATGACTTACTGGACAGAGACATAAACCTGCGACTTCCCACACAGATGGCCGGTTCACTCTAGAGTTCTACGGTCTGAAAACCTCATGGACGCCATGGTGATCTCGCATAGCTGGAACAAACAAGCTTATCCAGGGCAGCCTCTGCAGAGAACCGACTGGTCCCCACTTCACCAGGCCCCTCGCTCACCCTGCGACCTCAGGCAAACAGTTCCACATGTCCGTGCCTCAGTTTCTCCCTGAGCAGACCGAGGGGGTAGGGGCTCTGCACCCCCGGCTGCCGTGCATAACTCAGTCCCAGCTGCCGGCCAGCCGAGCGCGTGCTGAGCACTGCTTAGATTTCCAGCAAACCTCCCCAGGCCTGCTGATTTGCTCAGCGGGATGAGGCACTCTGCTTCCTGCCTGCCCCCGCTTCCCTCACACTAATCTGTAGCCAGAACCATGACAGCAGAGCAGACGGTTTCACACAGGTAAATTCCAGGGCGATCACTCTGAGCAAGGCTACAGCTCGTCTCTCACCTTTCCCCTCCTTCCTCTGAGCTGCGGCGTGAAGGAAACGTGTGCGCTCTCCTGTTTTATTACTGCTCTCAGCAACTTCATGCTAGGCAGAACCAAACACTTTACGCAAAACAGAGTGCCAGGAAAGCTTGTTTATGATAAACTCACCGTCCTGAACGACTTCTTCGTCAGAATCTCCTTTTGTCTTCGTATATTCTAGAGTATAAGAAAGGCCGTTACAGCCCCTGGTTCGGACGCCAACTTTTACACCTACCTGAAAAAGTATTAAAATATAAACTTAGTTTTGATAGTGCAGATTAAACAATTACTCCAACAAAACCCTGGCTGTTGTTTAAAAACAAGTTAACAGGTAATTATTAGATTTCTGGCTATAGGATGTGTCCCTACAGAATGTACAAATGAATGGGCAAGATGCCGTTAAAAAATTTAACCATTGTATAAATGTCCTTATAGCACCAGCATGGAGCCAAAAGAATAAAAACCAATTACAGGGGCTGGCGCACTGGCACAGTGGCATAGTGAATAAAGCTACTGCCTGCAACGCCAGCATCCCATACAGGCACTGGTTTGTGTCCCAGCTGCCCCATTTCAGATCCAGCTCCTTGCTAGTGCACCTGGGAAAGCAGCAGAGGATGGCCCAAGTGCTTGGGCCCCTGGACCCACATGAGAGACCCAGAAGCTCCTGGCTCCTGGCTTTGGTCTGGCCCAGCCCTGGCCGTTGCAGCCATTTGGGGAGTGAACCAGTGGATGGAAGACCTCTCTCTCTCTCCTCTCTCTAATTCTGCCTTTCAAATAAATAAATAAAATGAATCAAAAAATTACATACAAAATAAAGAAATCAAAAAACAAAAAAACCAACAGTTAGTATTACCCTAACAAAAGTTTGTTTTCCCCCCCTATTTCCTTCCACTATTTTTTTAAATTTATTTATTTATTTGAGAGGTAGAGTTACAGACAGAAAGAAAGGTCATCCATCTGTTGGTTAACTCCTCAAATGACCACAACTGCTGCAGCTGAGCTATCTGAAGCCAGGACCCAGGAGCTTCTTCCGGGTCTCCCACATGGGTGCAGGGGCCCAAGGAGTTGGGCCACCTCCTACTGCTTTCCCAGGCCATAGCAGAGCTAGATCAGAAGTGGAGCAGCTGGGGGGCTGGCGCCGTGGCTCAGTGGGTTAATGCCCTGGCCTGAGGCACTGGCATCCCATATGGGCGCCGGTTCTAGTCCTACTGCTCCTCTTCCGTTCCAGCTCTCTGCTACGGTCTGGGAAAGCAGTAGAAGATGGCCCAAGTGCTTGGGCCCCTGCACCAGCGTGGGAGACCAGGAAGAAGCTCCTGGCTCCTGATCGGTGCAGCTCTGGCCATTGCGGCCAACTGGGGAGTGAACCATCAGATGGAAGACCACTCTCTCTCTGCAATTCTGACTTTCAAAGAAATAGATAAAACTTAAAAAGAAAAAGAAAAAGAAAAAGAAAAAAAGAAAAAGGAGCAGCTGGGACATGAACCAGCACCCATATAGGATGACGGCACTGCAGGCGGAGGCTTAGCCTACTAAGCCACAGCACTGGCCCCTCCAGTCTTGTCACACATACAACCTGAATATAGTTTTCATTATAGAGGGGAACAACCATTTTATTTGCTTTATTTTTTTTCCAAATATAACCTCATTTTCCTGTAATTAGCTTTCCTAATTACCGTATGCAGGTACTGCCCACAAGTACATATGTAACATCTGACTCATTATTATTTTTAAAAGATTTATCTATTTGAAAGAGTTACAGAGAGGAAGAGACGTGACAGAGAGAGAGGGAGGGAAGGAGAGGGAGAGACTGATTGAGAGATTTTCCATTTAATGGTTCACTCCCCAAATAACCAAAATCAGGGTCTCCCACATGGGTACACTTGGACCACCTTCTGTTATTCCCCCAGGTATATCAGCAGGGACTGGAAGTGGAGCAGCCGGGACTCAAACTGGCACCCATATTGGAGGCTTAACCCGGTAAGCCACAATGTTGGATCCTTTTTACTAGACATCTATTCTGAGAACAGCATTTTTTAAGGGCAACATATTAATAGTCACTTTTTTAAAAAAAGGGAAAAGAGGGGGCGGTGCCGTGGCTCACTTGGTTAATTCTCCGCCTGCGGCACTGGCATCCCACATGGGCGCTGGGTTCTAGTCCTGGTTCCTCCTCTTCCAGTCCAGCTCTCTGCTGTGGCCCAGGAGGGCAGTGGAGGATGGCCTGGGTGCTTGGGCCCCTGCACCTGCGTGGGAGACCTGGAGGAAGCACCTGGCTCCTGGCTTCGGATTGGCATAGCACCGGCCATTTGGGGAGTGAACCAACGGAAGGAAGACCTTTGTCTCTGCCTCTCTCTCACTGTCTATAACTCTACCTGTCAGATTAAAAAAAAAAAAAAGAGAGAGAGAGAGAGGGGAATATAAAAGTATCTAGGGCTGGCACTGTGGTATAAGTGGGTAAGGCCACCACCTGCAGTGCTGGCATCCCATATGGGCGCTGGTTCTAGTCCCAGCTGCTCCTCTTCCAATCCAGCTCTCTGCTATGGCCTGGGAAAGCAGTGGAAGATGGCCTGAGTTTTTGGGCCCCCGCACCCATGTGGGAGACCCACAAGAAGCTCCTGGCTCCTGGTTTCAGACTGGCGCAGCTCCGGCCATTGTGGCCATCTGGGGAGTGAACTAGTGGACAGAAGACCCCCCACCTCCTGCCTCTGCCTCTCTGTAACTCTGCCATTCAAATAAATAAAATAAATCTTAAAAAAAAAAAAAATTATCCAATGACAGAAACTGCCTCCCTAAAAAAAAAAAAAAAAAAAAAAAAAGGGATTTTGTTTTGTTTTATCTGAAAGGCAGTGTAAGGGACAGGGGAAGGGGAGGGGAGGAAAAGGCAGAGGCAGAGGGAGAGTATCTTCCATTTGCTGGTTCACTCCTCAAATGGCCAAAACAGCCGGGGCTGGGCCAGGCCAGGCCAGAGCCAGGAGCCTGGAGCTCTATTTGGGTCTCCCACATGGTGGCAGGGGCCCAAGTACTACAGCCATCTTCGTCTGCTTTCCCAGGCACAGCAGCCAGGACTCAGGCGCTGGTTGATGCAATTAAACATGTCATAGAATTGCACAAAAATGAGGGGGCAGATCTTTACATACATAATGATATGGAAGGATTTTCAAGTGAGGGGGTAAAAAGCAAAGTGTAACCAGCGCATACCATGTGCCCTTATGAAAGCAGGCAAAGGGAAGCAGACGTAAGAGCAGCCCGTGTGGCCTAGGTCAGGGGTTCCTCTCAGGAAGACATCTTTGGCCGTCACCACTTAGGAAGGGAGGGGGTACAACCCGGTGGCAGAGACGCCACCAAACACCCTACAGTCCTCCTTAAGACATCAAGGGGCCCAAGAAACCCTTGTCTACCCAGATGGCTGAGAGGCTGGTTCAGAGGAGAGTGGATGACGATCAAGAGCCTGGGTGACAGCGACTTCCTTCATATTCAATGTCCATTTTGTGTTTTCTTTTTTAGAAATCATGAGCATATGCTATTTTTTAAAATAAAAATCCCCAGTTAATGAAAACATACTACTGAACATTAAGACAAGTTCATTCTGAAAACACAGCTTCAATTCTGTTCTTGTTTTACTTACATGCTCAGGCTTATCTTTAAGAAGTTGTTTTATCTTGTTTACTGCCGATGGTGTCTGAAAAAAGAAAATTTCGTTTTCAGCTATAAAACTTGTATGCTTCAAAGTTTCGTACTTACTTGTCTTATTCGTCTGTCTTTAGCAAATTCATGCAGTGAATTTACATTCTTTTCTCACAGGCACCTAGAGGGTTTTATACATACACATGAACTTGCCTCAATTCAAAGCACTGTTTGTGAAGACATCTGCAAGTCACAGCCTTTTCATCTTGCTCCCTTGTCCAGGGCGGCTCCTGCCCATATTCTCTGCGACCATGCACATCACAACGGCCACATTTCTGGGTGGCATCTACTCTGTGCACCCACACTGTGCCCAGTAAGAGGCGCCCTGCCTGGCACACAGAAGGCCTGCAGACAGTGAATCAGCCCTGGGAAGCCAGACCTCGGGCACTGTTTCTGTAGATTATTAACCTTATTTCCAATGCATCCAAAGGCGCAGCTGGAGGAACCAGTGCCACCAGCACCAGTGCCACCAGCACAGAGCAACTCAGGCTCTGCTTCTCTCTACCCTTCCACGTGTTCCTACAAGCGTTCCATGTGGACAGAACTAAGAGCTCAAGACACTCAGATAAACAGAGCTAAGCCAGGAGTTCCTTGGCTGTGTGTAACTTGGCTCCGGGGTCCTCACGGTCACTGTGCACAGGTCCAGTGTGACTACCTCCACTTTTCCTGGGAAGGAGTCCGTTTCAGAGCACTGTCCGTCCACTTGGCAGCTGCGTCCCGAGGGCCGTCACGTTGAGTGGCTTTTCTGAGGCCGAGTCCCTTGCTGGTGCAGTAGGGACCACCGTCTCTCCTCTCGGATTAAAGATCGGAATTCAAGAAAAGCACTCAGGACCAGGCCAGCACGGCGACTGGCACAGTGGTGTAAGAATGTGGTCATGGAGAGAGTACGCCAGCCCCACCTTGTTCACTCAAGCGACTAATACTGAGCTGATCCGGGGGTTTCTAAAATCAGTATTTTACTGGTGCGTGCAGTCCTAAATTTGGCTATTATTACCTCATCTGGCCATAACCTGTGGCCAGAACGCCAACCTGTGCTACGGGGACAGAACCAGTGGATGAGGCCGGCGCCGCGGCTCACTAGGCTAATCCTCTGCCTTGCGGCGCCGGCACACCGGGTTCTAGTCCCAGTTGGGGCACCGGATTCTGTCCCGGTTGCCCCTCTTCCAGGCCAGCTCTCTGCTGTGGCCAGGGAGTGCAGTGGAGGATGGCCCAAGTCCTTGGGCCCTGTACCCCATGGGAGACCAGCAGAAGTACCTGGCTCCTGCCATTGGATCAGCGCGGTGCGCCGGCCGCGGCGGCCATTGGAGGGTGAACCAATGGCAAAAGGAAGACCTTTCTCTCTGTCTCTGTCTCTCACTGTCCATCTGCTTGTCAAAAAAAAACAAAAAAAAAAAACAAAAAAAAAACAAAAAAAAACAAAAAAAAACAACAGTGGATGACGGCCTGGCCCCGCCATGTGTTGTTGCCTCCTGTCGGGGCGCGAGCCCAGCCAGATGGGGACGTTCTAATAGTCGGACCCAATTAAGTAGGGACATAAAACCAGTTTACAGAGCCAAGACTGGCATCCTACAAAATACAAAACACAAGAGAATGCCATGCAGTGCACCTAGTAAAAGTAACTGTTTTGTGAATCTTTCTTGTCAGTGATTATATGGGGTGTGTATGTATTTCCTGTTGTCTGTCACTATAAAGACAAGACGGAACAAACCGTTACTACCAGGTCTCTACAGGCCTTTTCCCACGGCCCTCAACACACAAGCATGCAGGACAGGAGGAGGACATGCTGAAGAACAGAGTTCCGGTTCCTATTTTCATTAGATCACAGAACAGCAATCTCAGAGTTACAGAAACCGTAAAACGCATTTCCTTAAAGTGCTTGTTTATCCTTCTAAGTGTCTGGTGGTAAACCCCAGCTTTCTTCCATTTGTAAATTTCATGGTCATAACGTTTGTTACATGCTGAAGAAATTAAACCACTTACTGTCAAATAAAAAAGATTTTTGATAAGTTAAGGAAAAATAAAAGGCAAAGCGATGGGAAAGTATTTGTTGGGACTAAAATCTGATGGGTTGTCTAGGCTTAGCCTTGGTTTGCTGTGGGTAGATCAAAGGTACAGGATCGCAACACACAACACAGTTCACACGCTTTGTCACTTGGCTAAGTCCTTTTATCTCCAGTTTTCTAAGCTATCTAATTTATTTGAAAAATAATGTTATTTTCTTCTTAATGCTTAATGGAAAGCGTTTAACATGGGGAAGGAAGCAGCTCACGAAGAACAAGCTCACCTGCTTGAAGGGCACTCAACAAGACTCTGTGCCTGGCAGCTGCTACCACAGACAGAGCCCAAAGTGCATCTAAATCTTCCCTCGTCAGGCAAAACCCACACACACACTCTGTCGGGCGAGTATTACGAATGACGGGTAACCCAGTTAGCTGCTCACGCGAGAGAAAAGGATGCTTCTTAAACCTTCCCAGTCCCTGATCTGATTTTCAGAACAAATGAGAATGACTGAACAGGGAAGAGAGGGGACTCCTAAAAAAATTCTAGTGCTAAACAGTACTGCCTGTATATCAGTAACAGGCAGAAACTAAGATCCCCCTTTGCACTTTGTCTGCTTGCACTGTTTAGGGAAAACCAATCTGAAAAACAGCAGTAACACCTTCAGCTGAGCCACACTGCTGCAGGGTCGGGCAGGCTTCCGACACCTATGCACTCTCTAGATAAACAAGAAACCCACAATTCTCTAAGTTATCGTATTGTGATTTACACACAATTAATGAGTTTCTAATTCACCTAACAGTTGACTTGTGAAGTCAAATCTAGAAGATTCTTGAAATGAACAGAAATATGTTTTTCAGTTTATTCATACATAAATCTGAGGAACGTGGCTCTTTAAAGTGAGAAAGTATTGTTGTCTTATATTTTGGGCAAATTTAAAAATAAGTAAATACTTAAAAATTAAAACAGGAAAGTATTTGTTTGTTGTTAAAATTATGGGAAAAACTGCTTTAAATAAACGTGTCTTATCACTACCTCACAGGAATGCATTTTTAAAGCTTTCTCAGACACCGAATGGCTTCTATCCCTTGTAGGACAAACTTTTCATCCTCAGCGTTGCAGTTCCTTAAAGTGATCCCAGGAAATTTTCATCTTTGGCTGTTTAAGCAAGCATAACTAGAACTGAAATTAACTCTGTGATTATGTACGCTTCATATGTGTGTCAACGACTAACGGACGGTCACTCTGAATCCAGCATTTTCCTGTTTAAAGCTGACAGATGAGCAGCAGTTAATGTACGAGCTACAGTACACTTTGTCAAACGTGGCTTTCTCAGCACTGGCTGTCCACACGGCTGTCCGCACGGCTGTGGTTCCCGCTTCTTTTTCCCTATCCCCACGTGTGTGTGTGTGCCTGTATCAACATCTCCATCACGCGGGGTAATCATGGGTGTACAAGCACACATACTACTTCCTAGCCTCCATTTAAAGACCATTCTTCCCATTTGATACATGGCAATAAACACACACACTGACCATCACTGAGTGCTCGCTAAGCGTTTCATGGTTTAAATACATTACCTTTATATTCCTAACAATTAATTCTGTGCTTTTAGGCATCAAAGATTAAATAATTTACATAGGGCTGGTAAGTCGAAGAATGAAGCTTTGACTCCAAAACTTAAAAAAAAAATCATTTATAGCTACTACATAATATTTTACCAACAGCATCCTCCCTGGTAGACTAAACCACTCTCAGCATTAGAGGGTTCATCTACTTTGGCCTGCGGGAGTGCCCTCATCTACATATCTTCATGCATGGGTCACTGTTCCAAAGGACTTCTGGTCCTAGCCCAGTGAATCCACAGCTCATGCCAGCCCCCTCAGCCAGGTTCCACCAGAGTCCAGATCGAAGGCACCCACTATGCACGATGAATTAGGGTCTCTCTAAGCACCAGAACTGTACTGGCTGGGTACCACCACTCTCTCACAGAACTCTGGCTGGGCTTTATGCACCAACTCTGACTTGCAGGACCAGGGAGATGAAGTCATCTACCGTCAGAGTAGTGATTAACGTTAGCAGGGCTGTTTTTTTTGTTTTTTTTTTTTTTTAACTTTATTCCATCTGTCAACTCCAGGATCTGTAGGGGCAATCAGGGAAGAGGGGCGTCCGTGCTTTTTGGGTATTTCCTGCAGCTGTCCGAGGGCACCGGGCTGGGGCCTGGCTTGCATCAACATTCCTGCGGCCAGCCCCGCACCGTCTAAGCCCCTCTCTCCAGTAAACCACACATCCCCCTCTCGATTCGCACCAGCTAAGGCAGAGTCTGGCGCTGCAGCACCCACCCCTGCTGCCGAGTCATCAGCCGCTTCCTGACCTCTGGCGGACTCCACAGCACGGCCCTTTTTCCGTGCTGCGCCATGTCCGATTCCCACTGCCCCAACCTATAGCTCCCCTCCCTCCTGGTCTGCTCTTACCTGCGTCCACGCATCAGGCCTCGGAACACCTCGGAAGGGTCAGAAACGTTTCTAAGGCGCTTGCAAACTACGGGCCAACAGCGACTCGGGCCCCGGAGTTCTGGGACCGGGGTCCAGAGGCCAGGGCGACACTGCTAGCTCAGGACCACGGGGGACGCTGGGAGCCAGCAGGGACAGGCTTCTCCCGAGGGAGCTTTGAAAGCCAGCCTTATGGCTGAGGAGGGTGAGTTCGGACAAGCGCATCAGAGCCCCTGTCAACGGCATGAGAGCCTGCAACGAAGCAGACAGCAGGGGGGGCGGGAGGCCAGGCCTGAGCGAGAGCGCCCGTTATTATCCCTGGAAGGCGGTGGGGACCACTCGGCCTGGACCACCGCAGCCATGGAGGAAGGCACGACTGGAGCACTTCCAAGCAACAGGCAGCGCCCCCAACTTGGGGATGAAAACGCAGAACCCCATCCCAGCACCAGAGGAACCCTGCATTTCTACCGAGGCCGGGAGACGACTGACCCAGGGACTGCGCGGTGGCCCCACCTCCCAAGACCCTGGACTGACCACGGGGGCCTGAGTGTCTTCCAGACACAAAGGACGAACCCTTAGGGCCCGAAACGCGGACGCGCTGGGCAACGCAAATCTCCCTGACTCTGCCAGCCACGGGCCTCGTCCTCACCCGCGACCCCACCGAGGTCCTCCCTGCTCCCGGAGCCCCGGACACCAGGAGCCCTACCGAGTGTGGCTAACCAGACAGGGGCGCCGCGGGGCCCGGGACCCTCGGCCAGGTTAGAACCCGTGACTCGGGCTCCGCCTGCCCTTCCCCCCAGAAAACGCCGCGACCTCACTCCCGGGGGTCCGTCGGCGCCCTCCGTCCTCCCCCCAAGACCCCAGGACTGAGTGGACCCCCTGAGTCGCCCGCGACCCCGGGGAGTGACCCTTTGTGCGCCGCGGCCCGCACCTCAGCGACGGCAGCGGCGCCCCCAACTCCTGCGGGGCTAAAGAGGGGACCCGCGGTCCGGTCCGGCAGCCGGAAGTCCTGGCTCTCCCCACAACCCCACCACCGACCCCGGGCCGCGGCCGGACGCCGGCTGACCCCCGCACCCGCGCGAAGGAGACCCCGCACGCGGCCGGCGCGCCGCACGGCCTGCCGGGAAACGTAGTCCCCTACACCCGGGGGCGGCGGCCCAGCGGCCGTGGTGCTCGGACGCGGCCGTGGCGCGCGGCCGTGGCGCTCGGACGTGTCCGCAGCCCGCGCCCTGCCGCCGTGACCTCCTCTCGCCGGCGGCTGGGGACATGGGCCAATGTCACGGGGCCGTCTGCGCGCCGCGGGCACTCACCAGGGTAAGGGCGGCCCGGGTGGGCTGCAGCTTCCTCTTGCTCACAGCCCGGACAGTGGCGCGAACTAAGGAAGCCGACATCTTCGCCGTCCCCGGCCACCGGGGCTCGCCGAGGGCCCGGGAGCTTGGACACCTCAGCCTCTCTCCATGGACACGGGCAGGCGATTGACGCCACAAGCTCCGGCGCACGGCGCCCCAGGCTCCGCCCCCCGCGCCGGCCCGCCCTCCGCCGCCGCCATTGGGCCGGCCGCGTGAGTGACGGGCGAGGGGCGGGCGGTGGGGCTCGAGGGGAAATGGCGTCACCACCAAGGACGCAGTCGGGCGAGGTGCGCCCGGGGCCCGACAGTCTCAGGCGGTGGAGGCTTGGGGCCGGGGCAGGAAGCCCGGCCGGCACCGGGAGCGGCCGTTCTCAAGGGCAGAATGGCCGCGGTGCCCGGCCACCTACATTCCACCTCATGCTCGTGTGTTCCGGGCCCCCGGGGCAGGACGTTGCTAACAGACCCCGCTCCGCGCGCGGCCGCCTCGCAGTGCTGCCCCTGGGGGACGCGCGGGGACTCGGGCTAACGGAGCACCTGTGTGTGTCGGACGGGGGTCTTTATTCCGCCCGCGAATCCTGCAGCGGTCCCGCGCGTGCCGGGCACGGGGGCGCACACGGGGTCCCCGGGGAGACGCCGCTGCGGGGGCGCGGTGCCGTGGGGGCTGGCAGAGGGGACCCCAGGGCCGGTGGTGGCATCTCAAGGGAAAGCAGGCGGGCTTTGGGGGAGGGGTGCTGTGGATGACACTCTTGGGGTCTCCATGGGGAATCAATAATACCATCGGCAAGGCCCCAATTCTGTCTTTGCTACCGGAAAACAGTGCCCGAGGGTGTTCTTGCCACGCCCCGGCTGCACACTGACTACACTGAGCTGGCGGTAGGGTGGGCTTTGCCTTTTCAAAAACAGGTATCCCAGCCGCAGGAACCTGATCTGGGTGGGGCAGAAGCACCAGCACGTCTTTGATAAATGATTCCCAAACACAAGTATTTTAGTACAGTTCGTACGAGGCTATTATTACGATGTAGGCCTGCAGCGGGCATTTCTGGGGCTGGATTCTATACTGGAGCGCCGCTGCAGGCCCAGCTCTGGGCTAACGCACCTGGGAAAGCAGCAGAGGATGGCCCAAGGACTTGGGGCCCCCGCACCCGCGTGGGAGACCCGGCTCTTGGCTTCCGCTGGCTCAGCACCGACACGGCCCAGCCCTGACCATTCTGGGCACCTGGACGGAAGATCTGGCACTCTGCCTTTCAAATAAATAAAATAAATATTAAAAAAGACATAATCTAGACCCCTGGCTAGCTCATTTTACACTTGAGCTAATATTAAGTCGTGTCATTTGATTGACAGAGGATCCGGCATACCTAATGCCACTTGAAAGCGGCCCAGGTCCCTGAGATGAGCTGGTATGTTAGTTTTCCCGCTTCTGTTAGAAGTGTGTGAGCTTTTATCTCAGAGCAGCAGCTGTGCGTGGAAATGAGGTGGTGCTGAAACCGGGCGGCTGTGGGGAGTGTCCGAGGGCTTTGTCAGCTGTGACTCTTAGATTTCCACCAAGATGTTACTCAATTCTGCTTCCCCTGGTAACACTGTGAACTCCACTGAGCAGTCTTATTCAGGATTTTACCCACTCAGCAAAGGTTTTTTTTCTTTTTAATAAAAACATTTTCATTTCAGGATAAAAAATTAACTCAAGTTATCTGACATTTTAAAAAGGCGTTTTTAAGCCTGCTCATGGTTGATGCTGTTCATACCGAACGAGAGATTTAGAAAGTGTGGGTGAGGACCACGGGGACAGTGCTATTAAAAAAATTTTTTTTTCATATTTTTATTTGTTCCTGAGACGGCAGCAGGGAGAACGTTGGTAGCAGGGCATGGGTGGAGCCTGTTCAGCTGCCCTTGAGAGATAGCTACACCCTGGGAGCTGGGCTTGGTGTGGAGAGAGGCACCTGTGCCCCGGCTGAGCCACTGAGAAGGGGCTGTGACCAGCATCCAGGTTCCAGGTCTGCTGGCAAACTGCTCGCTGTCACACAGATCTGGTATGAGATTTAAAAACAAAACAACAACAAAAAAACCCTCAATACTATGGGAAGAATCAAACGGGATTCAGAATAATATGCAGGAATCCTTTAACATCCTTCAAAGGATACAAGAAAACCTGGTCTCTATAAAAAAAAGATGAGAACATAAAGTAATTTCGAGGAATGAGAGGAAAAGGAGAGGGTAAACTGAAACTCAGAAGTGCAATGGCCAGATTTGTACAGAATCACAAGGCAGCAGAATGACGCGCAAACAAAGCCAGTCCTGCACAGCCTGAACTCGAGAAGTTTTCCTTCCACAAGGAAAGGAAAGATGTGGTGGAAGAATACTGAGGAAAGACGAAGTGTTTGAGGGAGGGAAAAAAATCAAGAACATAATATTATTTATAAAATTGAAAAAAAAATAGGGAGATACAGGGAATGCACTTTGCTTCAGACAAAAGGTCACTGGAGACAGTTCTAGACTGAGGCAAAGTTCCTTCTCATTACAGGGAGAAACAAGAAGGCCCGGAGTCTCCCGAGCAGAACTCTAATCCCTACGAGTGAACCAGCGGGGCCGCTCCCGGGCCTCCCTTCTGCTGTCCTGCCAGAGAACGTGACCAGAATCCTCAGCCCCACGCTGTGCCCGCCTGAGCCCGAGAGAGCAGCTGAGCAGAGTCACGTCCAGCCACAGGTTGCGCAACTCATGAACCTGCCTTCCAGCTGAGCAAGGTCCGGCCACTGCTTCTTCTCCCACGACTTCCACATCCTCACACGGCTCTTCTTCAGTCTTCAAGTTACTTTCATAAAAAGAAGGGGCGCGAGGATTTGCATCTTCCCCGGTCCCTCGCTGCACCCCTCAGCCCGGGCGGTCTCAGCGACATTGGTAAACCCCAGGGAGCGTGGGGGCGTGTTAAAGGGAACTCTGCACGCTGGCCCACTGGGGAGCGGAGGACGACTGTCCTTACTCCTTAGCTTACTTTCCCGATGGAGTTTAGGGCTGTCTCACTAGGAAATAACGTGGATAAGATCACAGGTTGAAATTGCGATTTTATTTCAAAATGATAAATAACTGGAGGCATAGTTCTGACATGGGCTACTTCTGACAGGCTTGGGAAGTTGGACAGTTCCAGGAGGACTCCAGTCAGACCCAGGATGACACCAGCCGCACCTGAGACTGGCAGAGGCGGCCTCTTTGATCTTCAGGAGTTCTTAAAAGCTCTCCACCCTACTGTCTGAGTGTCATAAAAAGTAAAAAGCCATTTTATTTAGTCATTTTTCCTTTGAAAACCTTTTGGTGGCAGACAGGACTGCTTGTCTTTCGGGACTTCATTTTCACAAACACAGTCGTTCTTTGTCAATTTACTTAAAAGCAGAGAGGGAAAAAGGCAGAGGTCTCTCCACGGTCCTGCTGGCCCAGTGCAGCTCAGCTGCTTCTGTCCATGTTAGCACTTGTGCCAAGAGCAGTAACATCACGTCTGGAAACCCTAAGTACAGCAGTAGCAGTTCACACAAGGATTCCATAAACAGCAATAAATAGAGTCTCCCCTCTTAGAAAAGGGATTCGTGGGGAAGGGTTAATTTACTTGGGGTGATTTCTCAGCACACCACTTTTAGTGCCCTTTGGAAGAATTAAAAACCATGAAACTGTATCCACTGAATACCAGCTCACAGTCACAGCCTTCTCTTTTAACCTGGCTTAAATACATATGTCATGGCTTTCTATTAAAATCCTTAAATCTATGGGGATTGGTGGCAGATAAGACATTAAATTTTTTCCCTCATTAACAATTTCATTAAATTAAAAAAGAAATCCGACATTTTCCTGGAAGGCGAGGCTGAAGCCTGACCTACGCTGCCGTGTCCCGTGCAATGAACCTAATTTTCCGGTGAGTGGGAGTGCCCGAGTGGCCGTTCAGAATGCTGCGTGTCCCGTCCCTCATGATTCCTGCGGGGTCCTCTTCATGGAGGCTTTTCCCTGAGTCATGTATTTACTGGAAAGGCTGCCTGGAGGAGGGGAAACAAAACCCAGCATCAATGACACAGGCCTCACATCAGCACAGCAGCCATGCCAGTCCTGACTGTGGACTGCTCGGGAGACTTTACGCTCTGCACTGGCCCTTGCTTGGAATCAAGGAGTCAGGCTATGTAGCAAAGAGAGGAGATGAGAACCCCATCTGCTGAACGCAGGTGTGGTTACAATTCCAAATGCAGACGACCCTGCAGTGGCGTCTCCGAGGTCCCCAGTTCCATCACAGCTTTTTTTCTGTTTTGGCATTCCAAAACAGAACAGGCAACAAAGCACTCTCTGGCCTGAAATGACTCTGCAGGTAGAAAGCAGAGGATGACAACACTTACACGAAAGGAAGACATTACATTTAAGGGTAGGGGACAAGGATGACTAAATAAAAAGAAACTACAGAACCATTAATAAATATCGTTCTGCAGTCTGAATAAGCAGATCAATGCAACAGAAGAGAGCTGAGAAATCCCTGAGTATAAACAAAGCGCCGGGATTTTACAAAGGTTGTATTTCAAACCAGCTGGGAAGTACGGATTATTCAGTAACTGGTATTATGTCAACCAAGTAATTTGGGGGGGGGGGGGAGAAAGTTACTCTCCTCACACCATACCATTCTTCATGCATTTCCAAATGAGTTACAGAATTAAATCTAAGTCTAAAATAGCCAAAGTGTAAGAAGCAGTGAGTCTCCACATAATTATCAGGTAGGGAGAGTTTTCCAAGCGTACCACCACACCGAAAGGACAGTAGATAACCAGGTAAAGAAGGAAATGTGGGGCCACGTTGTGGCACAGCAGGTTAAGCCACTGCCTGGGATACCAGCATCCCATATGGGTGCCAGTAGAGTCCTGGCTGCTCCCACCCAGGTCCCTGAGCCTGAGAAAGCAGTGGAAGGTGGCCCAGGTGCTTGGGCCTCTGTACCCCTGTGGGAGAACGAGATGAAGCTCCTGGCTCCTGGAGTGAACCAGTAGATGGAAGATCTCTGTTTCTGCCTTTCAACTAAAATCAAAATAAATCAAAATTTAAAAAAAAGAGGAAATGTAGTACAGTTAGCCCTCTGTGTCCATGGATTCTCTATCTGTGGATTCAACCAACTTAGGGAGGGAAACACTCGAGGGGAAAAAAACTGCATCTGTCTGAGTATGTACAGACATCCCCTTGTGATTATTCACTGTACAGTACAGTGTAGCAACTGTTTATACAGCAGTTACACGGAATTACCTGTTAATCTAGAGATGATTTAAGGAACATGGGAGGCTGTGTATGCCTGAGTTTTGGTATCCTGGGGGAGGGGCTCCGGAACCAACACGCCCTCACGCCCACGGAAACTTGGGAACAATTGTGTAAAGAAAAAAATATGTGGTAACAGTGTGTCATCAAAAAATGAAAATTACAACATGCCAATTTTTGATTACCAAAATATTAGCAAGAAAGAAGGTCGTGGAAGACAAAAAGGTGAGTGGGAATTTTGCTAAATAAATCTCCAAGGAAACATTATAATAATTTAAGAATGCAAACAACTTAAATAGCCAAAACTTGTGATATGACTGAATATAATTAAGAACCATGTATACAATAGAATACTAAGTTATGCATAGGACAGTTTATATGGAAAAAGTAAGCTTATAAAACTATATGAATAGCATTTTCATAAAGACTAAAAATTGGCCGGTGCCGTGGCTCACTAGGCTAATCCTCTGCCTGCGGCGCTGGCACCCCAGGTTCTAGTCCTGGCTGGGACACCAGTTCTGTCCCGGTTGCTCCTCTTCCAGTCCAGCTCTCTGCTGTGGTCCGGGAAGGCAGTGGAGGATGGCCCAGGTCCTTGGGCCCTGCATCTGCATGGGAGACCAGGAGGAAGCACCTGGCTCCTGGCTTCAGATCGGTACAGTGCGCCAGCCATAGCGGCCTTTTGGGGGGTGAACCAGCGGAAGGAAGACCTTTCTCTCTGTCCGTCTCTCTCTGTCTAACTCTGCATGTCAAAAAAAAAAAAAAAAAAAAAGACTAAAAATTAGGGCTGGTGTTGTACAAGCTACGCCTGCAATGCCAGCATCCCACATGGGCACCGTTTTGAGTCCTGCCTGTTTCACTTCTGATCCAGCTCCCTGCTGTGGCCTGGGAAAAGCAGTAGAAGATGGCCCAACTGCCTGGGCCCCTGCCACCCACATGGGAGATCCTAAGGGAGCTCCTGGCTCCAGGCTTCCGCCTGGCCCAGTCCAGGCCGTTGTGGCCATCTAGGGAGTGAACCAGTGGATGGAAGACCTTTCTCTCTCTTTCTGTGGCTCTGATTTTCAAATAAATAAATCTTTTTAAAAAATTAAAAATTATGGCTGGCACCGCAGCTCACTAGACTAATCCTCCGCCTGCAGCGCCGGCACCCTGGGTTCTAGTCCTGGCTGGGGCGCCGGATTGTCCTGGTTGCTCCTCTTCCAGTCCAGTTCTCTGCTGTGGCCTGGGAGGGCAGTGGAGGATGGCCCAGGTCCCTGGGCCCTACACCCCATGGGAGACCAGGAGGAAGCACCTGGCTCCTGGCTTTGGATCGGCGCAGCGCGCCAGCTGTAGCAACCATTTTGGGGATGAACCAATGGAAAAAGGAAGACCTTTCTCTCTGTCTCTAACTCTGCCTGTCAAAAAAAAAAAAAGAAAAAAAAAAAAAAAAGAAAAAACACCACAAATGGAAAAAGCCTACCATATATATTTCTGTATCTGGAAAATGAAGACTGTTTGGATTTAGTGTGAAAGTCAGTGGAATTAATACATGTAAAGTAACTCAACTGTAACAGTACCTGGTACATAGAAAGTACTCAATAAATATAGATAGGAAGATTTTCCTCCAAAACCTAAACAGTAGTTAATACTAGAATATATATAGTATTTATTTTAATTTTTCTCTCTCATTTAAAAAATATTTATTTATTTGAAAGGCAGAGCAACAGAAAGGGAAGGAGAGAGAGAGATCTTCCCCCTGCAAGGTCAATCCCCGAATGGCAGCAATTCCCCAAATGGCTGGTCTGCTTCAGGCCAAAGCCAGGAGCCAGGAACTCCATCCTGACTTCCCACATGGCTGGCAGGGGCCCAAGTGCTTAGGCCATTTTACCGCTGTTTTCCCAGGCACATTAGCAGAAAGATAGAGTGAAGTGGAGCAGGCAGGACTTGAACCCACCATGCCACAGTGCCAGCCCCAGCTGATGATTTTTAAAAATAATTCTTGATGACATATAACTAAGTGATTTTTGGTCATGTTATTGGGATAAAATAATTCAGTGGCACTGTTATAACAACGCATCTCCTATTATTTTCAATTTGCTATCATAAAGACTACTGGGGTCAACACATACCAAATACTGAAACAACAGGTTAGGAACAGAAGTAAGGAATGCTGTTTCACTAACACAGTAAGTCATACTGATCCATATATATATATATATATATATATGAATGCTTGGAAGAAAAAAAATCCCTACTGTCTCATTAAGTAAGAGTCATTTTCATAAGTAAACATTAACAGTAATCTTGAATGAAACTTTGTAACATTTGTTTTGATCAATTATATATTTCAATAATTGTGGAAATTCAACACAGAATTTTTGTATAGGCTCTGAGACTTAATTAAAAAAGTCAGGGTCTAGAGTTTGATGAAGCAGGTTAAGCTGCTGCCTTTGACACCAGCATCCTGTAAGAGTGCTAGTTTCAGTCCTGGCTGCTCTACTTCCAATCCAGCTCCCTGCTAATGCATCTGAGAAAGTGGTGGGGATGACCCAAGGACCCATGTGGGAGACCCGGATGGAGTTCCTAGCTTCTGGCTTTGGCCTGGCCTAGTCTAGGCTGCTGTGACCATTTGGGGACTGAACCAGAGGATGAGGTACATGCTCACGCTCTCTAACTACCTTTCAAATAAATACTCCTTTTAAGAAAAGGCTAAAAATTCCATTCTCATAGATGCTTTTTGCATATAAAAATGATAGTTCATTCAATAAAATATTGAAAACATATATAATAAAAATGTATCATCTTTTGAGAAAATCCTATAGAGGAAGTAAAACTTAAGTGATTCAAAGAGGAATGAAAAAGTAATGTAAAATTCCTGTCTATTGAAGAAGGACTGTAAATGAGTAACAGTGTATCTGGAAAGGAAATATTAATATGTATGACAGATTTAAGGATGATTTAAAAGTTTTAATTTAAAATGTCAACATTTACCCAAAAATGGCACATTTGTAGTTATGATGAAAGATTTAGGGGTCAACTTAAAAAAAATCTAGAAGGGGATACATGAGCTTTCCATATTTTGGGGGAATATATAAAGCAAAAGTTTTGAAGACACACAATACTGCAAATATTTGAAATCAGCCAGTTCATTAATGAGAAATGATTAAATAAATGACATATTCCTATGTTGGAATATTAAGAAGTGTATCACAAAGAATGGGTGTTGACCCTAGTGTAAAAATATCCTGGGTCTCTCTCTGGAGTGCCTGGGTTCCATTTCCTGCTTCTTGTCACTGCATATCCTGGGTGGCAGTGGTGATGGCCCATGTATTTCGGGCTCTGTCACCAATGTGGTGAGAACTGGAATGCATTAGTGGCTCCCAGCTTCACCCTCAGCCAGGCCCCACTGGCCCTTGCAGGCACTTGGGAAGTGAACCTGTGGAAAGAAATCTCTCTCTCCTTCCCCCTCTCAAATACATAAACATTTAAAAAAAAAATGATCCATATTCAATGATAATGATAATCTCCCCATACTACTTAAAGGAATCTTCCTATTATTTTAACTTTACTATTATAAAGACTAGGAATTCTTTTTTTTTAAATTGTTATCAACAGGTTTAAAACTCTAGTCAAGGATAATGGTTGTATTAGTACACATCATCATGAGAGAAGACACCTGCAAATCTCTTGCAGTATCTCCAATTTTTAAGATTTCAACCTTTGGGATTCAAACAGAATGAGAAGATAGGTAAATTAATTTTCTTTGCAAGAAAAGGAGGAGTAATAAGGAACAGAGGAAAAGTTTCCTGAGATTCTCATCCTGAATAAATTGTTATATATATAAAGCACAATTAAAAATAAAATCAGCTCATGACTACTTCATCTTCACACACTCGCTTTTTGTTCAACATGGCTACTGTGTGTCAGTCCTGTATGTTGGCAGAGATGAATCCCAGCAAGGCTGGAGACTTAAACCACAGGAACGAGGGGCAGGGCTAACTGCTGGGCAGTGTGATGTGTAAGGCGCTTCGTCTAAACGGTAACGCTGACAACGGCTCTGTTGAGTTGTTAGTCCCAATTTACACAGAGAGGCTGAATAACTATAGGGAGGTCACACTTGGCTGGATTTCAGTGTCTGATTCTAGAACTCAGGTTCCTGGCCCTTCCCTTCCCCTTCAAAATAAGTGCCCCTCTAAGCAGGAGCATTACTGAATATCCAGGCACAGCATTAGCTGTGTGTAGGAGAGCCAGGGAAGTAACAGTGAGGCGTAGGGAAATTCACAGAATTCGCTATCAATGACTCCTGTTTGGGTGACGACTGCACGTGGAAGAGAGAGACCGTGGCTGATGCTTACTATGGATGGGTACTTCAAGCTTCTCAGGAACCCACGACACAGAGGATGGTATCCCTAACTTCACAGATGAGACATCTGCTGCTTAGAGAAGCTAATCACTTGCCGTAGGTCAATGCTGCGACTGTGTGAGAACAGGGGCTAGCCAAACCGACAAACTTCTGCTGAGTCACAGCCAGACTTAGTACTATGGGAATTACTACTACTTACAGATGAAACACATTCTTATTTCACATTCCTAACAACACACGTTTCAATCAGTTTATCATGGATAAATCTGACAGTTGTAATAGCTGTCATGTACTTACTTGAAGAGTTTATTAGAAAGCACAGATTTTAATCTATAAATGTTTTCTTTTTAATTTATTTTATTTGAAAGACAGAGAGAGAAAGTCAAAGAAATGATTCCATCCACTGATTCACTCCCCAAATGCCCACTACAGCTAGGGCTGGGACAGGCCAAAGCCAGGGGCAGGAACTAAAACTGGGTCTCCCATGTGGGTGGCAGGGAGCCAAGTCGTCACTGCTGCCTCCCAAGAGTGCGTGAGCTGGAAGCCGGATAAGAAGTTGAGGAACCAGAACTCAAACCCAGGCATTCCAATACAGGATGCAGGCATCCCACCTGACACGGGATGAAGATGTCCCAAGTGGCATCTGAACAGCTGTGCTACACCTCTGCCCACTTCCTCTGTTCCCGACAGGGAGTAGCATTCTTAGTGTAGTACGTTTGTTTCTGTAGTATATTTAAAGATTTTTTTTTAGTTGCTCAAAAGATTCATAAATAGAAACTATGTAGATAACAATAAAAGAATTACAGAAATCCTAACTTACTGTCAATGTGAAATCCCATTTCTAAGAACGTGTCTACTGCCTGTGTTTCCCCACACTTGTTAACATTTTTATCAAACAGTAGTAAAATCCCTGGTAGCAGGCACAAAGCTGGTGGCTGCAGATGGAAGAGGCCACAACCGCGTTTCTCCCCTCTATGCTGGTGCTGTTCCAAGTGCTTCCATGGGGAGCGCTCATCCCTATCAGTCAGGTGTTATCATCCCCTTTTGACAGATAAGGAAACTGAAGCTAACGGAAACCAGGGAGGACTTTCAACATCACAGAGCTAGAAAGCATGCAGCCAGGTAATCTGACCGCATAGCAAATTCCTTACCACCATGCTGCCTTGTCCCTGGAAAATGAACGCCCTGACCGAGCACAGGTCCGTATTTGTCCTGAGGAAAGTGTTTTGGAAATAGCTGCTCAGAGCTGAAGCTTATCAGCATAACCTCCTTTTGCCTTGTTTACCATATGTAACCCTCATGGGAAAGAAATGCCACTAACTGTGGTGGGGCCTGTTTCCCACACTGCCATCTGCTGCGGTCGCTCCCAGTCAGCCTGCTGCGAGGCTGGCCCAGCAGTCTTGCCCACTGCTCCCGCTGCTCCTGAGATCAGTCAACACGCCTCATAGTAGGCTCCATTCTCAGATTGGAGGTGGGAGGTTCGTGGGCGTGGTTCCCAACAGAAATCTCATTTTTCAGTCCATGTGTCCCACTGAGACAAATCAAACCTCTCCAGGGAACAGCTGCACTCTTAATTTCTCACAGCCTCCTGCCAGCCTATCTTTCGTGGATATCACTGTACTTTTGGGTCTAAGGGTGGCAATTCTTTTGAGATTTCTTTTTTTGGATCTCATGCATTCAACTCTCATTCCTTTTCTTTTTTTTTTTTTTTTTTAAGATTTACTTATTTGAAAGGCAAAGTTACAGAGAGGCAGAGGTGCAGAGAAGAAAAAGCAAGGTCCTCATCCGCTGGTTCACTCCCTAGATCGCCTCAACAGCCAGAGCTGCGTCGAACCGAAGCCAGGAGCAGGAGCCCAAGGACTTGGGCCATCCTCCACTGCCATCCTAGGCCATAGCAGAGAGCTGGATCAGAAGTAGAGCAGCCGGGACTTGAATTGTTGCCTATGTGGGATGCTGGCACTGCAGGCAGCGGCTTTATCTGCTATGCCACAGCACCGGCCCCTCTCTCCCATTTCTTTTAAATTTTGCTTACAGGGACCAGCACTGCTGTACAGTGGGTAAAGCCTCCGCCTGCAGTGCCGGCATCCAGTATGGGCACTGGTTCAAGTTCCGACTGCTCCACTTCCAATCCAGCTCCCTGCTATGACCTGAGAAAGCAGTAGAAGATGGTCCAAGTCCTTGGGCCCCTGCACCCACATGGGAGACCCAGAAGTTCCTGGCTCCTGGCTTCGGATCGGTGCAGTTCCAGCTGTTGCAGCCATCTGGAGAGTGAACCAGTGGATGGAAGACATCTCTTTCTCTGCCGCTCAAATAAATAAATAAATTAAAAAAAAAAAAAAAGCCTTATTTATAAAGACATCTGATGCCACTTCAAGTGTTTCCCCCAATCATTTAAAAAAGAAAAACTAGAAATTTTGCATATCCAAAAATAAATGCCTAATTCTATTCAGAGTTTATATACTTGAGATAACAGAGAGTATTGGACAGACACTCAAATGCCTAAGTAAGTTATCTCCCTATTTCAAAGGATATTTACCGTATTTTCAGATCCTGGTTGACCACAGGCAACTGGAACCTCAAAAAAGGGGGACTGAAGTATATGTGTATTTTTACATTATACAAAAATATAAACATAAGATCATACCAACAAAGTTCTAAAATTTGAAAGCTCAATAGCTATCATAAACCAAATAATCATTTTTAAAAACTTCCCTTCTTTAACTCTACTTTTGTTGAACAAAGAGAAAGAGTGATTACACAAAGTTACTAAGGTTGCCTGCATGCCAGGGCTTAGATCATGGTTTATTTTATTTTATTTTATTTTTTAATTTGACAAATTGAGTTAGACAGAGAGAAAGAGAAAGATCTTCCTTCCATTGGTTCACCCCTCAAATGGCTGCTGTGGCTGGCGCTGCGCCGATCTGAAGCCAGGAGCCAGGTGCTTCCTCCCAGCTCTCCCATACAGATGCAGGGGCCCAAGCACTTGGGCCATCCTCCACTGCCTTCCTGGGCCACAGCAGAGAGCTGGACTGGAAGAGGGACAGCCGGGACTAGAACCCGGCGTCCATGTGGGATACAGGCACTGCAGGCGGAGGATTAACCAAGTGAGCCACAGCACCAGCCCCTAGATCATGATTTATAGTCTCATTCCTTCATACTAAAAATTGCTGAAGAAGCTCACAGTATGGTAAAAGTCACTTTGTTTTTAATATTCCACCTCAAGTTTCTTCCTAGCCTTTAAGGTCCCAAAAGTACACTTGAACCACTAGAAAGAAACAAACACAGCCTCGTGGTTGCTCCACCATTTCAGCTTTGTTCCTCAGGCACGGGGCCTGGGGAAGAGGGGTCTGGCCTCTGCACCCATTCCAAGGTTAAGCAGCCCACAGTTACTACTTCCTGACCTTACTGCAATCAGGTTCCTCCCCTCCAGTCCAAAGAAATGGCACTTCTCCAAGTCATCAATCCCATCCACGTTGCCAGATCCAGTGTTTAATTCTCAGTCTACACCTCTACACACCTCTGAGCTGCAATTCACAGATGGTCAAGCATGTTCGCCTTCAGGACTCGAGGACCTAATTAATTCCTACTCCTTCCCTTCCTTCATGGACCACGTTCTCTGTCTCCTTTGCTTACTTCCCCCACTCTGCACGCTTTTCTCTCTGGCTCATGCATTCACTTGCTAGGTGGCCTCACTCAGGCACAGGGCTTCACATGCTGTCTGCACCCTGAGGAGAGGTACATTTCTGTCTCCAGCATGGACCTCTCTCCAAACATCAAGTTCTATAGGGGTACTTCAAAGAGTCTGTAGAGACGGAATTGGCAGACTTTATTTCGGTGCAAAAATTTTTAAATCCATGCAGTTTTTTTCCCCATAACATGTTATTTCCCATGAAATTTTGAAGCCCTCTTGTATGCATGGATTTAAACATCTTTTACATCAATATAGTGTTTTATTCCATTTTCCCACAAACTTATCAAAGTACCATCACATACTCAAATGTCACCTGACATTTCCACCCAGTTCTCTTAACACTATCTTGAACTTATGTGTCTAAAATGAACTCTATTTCTCCCCCAAGATTTCTGTTTCCCAGCACAGGAAATTTAACCTCCATTTTTCCAATGCTCAGGACAGAAACAGTTGTTTTTCTTTATAGGAAAGTTTATTTATTTGAAAGATGGGGGGGCGGGGTGCAGAATATCATCCACCCACTGATTCACTCCCCAAATGCCTACAATAGCCAAGGCTGGGCCCGGCCAAAGCCAGGAGCCAGGAACCCAATCTGCATCTTCTCTGTGGGTGGCAGTGACCCAAAAACTTGAGCCATCATTTGCTACCTTCCAGAGTGCGCTTAACTGGGAAGCAGAGGCGGGACTCAAACCTAGGCACTCTGATATGGGTGTCTCAAGTGGTGGCTTAACCTGCTGTGCCACCTAGCCGCCCCGGGCCACACACCTCAGCGTCACCTCTGTTTTCTCTCATCCATTCCCATCTAATCCATCCACGAGCCTGCTGGTGCCCCCTTCAGAGCATCCAGAACCTGCCCATCCTCTCATCCCCACCGTTTCCACCCAGGTCTAAGCAGCCCCTCGTGCATCTCTAGGTTCCACCCCTGCCTCCGCCCAGCAGCCACAGGAACCTCGTAACACAGATCTCAGTAGCATTCTTTGGCTCAAAACCAAAGTGACATGGCTTCCCATGTCACTCAGAGAACCTGCAGGCCCAATCGTTGCTGAAGGTGCCTTATAATCAATTCACCCTCTACCCGTACCTCCTAGCACTCGCCCCCAGCCAACTACACCCCTGCCATGCTGCCTCCCCAATGCTGGGGGCCAAGACTGTATTCAGCCCCACACGGACCTGCCCTGTCCACCTATCTGATGCTCTGCCTGTTACTATTCCGAGGGGCCACACTTTGTGCATCTTTGTCTTTTCCTGCTTTAAAATTTCTTCTTAAGGTGTATAGTGATCGTAATTTCTAGTTGCAAAAACACCAAATAAATAAATGTTAGATTGAAAAAAAACATGTCTTCTTAGCTTGCTGCCACCTGCGATCTCGTTCCAATTTTAGTATATGTGCTGCCGAAGCGAGCACGGCCGCCTGCGATCTCACTGCCATTCTCTCTCATCCCTGTCTTCTGACAAGGATGCAGAGTAAACAAGAGAAGGATCTTTGATTCCACACCGCTCCTCTTCAGTGTTGAATGTGCAGGTGTGGATTCATAATGTCTGTTGAGGGGCAAATGAAGCCGAATGAGAGGGAAAGGGTGGAGTTCAGACTAGCAGTCACTTTCTCTCCTTACCATGGTGCCTGGCAAACAGCTCCCAGGAGAATACGCTGCTGCAAGATGGTGGCAATTTCAAAGCAGAAACACCAAGTGTGGGAGAACAGGTACTTGAAGACTATGGTCCCCACTAAGGAGTGGTGGAAGAGCACTTGGAACATTTAGAAAACACACAGGCTCACATTTAATCCCTGAAGATCAGATCTGGAACACGAAGGTGGGGTCAAGGCAACTGTTTCTAAGAGCTCCCCCTACGGATTCTGATGTCCAATCTGCGTTAAAAATCACTCATTCCAAGGAGTTGTTTCAAAAGCCATGTGGTAAAGTATGCAGTCAATAAAATAAGACAAACTTGTTTCTAAAAGCCCACATACCTGACTGGGGACTCAAAACTATTGCTGTTTTTTGTTTCTTTTTGTCTTCATGTAAAAGCACTGCCTAAAAAATGAAATAGACTGGTTTACAAAATTGAAAGGAACAGCATCTGAAACAGCCTTAAAACTGAAGCCATATCCAAAAAGAGCTGAAATTAGGCATCTGGTGGCAGAAGGGCACAAGTTAACTAACAAGCGAAACACACGTGCAGAAACACTCTGACAAGGCCCTGCCACCTCGTGCCCAGCAAGCCTTAGCACCCCGCTGGTGTGAGTGGCTCAGAGAGAGGCAGCAGTGGGGTGAGTGGGAAGGAAGGAGGGCCGGCACAGAGCTACCCACACTCAGGAAGGGCTTCCGCAGTAAAGAGGGGACAGAGAAGCTCCCCTCTCCTTTACCTGAACAAAGGTACCAGGTAACCTCGAAGGGCTAGGTGAAAAGGGGGCTCCAAACACACAATCTGACTTAGACAGACCTAAAGAGAGAAGGCAGCACTTTTTGTTCCTATTTAAATCAAAAGTAGTAGCCCTGGTTTCAAACTTTCGTAGAAAGAATTCCTGCTGATAATCACGACAGAAAGCATCACTAAGTCTATTGTGAGAACAAAATAATATATTTGAAGAAACAAGAGGGAACAACAATTTTTAGATGGGAAGAAGTTGAAATTTTTCATCGCTACCACGAGAAACTAGTCATACCCTATCCCTATTCCTCCCTTCTTATTCTGTAATGTGATGACTTTCTATAATGTGTAAAAATGAGGGGTAGCCAGCACCATAGCTCACTAAGCTAATCCTACGCCTGTGGCGCCGGCATCCCAGGTTCTAGTCCTGGTCAGGGCGCCGCATTCTGTCCCGGTTGCTTCTCTTCCAGGCCAGCTCTCTGCTGTGGTCCGGGAGTGCAGCAGAGGATGGCCCAAGTGCTTGGGCCCTGCACCCGCATGGGAGACCAGGAGGAAGCACCTGGCTCCTAGCTTCGGATCGGAGCAGCACGCTGGCCATAGCGGCCATTTGGGGGTGAACCAGCGGAAGGAAGACCTTTCTCTCTCTCTCTCTCACTAACTCTGCCTGTCAAAACAAACAAACAAGGCCAGTGCCGCGGCTCACTAGGCTAATCCTCCGCCTTGCGGCACCGGCACACCGGGTTCTAGTCCTGGTTGGGGCGCCAGATTCTGTCCCGGTTGCCCCTCTTCCAGGCCAGCTCTCTGCTGTGGCCAGGGAGTGCAGTGGAGGATGGCCCAAGTGCTTGGGCCCTGCACCCCATGGGAGACCAGGAGAAACACCTGGCTCCTGCCTTCGGATCAGCGTGGTGCACCGGCTGCAATGCGCCGGACACGGCGGCCATTGGAGGGTGAACCAACGGCAAAAGGAAGACCTTTCTCTCTGTCTCTCTCTCACTGTCCACTCTGCCTGTCAAACAAAAACAAACAAAAATAAAACAAAAACAAAAAAAATTCAAAAAGTTCATGGGAAATATGTATTATGAAACAATTTTTGACATTTTTTGACACCAAAATAAATTTCTCTTCTGATTCCGCTCTTCACAGGAATGTTTTATTGTCCCCTCGTAGTGCCTTCGGAAGAATGCAGTTTCTACACGAGTGCTGTTCCGTTGCTCCTTAGGTTTGACAATCTCCCTGCCACCAGGACAGGTGCTCTTGGATTTGGGGCTGCGCCCACAGGCCGCCAGCATCACGGTTTGAACTGCTGTCGGATTCTGGGACTGGCGAGAAGGCAGAAGGCCATCAGAGGTAGGGAGCTTCCGCACTCTGCTCACCACGTCCCCATAGGAGTGGCTACTTCACACTATCAGTAAGCAAATCACAAAGGGCAGCCTACCAATGTAAGTTTGGTAAATCTCTATGAAACCTTCTCTATGCTATTTCGTTTCCTTACAGGTGAACATGGAATATTCACACCACAACTGAAGGGGTACTGTGAACCTTTTTCCTCTTATAATCATAAAAGAAACTCATTTTATTCCAGTGTGACATCCTATTTCAGGGCCAAGTTCTGAATTCCTTACACATGGGCTGAGACTACTGCTGGCTAAGCTCTTTGTTACAAATAACAGAGGACATATTTTAAATATATTTCATTCCATATGAAGTTCCTTTATAAGATTATGGGGCAACCTAAGTATCACTCATGTTAAAAAAAAAAAAAAAAAAAAAAGGTCATTATATTGCTGCAAATGATGACACAAAGTGGAAGAGACCCTGGTGTTCCGGGCTGGGACACAGGAGCCCTGGAGGCACTGGAAAGCAGTGCCGACTCTCCTAATGCTGTCCACACACATCGTGATAGAGGGCAGCTGCTCAGGAATCCATGATTTCCTTGGGTTCCTTCACTATGCTTAGAGGTCTGCTCTGAGCAGCAGTGTCAGAGTGCACAAGCTGCTTGCTCATTAATACACATACACGGTACCCTTACTCTTCAGAATCTGCTAGAAAGGGCCTACAAGGGACACTTCACCCATTTAGTCGAAATGGCCAATTTATATACAACCGGAAGGGGGCAAGTTCTGCAAACGACTCTTTAAACTACTAACTTCACCCTAAGAGCAGTCATGCTCACCTGTAGAAAATTACAAAAATGATAACCTCTAAAGATAGAATCCTCTACCATCCCCCCGGCAGAGAGCACCAGCACATGCCCTTCTAGTCCCTCTGCTACGCATGTGCTGTGTGTATTTCAACAAGATCACTGGTGGCTCAAGAGCACACACAGTGGAACGTCCTGAGAAGGCTGGGTCCACCGCCTCCTCCACTGGCCGGGCAATGGCACACTCTGAGTGGAGAAGTTACTGAAGTGGAGCCTGTTTGCTGGGCACTGAGGCTACATTGTGCATGTCCGGGGGACAACGAGAAGGTGATTTTATCGATAATCTTAAAGAACCCACCAAGATGATTTTTCTAAGATTCTAAATGAACCCAGGAATAAGTTTTAAGATATACAGAGGATCACAATGAAAGGGCAGTAGAGTGTACTTTCTTAAAATCAAGCTCTTTTTTGACTGAATATATTGGTTAAAGAAATAAATGTAACTACTGGCAGTTAAGAACTCTAAAAAGGAGATCTCCTCGCAGATGACAGCGCCAGCAGCAAGGTGGGACAGGCGTTCATACCTGGAGAGCCTTTGAACTGTGGGCACTCCTTTTTGATGTGCCCTTCTCTTCCACAAATGAAACAGCGCTTCTCTCTGAGGTCTCTGTCATCCTGCCTCTTCCACTTCTCCAGCGGCGGCCTGAGAAGCTTCTCCCGCGCCAGCTCGGCAGACGGCCGCAGCGGCTTGGCTTTCTGAGGCGTACATGGCATGCTCTTATCCTCTTTTGCTGACACCTCTCGCTCTGTGTATTTGTTCTGAATTTCTTTGTCCTCTTTGCTTCTTTTCTCTTTGTTTTCGGGGTATCTTTGGTTCAGGGTATCTTCCTGATCTCGCCGCCGCCTCACTCTGGAGAATACACAATAATAATAGGAAAACATCTAAACAGAAAACTTAACCAAAGATGAAGACAACTCCAGCTTTCATAGATAACTAGGAAAGAACAGACATCAGGGAAAAAGCAACAATTTAAAAACGAAAGTCCATTATCCTCATTAAGAAGCTACCTTGGGGGGCCGGCACTGTGGCACAGCGGGTTAACGCCCCGGCCTGAAGTGCCAGCATCCCATATGGGCGCTGGTTTGAGTCCCGAGCTGCTCCACTTCTATTCCGGATTGTCACCTATACATGGCTTGGGACAGTAGTAGAAGATGGCCAAGGCCTTGGGCCCCTGCACCCTCGTGGGAGATCTGGAAGAAGCTCCTGGCTTCAGATCAGCACAGTTCCAGCCGGTGTCGCAAGGCAGAGGATTAGCCTAGTGAGCCGCGGCGCCGGCTACACTGATGTTTTAATTCACACATTTAAAAAAAGAATCTTAAATGTATCCGAAAATGCTGGATTTCTGCTATAATAGAACCTGATTTAAAAACTGGGGGGACTAGAGCTGTGGCGTAGTCAGTAAAGCCAACGCCTGTGATGCCAGCATCCCAGATGGGTGATGGTTCAAGTCCTGGCTGCTCCTCTGTGGATCCAGCTCTCTGCTAATGGGCTGGGAAAAGCAGCCAGAGATGGCCCAGTGCTTGGGCCCAGGTTGCCCATGTGGGAAACCTGGACGAAGTTACTGGTTTCAGCCTGGACTAGCCCTGGCTATTGTGGCCATCTGGGGAATGAACCAGTGGATGTAAGCTCTCTCTGTTGCTCCCTCTCTCTTTGTAATTCTGATTTTAAAATAAATAAATCTGAAAAACAAAACAAAAACACCCTGGGAAAGTGGCAGGCACTTTGCCTAGTAATGAAGGCTCCTGCACCCCTACTGGAATGCATAGGTCCAAACCCTGGCTCCACCTGCTGCCAACCCCATGCTCAGAATGTGACTCAGCAGATGATAATCCAAGTAGCAGGATCCCTGTTGTCCAGACAGGAGACCTGGATTGGGTTCCTGGATCCCCCCTCCTGACTGGGGCCTGGCCCAACCCTGGCTGTTGCAGGCATTTGGGGACTAAATCAGCAGCATATAGAAGCTGTCTGTCTGTCTCTCAAAGAAACAAAACAAAAAGCAAAGTCAAACTAACAACACAACCCAAAAGTGGGACAATGAACGTGCTCCTTTTGAACATTTACTTACTTTCTCCTCATAGGACAGTCCTTCATGAAGTGCCCGATTTTCCCACAAATCCGGCAACATCTATCGTTTGGGGCCAGTTCACCTTCAGTTAGTACATCTGGATCAAAAAAATACTCCTAGAAGACAATACATGTGAAAGCCCAAATTGTTAATGAGATCTAAACACAAAGACTAAGGAGATGTTGAACAGAGAGGTTACATCTCAACCACTGATGTGTCTTAACAGACATCATAGATACTGCTTAATTCCAAACAAACTCTGCAACCAGCAGATGTAACTCAGATGTAACTTATCTGAACCCGTTTTTGTTTATTCTTCTTAGTCATGCCAAGTCCTGTTTCACCTTAACCCTGCAGGTTTATGCACACATCTAAGCAGGCGCATTTCCCATCCCTACGAGCCAGCTTCCCCAGGACCCGGAAGGGAGCTGAGCTGAGGCTTGGTCAAGGGCCTCATGAAATGGAAAGGCTAAACCCTAATAAAGGGAAGAATGCGATCTACATTACACAGAGTACACTGAGGAGAAGAAAAAAACCCCACAGGTTGCTGCTTTGCCATGGTTTCTGAAGGAAAAAAACAGCAGAGGCACAGACAAGGGTCCGAACTCTTAGCCCCTTGGCTACAAAAATTAAGGTGGGGACCAGCAGCACTGGCATGAGCTGGGGCCTTGTAAATGCAAATAACGGGGCCCATTCCAGACCCATTAGCATTTGTGGCCTACCAAAATCCCCAGTGACTGAGCCCATTTCAGAAGCACGAGTGTGGAAGACGTACATAGTAATATCCAGCTAGATTTACAAGGTGCAATTAGATGCGTAATGTGCCTATTGAGGTGTACACTAGAGTTCACTTAAAGTCTGTACTGGGGGAAGGAAGGGTATGAGGAGTTCCAGAGTACAAAACTTCAATCAGGAAAAATAAACTTGAGATCTACTGCACAGCAGCAATAATGTACACTTAAAAATAAGAGAGTAAATCTCAAATGTCTTGTCACAAGAAATTAAGCAAGGAGCCGGTGCTGTGACGCAGTGGGTTAAAGCCCTGGCCTGAAGCGCCAGCATCACACATGGGCACTGGTTCAAGTCCTGGCTGCTCCTTCTCTGATCCAGCTCTCTGCTATGGCCTGAGATAGCAGTAAAAGATGGTCCAAGTCCTTGGGCTCCTGCACCCACATGGGAGACCTGGAAGACGCTCCTGGCTCCTGGCTTTGGATTGGAGCAACTCCGGCCATTGTGGCCATCTGGGGATTGAACCAGCGGATGGAAGACCTGTCTCTTTCTCTAACTCTCTCTGTAATTCTTTCAAGCAAATAAAATAAATCTTAAAAAAAAAAAAAAAAAAAAAAAGCGACATATGCCATTGACCTGATTTAATCATTTCTTGTTGCATGCACAGATCGGCGCATCACACACTGTGTCCAACGATTTATTAAAAAGAAGTCTTTATCAAGAAAATTAATGCAGGAGAAAAATGACTTTATTGTTAGCAAAATTATCAAGTACTGGCCATTGTCCTTGCACTGAAATATCCTTTTTAAAAATGATTGATTTAGCTGGCGCCGCGGCTCGCTAGGCTAATCCTCCGCCTTGCGGCGCCAGCACACCAGGTTCTAGTCCCGGTCGGGGCGCTGGATTCTGTCCCGGTTGCCCCTCTTCCAGGCCAGCTCTCTGCTGTGGCCAGGGAGTGCAGTGGAGGATGGCCCAAGTGCTTGGGCCCTGCACCCCATGGGAGACCAGGATAAATACCTGGCTCCTGCCATTGGATCAGCGCAGTGCGCCGGCTGCAGTGCACCGGCCACGGTGGCCATTGGAGGGTGAACTAACGGCAAAGGAAGACCTTTCTCTCTGTCTCTCTCTCTCACTGTCCACTCTGCCTGTCAAAAAAAAAAAAAAAAAAAAGATTGATTTAGGGGCTGGTGCTGTGGCATAGGGTTTAAGCTGCTGCCTGCAGTGCTGGCAGCCCACACAGGTGCCAGTTGAAGTCCTGGCTCCTTCATTTCTAATCCAGCTGGCTGCTAATGCACCTGGAAAAGCAGCGGAAGATGGCCCAAGTGCTTGGGCCTCTGCACCCACGTGGGAGACCAAAAGCTCCTGGCTCCTGGCTTCAGCTTGGCCCAGCCCCAGCTGTTGCAGCCATTTGGGGAGTGAACCAGTGATGGAAGACATCTCTCTCTGTCTCCCTCTCTGTGTGCAACTCTGCCTTTCAAATAAATAAAAAATAAATCTTAAAAGAGATTTGCTTATTTGAGTAACACAGACAGAGAAAAGAGAGAATCAGAGAGACAGAGAAATCTTCCATCTGCTGGTTCACTCTCCTAATATGGTTGCAAGAGCCAGGGCTGTGCCAAGTCAAAGCCAGGAGCTTCTTCCAGGTGTCTCAGATGGGTGCAGGGGCCCTAGTACCTGAGCCATCATCTGGACTTTCCCAGGTGCATTAGCAGGGAGCTGGACTGTAGGCAGAGCAGCAGGGTCCGGAACTGGCACTCTGATATAGCATGCCAGTGTTACAAGTGATGGCTCAACCCGATGCACCACAGCACTGGCCTTCCTTCACTTTCAAAGCTGTTCCAGTGGTGGTATGTGTTAACAAAGAAAACCAGCAGCAGCAACAACAATGTTATTGATTTCTCTACCCAAATGCCATTTTTTACTGTGTCCTCCTAGTCTCCTGATCAATAGCTTCTAACCGGGGGATGTTACAGACAGGTCTTTAGGAATCTGTATTGTTAGGATTCTTGGCCAGGCTCGGACTTCAGAGTAGTCACATTTTCACTGAGGTAATGTGCACACATTAGGTGTATTAACAGTTTTTTGGCATTTCCAACAGACTCACCATTTTTGAGGGGTAGTCCTTAGGAAATCCTTTGACTGGACTGCCAAACACTCTTCTCCCATTGATAAATGCTTTCATTATAAAATTTGTCACTAAGAAGAAAACAGTTAAGAACCTGATTAGATGAATTAAAAGAAAAAAAAAAAAGAAACTGTACTAAAATTTGCAAAGTAACTTACTTTTTCTTGATAAGCCAGCTCCAAGATTATGATTCAAATCAAATGGATCTAGGTAAAGAAAATAAAGAATAAGATTATCAAATAGAAAATGCAATGTCACTTACATCCAGTAAATGAGGTCCATATAACAAGAAAGTATCAAATACTTGGCTCATCATTAATAAAAGCATTAAATGGCTGGCTTTTCAAGGACCTTAATATTTATAATGTGGCTAAATAATATATACTCTCAACTGTAAGACAAGGTTACTTCCAAAAGTGTTAACCAAAGTATTACTTTATTTTTATAAAAGTCTTTATATTTGACAGTTTGCCTAATTTTGAACAAAAGACCATTTGGAGAAGACACATTAGCCTGATATATAATTATATAAGATACTAGCTTTGGATGCATATAAAAGTCACAAATATATTTAAAACATTTTAGCACTTAATGTTGCTTCTAACCAATAAGCCTCTTAACGCTTACTTTCAGGGCTGGCATTGTAGTGGAGTGGATAAAGCCACTGCCAGCAATGTCGGCATCCCATATATTACCCAGCTCCCAGCTAATGCTCCTGGTAAAACAGTAGAAATGGCCCAAGTGCTTGGGGCCTCTGCCACCCATGTGGGAGACCTGGAAGAAGCTCCTGGCTCCTTGCTTCAGCCTGGCCCAGCTCTGGCCATTGCCGCTATTTGAGGAATGAACCAGTGGATAGATGATCTCTCTCTCTGTAACTCTGCATTTCAAATAACTAAATCTTTTTTTTTTTTTTTTTTTTGCTTGTTTGTTTATCTGAGAGGCAGAGCTACAGACAGAGAGAAAGAGAGACAGAGGGAGGTCTTCCATTGCCTGGTTTAATCCTCAAATGGCCGAAATGGCTGGAGATGGGTTGATCCGATGCCACAAGCCAGGAGCTTCTTCAAGGTCTCACACATGGGTACAGGGGCTCAAGGACTTGGACTATCTTCCACTGCATTCCCAGGACATTAGCAGGGTGCTGGATTGGAAATGGAGCAGTCAGGACTCGAACCGACGTCCATATATGATGCCAGCCCTGCAGGCAGAGGCTTAACCTACTAAGCCATAGTGCCAGTTCCCAAATAAATTAAAAAAAAAAAAAATCACTTCAGAGAGTAATCCTCAGTTTTTACAAAACATACTTATAAAAGACACACACACACATATTTGGTTCCAGTGGCATACCAACTGAATCTCAGGATACCATTTCCAGTAAAAGCTGCGTATAAACTTCCACATAATCTTAGCTGTGTGCATCTCAAATGTCCTAGAAGACTGATACAAACGACTTCATTTGTCAGACGACCCAGAATGTGGTGGGAATGATGGAAAAGGTACTGATTCTGAAGGTGTGTATGATGTGTGAATAAACTTTCATAAAATAAATGGTGTAAAAGCACTATTTTTCAATTCCAATACTACTTTATAGGTAATTTAATAAATACACAATTCATAACTTAGATACCATATGTAGATATTTAACTAGTTTCTTCAAAAACCAAAAACAACATTCATGAAGTCAAAGAAAAACAAAATTAAGGGCCTGGCATTGGTGGTGCAGCAGGTTAAGCTGCTGCCTGTCAATGTTAGTGTCCAATATGAGTTCAAGTCCAGGTTGCTCCACTTCCAATCCAGCTCCCCGCTTATGTGCCTGAGAAAGCAGTAGAAGATGGCCCAAGTACTCGGGCCCCTGCATCTACATGGGAGACCCAGATGAATTTCCTGGCTCCTGGCTTTGGCCTGGTCCAGTCCCATGGCTGCCATTTAAGGAGTGAACCAAGGATGAAAGATCCCTGTCTCTCCCTCTTTTTTTGTAACTCTGCCTTTCTAATAAATAATAAATGTTTGGAAAAAAAAAAAAAAGAGATGACCTTTTTTGGGGGATCCTCTCATTGAGAAAATGGAGACAACAAGGACTAAAGAAGTGGAAAGCCGTACCCTTCTACTTTTTCAGTTATGTTTTTTTTTTATAAGTTACTTATTTGAAAGACAGAAAATGAGATACAGAGAGAGGGACATCTCCCACTTGCTGGCCCCCTCCACAAATGCCCATACCAGCCAGGGCTGTGTCAGGCTAACGCCAGGACCTAAGAACCCAATCCATGTCTCCCATATGGGTAGCGAGAACTCAACTGCTTGAGCCGTGACTGGCTGCTCTCTGGCATGCACTAGCAGGAAGCTGGAAGGGAGGACACAGCTGGGACTTACACCTGGAAGCTGATATGGGACATGGATATCCTGTGGCATCTCAGCTGCTGAACCAAACATCCACCTGAGAGCTATACTTCAGTAATTGTTCAATCATAAGAATCCACTGTGATAAAGAAACTAAAGTTTGACATAATAGATCCTAAAAACTTAAAAATAGATCTATAACCTACTGTGATCTGAAATTCACTTTACAAATGTTCTCATTTTAATACTGCCAACAGATAGAAGTACTGATAAAAGCCTAACTTAAGGGTAACATATTATTTAGGTGATAGGATTATATTAAAAAAAAAAATGAAAAAACACCCCATAATAATAATTGAAAAATTATGAAGCCATTTCTCAACTTAAGCATTTAAATTCTATTTTCCTTTTAAAATTCCATAAATCGCAAATAAAAAATTATCAATGATTCCAGTGAATCCTTGCATTTCTTGGAAGAAAAGCATTTTGCATGGTCATAATAAATATGAAAACTTGAATGCAATTACTTATAGGTAAACACCAGCATTAACAGAAATAAAACCACTGAAAATTCACTCTTGGGGCCTGGTGTTATGTAGTGAGTAAAACTGCCACGTCTGTATGCTGGTTGTTCCACTTGGAATACAGCTCCCTACTAATGCACCTGGGAAAAGCACTGGAATATGGCCCACATATTTGGGATGCTGCCACCCACATGGGAGACCCAGATGAAGCTCCTGGCTCCTGGCTCTGGCCTTGCTCAGCCCTAGCCATTGTGGCCATGTGGGCAGTGAACCAGAGGATAGAAGATCTCTCTCTCGCTCTAAGTCTTTCAAAATAAATAAATAAAATCTTTGAAGAGAAGAAAATTCACTCTTGGTGGCACTTTTCAACTTTTTTTTTTTTTTTTTTTTTAATTTGAAAGGCAGAGTTAGAGAAGGAGAGATGAAGAGACGAAGAGACCTTCCATCTGCCAACTTCACTCCCCACCTAACTGCAATGGCTGGAACCAAGACAGGGCCAAGCCAGGAGTAAGGGGCTTCTTTCGGGTCTCCCTCATGGGGGCAGGGTCCCAAGCACTTGGACCACCCTCTGCTGCTTTCCCAGGCATATTAACAGGGAGCTGGATGGGTAGCGGAGCGGCCAGGACTCAAACTGGTGCCCAGATGGCATGTCAGTGCTGCAGGCAGCAGCTTAACCTGTTACGCCACAGTGCCGGTCCCGACTTCTCAACTCTTGATTAGAAAATTTAAAGTTCTGGGGCTGGTGTTGTGGTGCCAGCATCCCATGTGGGTGCTGGTTCTAGTCCCGGCTACTCCTCTTCTGATCCAGCTCTCTGCTACGGCCTGGGAAAGCAGTAGAAGATGGCCCAAGTCCTTGGGCCCCTGCACCCATGTGGGAAAACCGGAAGAAGCTCCTGGCTCCTGGCTTTGGATCAGCACAGCTCCAGCCATTGCGGCCATCTGGGGAGCAGAGGGAAGACCTTTCTCTCTGTCTCTATCTCTCTCTGTAACTCTGTCTTTTAAATAAATAAAAATAAATCTTTAAAAAAAAAAATAAAGAAAACTTAAAGTCCTACTATGGAATGGGTGTTGTGGCACAGTGGGTTAACCCGCTGCCTGTGATGCCAGCATCCCATATGGGTGCTGGTTTGTGTAGTGGCTGCTCCCCTTCCAATCCAGCTCCCTGGTTTTTGTTGTTGTTGTTGTTGTTTTCTTTTTTAAAGATTTAATTATTTATTTGAAAAGCAGAGTTACAGAGAGGCAGAAGCACAGAGAGACAGCGAGCAAGCATGCAAGTCTCCCATCCAGGGGTTCACTTCCTAT
Organism: Oryctolagus cuniculus; assembly: GCF_051225735.1. Classification (NCBI taxonomy): domain Eukaryota; kingdom Metazoa; phylum Chordata; class Mammalia; order Lagomorpha; family Leporidae; genus Oryctolagus; species Oryctolagus cuniculus. Next base: position 144,330,444 of record NC_142867.1, on the reverse strand, counting down.
ATGGCTCCAACAGCCGAAGCTGGGCCTATCCAAAGCCAGGAGCCGGAGCTTCTTCCGGGTCTCCAACATGGGTGCAAGGGCCCAAGGGCTTGGGCTATCCTCCGCTGCATTCCCAGGCCACACCAGAGAGCTGGATCAGATGTGGAATAGCCAGGACTCATACCAGAGCCCTTATGGGATGTTGGCACTGCAGGCAGTGGCTTTACCTGCTATGCCATAGCACCAGCCCTTCCAGCTCCCTGTTCATGGCCTGGGAAAAGCACTGGAAGATGACCTAGGTGCTTGGGCCCCTGCCACCCACACAGGAGACCTGGAAGAAGTTCCTAGTTTCAGGCCTTGGCCTGGCTCAGCCCTGAGAGTTGTGGCCACTTGGGGAGTGAACCAGTGTTTGGAAGATCTCTCTAACTCTGACTCTGAATTAATAAATAAATCCTAAGAAAAGAAAAAAGCCCTTCTATGTTGAAGCTGCCTTAATTTTATTGCTACTGTATATCCCAGTACAAGTGCAACAGTAGTAAAACTGTTGAGGTGAGCAGACTTTTGGGCTTCTGAGATGCCCCACGTGTGAAGGATCACTCACTGAGAAATCAGTGTTCAGGTTGGAAACAGAGATGTAGGCCTGATATAGACAACAATGGGACTACCACACCGTGTAGCCTCAAAGCAACTGGTGGCTATCCAAGAACAACTCTGTAAAGAGGAAGAATGATGTCCTCACAGTTTAAGTTTAATTGTTAAATATTTGATTTTAATTGTACCTTCAATAACAATGTATTTCGAGGTCCACTGCTTCTTAAAAGTTGTAAGCAGACTTTTTCTCCTGATGCTAATAACATGCTCTTTAAAATCAAATTCTTCTGTGTAGAAACGAAGAAGTCCCAACCATAATTGCCCAACAGATTCTGTATTCTTTCCATATTCTGGCCAATAGGCAGGCTAGAAATAGAAGAGAACAAGGAATAGCATGCTCTGTATAAAGTTAAACTACTCATTTGTATCTCAGGGAATAAATTCACACTTAACTTCTAATTAGCTAGAGATAGATATACGAAAATATAAAAAATTTTCTTTCACAAACAAAAATTATTTGTAAGAATTTATTAATCTCTTATAACCTGGAGATAGGGATAGCTGTTTGCAACATCAAACATCAGACCCTGTCAGTGGGGAAACTGGAAATAAACTCTAAGATCCTTGGTGATGCCTATAGTACTTAGTCTCTACAATTCTATGAAAGTCTTTCCCAACTTTCAGTATGAAAACCAGAGAGCCAATAGTCCATTCACATAGAATAAAGGTCTCTAACAGGCATTAAGAAAGTACTGGATAGAGTCCCTAGAAACTCACCAGGCTCAGTAATAATGTTTTTACTTCAAAGGAAACATCTGTAAATGCTAGTTTCCTAACAGCATGTCTATATTTATAATATAACAAACACTAATATAGTTGTTAGCCATCTACACAACAGTATAGTATAGCTTTTAGTAAAGGATGTTGCAAAATCTTTACTCTTAAAATACGTACCAGTTCATCAATCTGATCAAAAAAATATATATTCCATCCATCAACAAATATTTCAGGTTTCTTTTCACCTTTGTATATCTGAAATTAATTTTTAAAATGTTAGTAAGGATCATAAACTTAATACATTGATACAAAGACTTCCAGGAAAATAGTTAAAAATTTAAATATAGAATCACAGGATCTTAGAGAAGGAAGAGGGGTCAGAGATTTCCCAGCCTTCCAGATGAGAAATATAATTTCTTTTAGTAATACCTCTTGGAGGACAGGGATGACTGGTGGATTCCTCTGCTGGAGAAAATATAGCACCATGAGAGTGTATGCATATGACGATAAGCTGCCTCTGGACGCGTCACCAATGTCACACATCTAGAGGGCAGGAAAACGAAGAACAGCGAACACCATCAGTGCTTTCTGCTGAATGTGCAGCCATTCTGTTACCACTAAAGCTAAGGTGCTTATGCTGAGGAGTACTGTAAAAGGCTAAGATATACCAATGAAACCAAATAAAACTCAGAAAACTAGTAGGCTGTTAGCCACAAACAAGGTCAGATTATCATGTAAAATTCAAGACAACAAAATATGCGGTTGGATGCCTTCCCAAACAGTTGCAGGACACATATGGCATGGAAATGTCCATTGAAAATTAAAGGCACATGCTTGCAACAAGGCTTGAAGACATAATGAAACTTCCTGATACATCACAGCAGTAAGCATGCTCACTCACCTTTGTAAATACTTTCATGGTGTAGCACAAGTATTTCACTCTGGGGTCAATGGCTGAATAAGCAGACAAAAGCCTTGTGTTATGAAGGGCCTGTTAAAAGGGAAATTACACTATAAGGCTATCAATTATGTGACAAGTTTTGAAGCTGGAATATTCTGATTCACGTTAGGCACAAGATATCTTCCACTGAAGCTTCAGTAATTTACTAGACGATACTGAAGAGTTTTACTTTACAACTGACCTCATGACTTCCCCTATGCATATAGAAAATACGGGTATTAAACAATCACTTCCTTTCAAGTAGATGTAAGATTCCCCCACCCTCCCATGGCATTATTTCAACTGACTGGACTTAGGGGATCGAGGGGTCCCATAAAACCTTATAGCAAACCAGAAAATCATCTTACCAATGTGTTATACAAACTGATATCCACTTCTAGGCCACTTCTCAAATGGAAGAACTTCACGATTGGCACCTTTGCCGTTGTAATAGGCAAGATGTTTCTCAGACCTAGGTTGGGAAATAAGATAGTATCATTAACTACAGCAGCTGGGGACTGATGGCTCCAATCTTAATGTTCCAGTATAAAATGACAGAGCCCAACTTTGGCTTATTTCACTGCAATCACTAAAACTAGCCAGGAATTCCTGTTATTAACAAACACCTAGCAAGGTTGACACTTGCTAAATACACTGATATTTTAACTGAAAGGATAAAACCAGCAGCAAATGCTCTCACTGGATAGCTTGTGTGCATTCAGGGCTGTCAAGCTGATAAACACCAACACTGAATGACTACCAGAGTCTGGACTACACCACGTGACTGTTACCTCCTCTACAGAAAACCTTGGAGGCATCATCGGCATCCTCAAAAGCCACTCACCACGGGTCTACAAGTTGTAAACGTAACAGAAAGAATCAGCTTCAATAGGATGGGGGAAACTGCTTGAGCTAGGCTTTGAAAAAGAGCAACAGGCAAAGACAGTTTATGTTGAGGGGATTTACCAGGCAAGGAAAACCACACACAAGAGGACGGATGCCTGAAACAGACTAGCATGTTTAGGGAACTCCCGCGAAATTGTGAAGGCTGTAGAGGGGACCTGATGAATTACAGGAGATGGGAAGACAAACTAGGAAGAATCCAAATGGAGAACCTATATATCCTGCTAACAATCATTTGAAGAGGCAAACAGAAGCCAATGAGGGGGCTGGTGCTGTGGTGCAGCCCTAGCCTGAAGTGCCGGCATCCCATATGGGCGCTGGTTCTAGTTCCAGCTGCTCCTCTTTTTTTTTTTCTTTTTTTTTTTTTTGACAGGCAGAGTGGACAGTGAGAGAGAGAGACAGAGAGAAAGGTCTTCCTTTTGCTGTTGGTTCACCCTCCAATGGCCGCCGCGGCCGGCGTACTGCGGCCGGCACACTGCGCTGATCCAATGGCAGGATTCAGGTACTTCTCCTGGTCTCCCATGGGGTGCAGGGCCCAAGCACTTGGGCCATCCTCCACTGCACTCCCTGGCCACAGCAGAGAGCTGGCCTGGAAGAGGGGCAACCGGGACAGAATCCAGCGCCCCAACCGGGACTAGAACCCGGTGTACCGGTGCCGCAAAGCGGAGGATTAGCCTATTGAGCCACGGCGCCGGTCCTCCTCTTCTTTTTTTAAAAAAGATTTTATTTATTTATTTGGGAGGTAGAATTACAGACAGTGAGAAGAGACAAAGAAAGAGATCTTTCTTCTGTTGGTTCACTCCCCAAATGGCTGCAATGGCTGGAGATGCGCCGATCCGAAGCCATGAGCCAGGAGCTTCTTCCCGGTCTCCCATGCTGGTGCAGGGGCCCAAGCACTTGGGCCATCTTCTACTGCTTTCCCAGGCCATAGCAGAGAGATGGATTGGAATTGGAGCAGGAGAGACTAGAACCGGCAACCATATGGGGTGCCAGCACCACAGGCCATAGCGCCAGCCCCTCAGGTGCTCCACTTCCAATCCAGCTCTCTGCTATGGCCTCGGAAAGCAGTAGATGGCCCAAGTGCTTGGGCCCCTGCACCCACATGGGAGACCTGGGAGAAGCTCCTGGCTTTGCATCGGTTCAGCTCTGGCCGTTGCAGCCATCTGCGGAGTGAACCAGTGGATGGAAGACCTCTCTCTCTGTCTCTACCTCTCTCTGTAACTCTTTCAAATAAATAAAATAAATCTTAAAAAAAAAAAAAAAAAAAAAAAAAAAAAAAAAAGAAACCAATGAACTGGTTTTAAGTTGGGAGGAATCACTTCCACATTTATTTAAACGATGACCTTGGCATTGTGTAACGGGGTATGTGAAGAGCCCTTGACAAATATTATCTCTTAAGACTTAACACCTTTCAGATGTGGAAGCAGAGACCAGGAGAACCTAACATAGGCATATACAGCTGGTAAACCATGGAGCTGGGATTCAGATTTAGAGAAGGTGATCTCTAAATTTCTACTGAATCCAGTCTAGGCCAGGCTAGGGATCACTTCACCCATTTTGGTGATTCCAAGGATGGTCAATGTCAACGGCCAAGGAGGAGGACTCCCAAGGAAAGGCAGGGAGTGGTGGTGGTTGGAGCAGAAGGGAGGCAGTACATAGGAGGAGGACTTCATTCTGGAATGTTGGAATCTGAACTTCCTTGGATAGAGTTGTGTGATGATATCTACAGGGCTGATATCACAGAACTCAGTGGGAAAAGGACAGACGACAGGGATACTCTCAGGAAGAAAGGTCTGTATGAGAGATAGATGAATTCTAACTTATACTGATGGGGAGCACAGGTAAGGAAGTTCATGTTCAGTGAGCACTTGTATATACTAGCATGTACAGTCATAACCATGTTTCAGTCAACCTTGGACCACATAGGCAACAGCGGTCACCTAGGATTACAAGGGAGTTGTAAAATCCCTATTGCCTAGTGACCATTGTGGTTCAATGCTTTACTCTCGTGTTTGTGTAAACAGACCTACTGTGCTGATAGTCATGCAATAGCAGAGTGCATTCAATTATCAACAGCACGTAATACTGTATGTGATAAGTAGCCATGTCACTTGTTTATGTACTTACTATCCTTTTTATTGTTATTTTACAGGATACCTAGTAAAACAATCATTTTGCAATACACTGGCAGCAGTCATATACCTCTTGTGTACTTATCAATCTATCGATCTGAAAGGCAGAGAGAGAGAGAGAGACAGAGAGAGATTTTCAGATTTTCCATCTGTTTATTCACTCTCCAAATACCCACAACAGCTAGGTCTGGGCCAGGCAAAAAGCCAGGAACCAAGAACTCTGCCTGGATCTCCCACATTGATGGTAGGGACCAAAGTACTTGGCCTATTATCTGCCATCTCGCTAGGCACATTAGCAGGGACTCAAACAGGATGCTGGTGTCTCAAGCAACAGCTTTCTCCAGTGCACCTCCATGTCGGACTGTCCCTACTCCCCACCCAATGTGTATGTTGACTGCATCAAGGAGGCCACATTGAGAGAGTGCTCTGTATCATCTAGGAGACCCAGAAGAAGCTCCTGGCTCCTGGCTTTGGACTGGCCCAGCCCCCGCCATTGTGGCCATTTTGGGAGTGAACCAGTAGTTGAAAGATCTCTCTCTGACTCTCCCTCTCTAACTGTGCCTTTCAAATAAATAAATAAATAAATCTTAACAACAACAAACATTACCCAATGAAATTACCCAATGACATATTTCTCATATTTTCTTTAAGTAACATCTAACTGCATTACTTTTCTCAACTGTAACTGCTAGTACTGCTATTCTCACATTATAGATGAGCTACTGAATGTATAGGATGAGACTGGTTTCCTGGTGTCACACAGCCAGCAAGTGGGGAACCAGGATTTAAAAACAGAAAGTGCTATGCTGCCATCCCTCCATAGCCATGAAAGATTGGCAGGTCTCCTCCAGGATACCAGAGTCTGCAGCTGCTCAAATTTTAGGTTTCTTTCCTCTCCCTCCCTCTCTGAATTTTACATTACTGACCATTATCACACTTGCAAGCTGTCCTCCAGGCTTGACTCAAAGCACATCATCCTGCTTCTTATTTACCATTTCAAAGGCTCCCTTTTCCAGTCGCCTTAATTTCTACCCATTAAATTAGAGTTTAGTCTTCAATTTCTCTCAAATGATCCCTTGTAATTATTTTATTCTTTGTCATTTCCTCTGTTTCTCAATCTCTTTTCAATATACCCAGCACAAACATTATTTTATTTTCATCTTCAATCTTGACTTATCCTGTATTTCCAGTATTTTTTTTTTTTTTTTTGACAGGCAGAGAGAGGGAGGGAGAGAGGGAGAGAGAAAGGACAGTGAACACATACCCCCATCCACTGGTTCAATTCTCAAATGTCCCTGATGGCTGGGTCCCAGCTGAAGCAGAGTAGGAGCCTCAGTCCAGGAAACCCAATCACTACACCCATCACCCTGTCTCCCAGATGTGCATTAGCAGGAAGGCAGAGACAGAGCAGGGTAGTGACTCCAAGCACTCTAACAGGGGATGTGGGCATCTTTTTAAAAAGATTATTTATTTACTTGAAAGGCAGAGTTCAGAGAGAGAGAGGATGAGACAGAGAGAGGTCTTCTATCTACTGGTTCACTCCTCAAATGGCCACAAGGGCCAGGGCTGGGCCATGCCAAAGCCAGGAGCCTGGAACTCCATCCAGGTCTCCCACATGGGTGGCAGGGGCCCAAGCACTTGGGACATCTTCCAGTGCCTTCCCAGGTACATTAGCAGGGAGCTGGATAGGAAGTGGAACAGCCAGAACTTGAACTCACACCCAAATGGGATGTTACCTTTGCAGGCAGCACCTTAACCCACTACGCCACAAGACCAGCCAGGGAATGTGGGTATCTTAACTGGTATCTTAACTACTAAGTTAAATGTCCATCCCTCATATTTCTGCTTGCTTGCTGTCTGTTAACTATTGGAGGTTCTACATCACGGCAAGCTGAACATATTCATACAGGTGTTCTCCGCCAACAATCCCAGACATCAACCTTATTCTTTATTTCCTATTTGTAGGGACCAAATCAAGGAAATTTTCCCTTTAGAATCATTCATGCCTTCATCCTTACACCACTGAAGTGCCTGCCCTGTTGCCAAGACTATACCTTCTCTAAGACAGGCTTACCAGCCGCCTAAAAAGATACTGTCTCACTTCGATTAGGTCCCACCCTTCCTGTCCCTCAATGGCTCCCAAACATCTGGAAACTGTGCCTTATCTCCAATATTTCCCATTGGAAACTCTTCTCCAAATTTAACAATCTCCCGTTGTGCTTCAAAATATACTATATAACACAGTATATCTTATGCTCACATCCATGCATCCTCTTAAGTGATGTCTTTCACCATCCTCTCCAAATTGCACTTTCCACCACCTGTGTTCATGGGAAGTCCATCTTTGCCACAAACCTCCCCTATGCAACTTTTCCCTCTAATCTCTCTCTCCTCAGAAGTTATTTAATACTTATCATAGCATCTGTTACTCATTTTTAAAAAGTATGCATTTATTTTTGGTTTAGTTGAAAGGCAGAGAGACAAAGACAGATGTTCCATCTGCTGATTCCACAAATTTCTACAACAGCTGAGGCCAGGCCAGCCTGAAGCCAAAATCCAGAATTCAATCCAGGTCTCCCACACGAGCAGGAAGGGATCCTGCTTGCTAGCAGGAAGCTGGAATCAAGGGTGCAGTCAAAACTCCAGCCAAGTACTCCAATATAGGATGCAGGCTTCCCAAGCAGTGTCTTAACCGCTGCAAACACTTGCCCTTTACTTACTTTGAAAACTGAAGACTTACACTGTTAAAAGCCTATAAAATTACCTTACTTGCCTAAAATCTGAAAGCTGTCAAAGGAAAGACTTATACAGTTTATTAAAAATGTTCCTACCATGTCTAAGGGCTCAACCCCAGCCACTGAGGCCATTTAGAGAGTGAACCAGCAGACGAAGATCTCTCTCTGCCTGTCCTTTTAACACTTTCAAATAAATAAATCTTAAAAAGAAAAGCAAAGAAAAAAGATACAAAGAAAAGCGGCACTCGAGGTATATGTTTGTATGTATCTATGTCCATGCTGTGAACTGAAGTCTATTCTTGACTACATCTCTTGTTCACTTTCATTTTCAGCTCTTAGCACATAAGTTTGCTGACAGTTTCACTGTTAACAGAATTTATAGTTGCCCCTGACAGCAAAAGAATGTGTTCATAGCATTGCAGCTCCATGCAGGATTTACAGAGACTACACATTTAACAGCGGTAAACACTTGAGAAATTACCCTGTTTGCTTTCTCCATTCTTTAATTAGATGAAAGAGATCAGTACAGTGACTTTTCTAGGGTCACATCTGTTTGCTGAGTAGGACACTGCAAATACAACCCCAAATCTGGATCCAGGGTGCTATTATGCTTCACACCACTGTCAGCAACTACTGCACTTTGATCTATATTATCTCAATAAGGCAAAACGATTTCCAAACCTCTTCGTCGGGTTTATGCTTTGTCTTGAAATAAAACTAAACTAGGCAAAATATGCACACAAATTATCACCAATTCCTTAGTATTTTCTCATGCTTACCTATATTAAAATTTTTTAAAGACACCGATTTTGTAAATATTGTTATATGAGCCACTATACTACTTCACTGACACTAGTAAATTCTAAGTCTGCAAAATACTAAGACAGACAAAGCTTTTCAGACAAGCCTACAGTGGTACCTGCATGTTTCCTGAGGACTCTTGCCAATTCTTCAATAGTTCTCACACAGTCCAACCCCTATGACAAAGACAACACAGCTGAGTCAGAACTGGAAGCAGGTTGCTACACTGGTTACAAATACTTTCCATTATACCTTCAGAGATAATGCAGTCAATTTAAACTCATTCTGTTTACATTTTTCCCTTTCAGTCAAGTATGAGAGTTAAAACTATCCTAAAGATGCAAAAAGCAATAAACACTCTATTTCCTAATTGCTTTTAGAAGTGCAACAAAGGTTAAAATCAGATAGGATACCTATGGACCAGAGCTTCCAGAAAAATCACAAACATGGGATCTCTATTTTTTTTTTTTTTTTTTTTGACAGGCAGAGTGGAGAGGGAGAGAGGGAGAGAGGGAGAGAGGGAGAGAGAGAGAGAGAGAGAAAGGTCTTCCTTTGCCATTGGTTCACCCTCCAATGGCTGCCGCGACCGGCGCACTGCGGTCGGCGCATCACGCTGATCTGAAGCCAGGAGCCAGGTCCTTCTCCTGGTCTCCCATGGGGTGCAGGGCCCAAGGACTTGGGCCATCCTCCACTGCACTCCCTGGCCACAGCAGAGAGCTGGCCTGGAAGAGGGGCAACCGGGACAGAATCTGGCGCCCCGACCGGGACTAGAACCCGGTGTGCCAGTGCCGCAAGGCAGAGTATTAACCTAGTGAGCCGCGGCGCCGGCCTTGTTTGTTTTGACAGGCAAAGTTAGACAGTGAGAGAGAGAGAGAAAGGTCTTCCTTCTGCTGGTTCACCCCCAAATGGCCGCTACAGCCAGCTTGCTGCGCCGATCCGAAGCCAGTGGCCTATTGAGCCGCGGTGCCGGCCAGGATCTCTATTTTTTTTTTTTTTCCCCCTCTTCATAATTAGAATAGTCAGAATGTCCTATTTGCCAAAACATGTTAAGAGGCAGCTTCTGGGTCTCATCTTCTTCATTCGAGTAGATCTTCATTATATGTTTAGTCATAGCTGACAAATTGCCATGGCAACTGGTCAGTTGTTATCTTCTCAAGGGACCAGCCAAAATTATAATGCACAAGATTAAAGTCATACAATATGAAGACTATTTTAAAAACATTTAGGCCAACTTTACCAACATGCACCCTTGGGCTGGTTATTTTACATTCAATGTGTCTCGGAACACATTTGAAATTTAACTTTTAGCTATGCAAAACTAGCTCACAGGCCTTGTAAGAAAATCGACCTTAAGGACGTATAATAGGGTTCTTTCATTTGGTAGACTCAATCTGGCTTATCCACTTTATTCACCAAATTCGGGCCAGATCACTTTTGGCTATTTTCTCAAATCAGACAAATCTTCAAAGTGCAGAGAACTGAAACTAAGAGATAAAAATGTCTTGAACCACAGCAGCACCCGTCATCTGGACATGCAGTATTTGGACTGCATTAAAAAGTATGGACTCTTGGCCAGCACCGCGGCTCACTAGGCTAATCCTCTGCCTGCGGCACCAGCACCCTGGGTTCTAGTCCTGGTCGGGGCGCCAGATTCTGTTCCGGTTGCTCCTCTTCCAGTCTAGCTCTCTGCTGTGGCCCGGGAGTGCAGTGGAGGATGGCCTATGTGCTTGGGCCCTGCACCCGCATGGGAGAGCAGGAAGAAGCACCTGGCTCCTGGCTTCGGATCAGAGCAGCATGCCGGCCGTAGTGGCCATTTAGGGGGTGAACCAACGAAAGGGAAGACCTTTCTCTCTGTCTCTCTCTCACTGTCTAACCCTGCCTGTCAAAAAAAAAAAAAAAAAAAAAGAGTATGTACTCAAAACTTCTCAGACTTTATATTATCTACCAGACTATATGTTTAGGTATACTAATGGGACCACATTTCTCTCACATCCAGGTCTCTGGACTGTAAAGTTAGTAGCACTTATCATTTACCAGATGGCCTGCCTGGAGGAAAAACTTTATAGATAACCTTTTGTGGGTGTGTCCATCCACATCATCCTAGCGGCCAGGCCAATGGACACTGCAGAAGAACACTGGCCTGCGAAGGATCCCTAGATGTCTGACATCCTCATGGTATCACAGGTTCAAAGTTACAAGCCTTTCCAATCTTCACAATCACCTCTACACTTCACACTGTCTCTGGACAGAGGTGCGGCAAATGGCACGCAGCACATGGTATGCCCTGATAAATTTGGAAAACACCAAGCTGTACTCTTAGTCAAGATTGGCTGCACCACATTGTTGTAGTAAATGCAAGTTTTATGTGTGCACTGTACCTCAGCAGTTTCGTGTCCGTTAATTGTCATACAGACATCAAGGTCACTCTGTTTGAATCCAAATCCATTTTTGGAGGAGCCAAACAAGCTCAATTTAGTTCCTGTTAGGAATATATGAAAAGTAATAACCAATTATCTAAGTACATTTAATTTTATGATCAAAATGGCCCTCTTATGAATCAAAAACACCCAGTTGGTAACTGCCCTAATTAATTATGTTTTCTGATGAGCCAGTCACGTATTCCAAAGTTTCTCTCCCAAGGTTTTATATTTGAGTAAATACAAGCTGTATATGGGATAGATTACCAAGTATCGTTTTATTCTTAAGTGCAGGGAACATTTCAAAGAAAACGTAGATCATCTCAAGACATTTAACAATATATGATTACTACTTTCTATTTAAATAAATTCACTTTTTAGAGATGAACTTTGACTGTAATCGTAACACTATAGGAAATTCAGTTGTATCTACTGGGCTAACTCTACACGGTCCAGGTTTTTCCTGTTGACAAATGAGGGTCTGACAGACCAAGGACAGTCTTAGGTAAATCACAAAACATGTGAATAGGACTCCCACCATCATTACAGAATTATGCTATCACTCTCAAAATTAACATGCTTTTACACATTTACTCATTCAGGATGGTTCATGCCATCTTTCTTCTCTTAAAGACAAAGTAAGTATTTACCTGGAAAGTCCTGTCTTATGAAACTCTCTAGATTTTGCCGAATATGCTCACGAGCTTGATCTTCTAAAATAGTTGGAGAAAAATCCTCTGTGTAAAACAAATTACACATGTTGAAAAAAAGACTGCTGACACACTGTTTGAAAACACTGAAAAATTTATGTTTTTTAAAAATAAAAAGTTACCAGCTCAAAAAACCCTCAATCTTTGTATCTTCTCATTAGAGAGCATTAGCAATGTAAAATTTGAAATGCCATTTCTAAAAGGAGTCGATCACCAAGAACTGCTCTTAAAATGGAAACTAATTTGAACAGGGGGGCTGTACCTGGGTCTCAGGGACCTCAGAGATCTAGAAAGGGCCAATCAGGGAATCTTCCCAGAGTGTGAATCTCTTGGGAGCATTTATGTGTATTTTTTTCCCCAAGGAGAACCAGTTTTGCTTCTGTTTTTTCATAGTTCATAACCTCCAAAATGTTTCTGAGAAAAGTCACTGGTTAAGAACAAGTCTCCCGTGCTGTGGCACACTAGGTTAATCCCCCGCTTTCGTGCAGGCAGTCCATATGGACGCCGGTTCAAGTCCTGGCTGCTCCCCTCCTGACTCAGCTCTCCACTATAGCCTGGGAAAGCAGAAGATGGCCCAATGCTTGGGCCCCTGCACCTGCGTGGGAGACCCGGAAGGAGTTCCTGGATCTTGGCTCCAGATAGGCTCAGCTCCAGCTGTTGCAGCCGTTTGGAGAGTGAACAAGTAGATGGAAGACCTCTCTGTCTCTCCCTCTCACTGTCTGTAATTCTACCTCTCAAATAAATAAAATCTTTAAAAATTAAAAATAATTTTGGCATATATGAACATCTCAAGATGCAGCAACTATGATACATTAAGTTCTTCCATTCTAAGCAGTTGAATGAAGCTTAGAATTCAAATTTAGAGTTAAATGTTTTCCCATTGTAGAACTTTCAAATCCCTCATATCAATGCATCCTTAAACTGGTATTCTTTTAAGGGCTCCTATGTAGGCCATTAATTAGCATAAATTAAAACAGTCTACACTCAAATTTTAGAAATCTTGGATTATTAAGTTAATAAGCTTCTTTACCATAACATTTCTCATCACTTCTTTATGTTAACAGGTCCGGGAAATCTGTGAGGTAGATTCACTGCCCGTAACGAAGGGAGTAGTGAGGAAAGTTACTCCTTACTTAGTCCAGAACACTCCCGGATGTTCCATACTATTAACCACACACAGACAAACATCTCAAGGGACATCAGGTGGGACGCTCTTGTTTGGTACTCTATTCTTAAGACTTAAAAAGCCTCATTCCTCTCCTTCCCTTAGCTTTAATAATTATTAATTGTGTATCCCAAAAGGGACAGCCATGACATAGAACACAGTTGAAACAGCAGAGAATCAAAAGATTTAGTCCTTAGAAGAGATCAGAGTTAACATGATAGTCATTCCAACCACTCCTAAGTAAATTCATTTCAGTATGACAAATCCAAAGAAATGTGAATAACTTACTGTAGCACTGGATGCAAACTTGATCCAAGATATCTGAGAACTTGGGTGTCAGCGGCGGCAGAGGTTCCAGCGGGATTCTCTTGAAGTCTTCAGGACAGGCTTTCTTGAGATGGCCCTCCCGTCTGCATAGGCCGCACACTGCTGTGGGGGACTGCAGACATAGAGCAAAGCAAAACATGGCTTAAGTACAGCGTAGGCTGGGTGTCTGGCCTAGCAGTTAAGACGGCAATATACATCAGGGGCTGAATGAGTTTCATTTCCAGCCCCAACTCCTGACAAACTTCCTGTCAATGCAAACCCCGTAAGGTACTTGTGGGGGGGGGGGAGGATGGTCCTGCCTTCCCTGTAGAAGACTTGGTTTGCATCCCTTGTTCCTAACTTTATAACTTTAGCTGTAGACCATACACTCAGGATGTGAATCCAGTAGAAGGGAGCACACACTCTCTGTCTGTTATGTTATGTCTCTTTGCCTCTTACATAAGTAAATAGAAATGGAAAAAAAAAAAAAAAAGAGTATTTGCCAAATAAAGGGGTCTGGAATATTTTCTTTGGAAATACACAATATACTTTGCACTTTCCCAAGAGATGAAATACAATGTGTACCTATTCCAAATTATCTAAGAGATGAGGAGATCATTATGGTATCCACGGGAGCAAAGTATTTTCCCTTCCTCCTATACAATCTCTTTCGGTCTAAAAAAGGGAAGTGGATCAAGTGGATGTATAAAATGCAAGATTAACTTGCTAACTGCAACCAAAGCAGCTAGTACTGTTCCAGTATACAAAAATGGCATGCATTAAAAAACTGCTTAGTCTCCTTAGTCTACGCTGAGTAGTGGCACTGCTTACCTTGCCTTTGGTGAAGATAAGTTTGCTAAATTCATAAAAGAAATTAAACTGATCCACAGGTGAATTTTCCTCACATACAACTTCTTCTTTAAGAGAGATTTTATTAAGTTCCATGAGTAGAGCTCCATCGACATGTTTTCCACATTCTTTCAGGTCCTCATACTTAGTAGGTTCACCTAATTCATAATCTTCTTCAGACAGGGCATCCTCATCCCCTGATCCAGTGTAGGTGTTATCTAGCTCATCTTCATTAGTAATGTCATCCTTGCCTTTCCTTCGGGTAATGGAGAGCCTGGGTTCTTGTTCTTCCTCATCTTCCTCTTCCTCCTCTTCTTCCTCTTCCTCCTCCTCCTCCTCCTCAGAACAGGTGATTTCCAATGTCTGGCCCTGGACTGAAGGGGCAAAGTGGTTTAGGGAGTCTTCTAGTTCATCAGCACCTTCTACGCTTTCTTCATCAGCATTAGCCTTGCCATATAAAGCAGTGAATCTGTCATCCTCTTTAGCGGCAGGATCCTGAAGGCCTTCAAAATCCAAAGAAACGTCCGTCTCACTGCATGTTCTGCCATAGCTGACGAGCTCTCTGTGCTTGCTATCGCTGAAGGCCTGGTCATGGGTGCTCACAGCATGCCGGCTCTCCCTTCCCATTTTCTCTTTCCTGTTTTTACTTTCTGTTTCTTGATGGTACACGTTAAGATCCTCAGAGTCATCACCATTGAGCTCTGCCTGGACACAGTTTGAGTTTTCCGGGTGGACCCTGATCTGTACATTTCCCATCTCCTCAGCTGGTGGACTTCCAAAGCCTTCGCCAGTCTCTTTATGAGTGCAAGAAAGCACCTGCGCCGTGCAAGTATTTGCAGCTGAACTGGTAGTAGCACCGGGACCTTGAGCCAAAACTGAGTTTTTGCATTTATCATCTTTAGTTTGTACATCTGAATCATGATTGACTACTTCTTTAGAATGTTCTGAAATACATGCAACTGGGCTCAGAGGCTTAGGAAGGTTGGACTTAATTTTGTGTGGAAGAGCAAAATATTTATACGTTGTTCTTAAACAATGAAGTATATATTCAAACACGGGCTGATTATTTAACGTTCTTGCCACATTTCTTTTAACAGAGTAAGGATCTGTAACAACAACAACAACAACAATCCATGATTTTATACATTTCTATTTCATGTTTTAAAAATCAGCCTGCTCTACATAAAAACAGACCACAAATAAACAACAGTAAGTTATCACGTTTCTTATATGCTTTTTACAAAAAACTGGGAGCAAGGTCTGAGAAGATACAGTTTAAGAATAAAAAGCAATGTTTTCTGAGACATCTGCTCTCTAAAGAGCCCATTCTGTTCAGAACCAGAACCCATTCCCTATTCACTCTGCGGCTACAGGGACAGAAAAGATGTCGCCAGTGTGGCTCTCATGTTTTTGGGAAGTCTGGTTTTCCCGACAGGCTCTGCTGCTGAGTGCTCTGCCTCCCCACTCAGCCAGGCCCTGAGGATGGTAGAGCTTACCTCCACTCTTCTGCCCTGGGAAGCCCCATCACTGAATTGGCTGGACTGAATTTCAGGGGCGAGAGGGAGGCACCAGGAGGATACACCACTTCTCTCAATCTTTTCTCCTCCCCTAGAACTCCAGCAGGTTAGGCAATTGGCCAGAAGAGCTGAGCCAGAGAAACTGCAGGGGAGGGTTTAAAAATGTGAGATCCCCGTAACTGCACACAGAATTTATGCAAAATGCAAAAAAACCCTCTTATGCAACATAAAGCTTGAAAAAAATCAAGCAAAAATCAGATTTCCATTTAGGAAGTTCTCTAAATTACTTCAAGGAGGAGAATTAAGATTTCTGGAGGGGGTTTCGACCTCCTGACTTTGCAAAACAGAGAAGAGCTAGTCTACTCAGAGGCCCTACAGGGCATGGCAGTGTTGTCTCTGATAGGGTGGCTTCAGTTAAATAAGCCTTTGCAAAAAAAAAAAAAAAAAAAAAGTGTTTTTCTGAGGAAGCGCTAAATGTTTCTGTAGATATCTCAAGCATAACTATCTGTTCCCTCTACCAGAGAGGTAATCCTACCGAGGACATAATTTTTCATGACAGGAGAAAAAGTATTTTCCTCATCTTTGCAAAACTAAACAACAACCCACAGAAAGACTGAATTAACACATCTATAAGTGAACAGTAAGGAGGAAAGGGAGACTCACATATTACTGGGAAAAATGCAAGGGTTTAAGATGTCAAGCCATTGACAAAGAAAGCGAGGACTTAGCCAGCCATTATACCACAAGTAATTCAGCTGTATCATTTCAATACTTGAAAAACCCAGGTGAATGAACTCTTTGGTCTCCTGTAATGACCCCACACAACACATGCAAGATTCTAGCTATTCATTTCACCTTTGAGGGTCAGGGCCTACCTTACAAGTAGGTGCCGAAAAAGAGACTGAAATAAAAAGCATGCTGTTAGACTGACACCTTAAAAAAGGGGGGAGGGGAAAGAATGGGGTTAAAGTTGAGATACCTTCAATGGCAATGCGCTTTTTGGGCCAATCCTTTGATTCCCGAGATATAGATTCTTTGACACGAATACTAATCACTAAATCGGCCAAATTAAATTCTAAAGCATAGAATCGCAGCAATTCCACCCAGAGCTGCCCAACTGGTACTGAAGGCTGGTGTTTTACATCAAATGTTAATGACACCTATTAATAGCAGAAAACAGAGATTAACTCAGATGTCAGCACAATCTGAAATAGAGTTCATTCAAACATCAAATCAGTAAATCTGAACAACCTCAGCAAAGATACGAATTTGATAGTCTATCTAGATAAATCAAACCCCAGGTTCTATTTCGCTTGTGGGATCATGGCATCATTTCACTGCACTCCTGGGATTAGAATACCTTCAAATCTAACTGGCATCAAAAAAACAGACAGGTTAGTTTTATTTAAACATATGGCATTCAATTTTGAAATCTTAGTAACAGGTGGAGAAGTCTGTGCATAGGCTGCTAATCCCTCAGCTCCACTGTTGCAGAAGGCGCCCTTTCAGGTATACACACACAGAGATGGACAGTGGCTAAAGTCATCGAGAATAGGAAACAGTCCTTCTACTGCCTTGATGAAACCACATAAGCACAATGGATGTACCAGTGGGAATTAATTTTAAAGTCAAAGAACTCTTGACACCAGAAATTTGATGCTAGTTTTAGTCATAGACTTCTGACATTTGAACATACTGGCTATAATATATTAGGAAGTATAGAGGACTTAGGATAGGGAAAAAAGTCAGTGGGGCGGGGGGCTTCAAATAATGATTCTGTCACTTCACAGCTCTTAACTGCTCTGTGACTTTGCTTCTAGTCTCAGACTGGCAGCACAGCACAGTGGCTAAGAGAACTGGCTTTGGAACTTTTTTGGACAAGCTTAGGTCTGACTCCACAATCTGCCATGTATTAGCTGTGCATGGTCTTGGTCAAGGTCTGCCGGCTACCTAAGCCCTGGTTTCCTCATCTGACAAATGGGGATAACAGTACCCACCTCAGAGGGTTGTTGGGAGGACTGAGTGACATAGTGTCTGTAAAGTGCTTAGCACAGTGCCTGGCACACAGTGTTCAAAAAATGGCCGCTACCATTATCTGCAGAGTAGGGCTGATACCACCTATAACACAGGATAGTCATGAGGATCACATCAGAGACAAGGGAAAGCATCCGGCAGACTTGGCTGCTCTGCATATTCTTTCAGTTAGGTACAGTCTTGGTAAGCACAAGAAATCCAGATAGCATTGAAACATAATGTCACAACTCTAAGATGCTTTTCAGAGATCAGATAGTGCAACTCTCATAGGTCACAAGAGAAGGAACCGGAGCCCTGAGAGTTCTCATGACATGGCGGGAGTGCACACTGCTCGTCAGCAGCATCTTCTGATCCAGGTACGGTGACTTCTCACCACCACACTCAACTTCCACAGTGTCTAGGGCTCACTGAATTTCAGAAGTGGCAGCATGTTAACCTCTCCGAATAGCACAAAAATAAAACATTAAGTGGTTTTAGCAATAGCTTTTCTTTCATATTATTTCCATAATTCACACAAAAAAAGGTCTTCCTCTATGGTCTACAAATTTGTCTGTGATCACGCTTTGTCATGTCAAGCTTTAAAGTAAGTGGTATGGTAATTCATTAATCACTAAATCTCCACTACAAAGGTTCTGTCAAATAAGATAAAGATGGATTTACAAGGCAGAACTGTTTGAAAATGGAAGTCATCTTGGTCCCAAACACCATAGTCTAGGACACAAAGAAAACCTCCAGAAATTCAAAGCTTTATGAAATTTCACTTCTTTATCACACAGTAGTTTTCAGTGTTACAAAGGATTTTTAAGCATCTCACTTAGGTGAAGCCTCACTTGGGTTAAGCTACTGTCTGCAGTGCCAGCATCCCATATGGGTGCCAGTTCAAGTCCTGGCTTCTCTACTTCTGATTCAGCTCCCTGCTAATTTGCCTGAGAAAGCTGTGGAAGACGGCCCATATACTTGGGCCCCTACACCCATGCGGCAGACCTGGATGAAACTCCTGGCTTCAGCCTGGCCCAGCTCCAGTTGCGGCCATTTGGGGAGTGAACCAGCAGATGGAAAACCTCTCTTTCCCTCTCTGTTAACACTGACTTCCAAATAAATCAATCTTTGGGGGGAAAAGATCTTTAATAATGTAGACAACAGGTACTTAAAACTTTTTTGGCAAAATACTTAGTTTTTTCAGATAAAATTAGAATGGTGGCTAACATTCACTGAGTGCTTACCACATGCTTGGCACTGAGTTAAGCATTCTGTAAATCAATTACCCCATGAGCAGGTACCAAGATTATCACCATTTGCAGGAAGGAAACTGGGGCACAGAAAGATTAAGTAACTTGCCCAAGGACACACAGCTAGGAAGTGGGAAGTTGAGATAAATTTCATATATTCTGGCTTCACAGCCTGTGCTCTCGGACACGACTGGAGCCCCAGATACAAAGCAGATAACATGCTGTTGTTCTGCTGGCGCCACCTCCCTTCTTCCCCCACCCTCCCAGTGCTCAAGGATTCTAGAAAATATAAAATTCACCACTATCTCCTTACTTTCGGCAGGGACTGAAGGAGTGACATGACTTGCTTGTTTGTACAGAGCTGGGATTAGAATGCTGGTCTCAAAGGCTATTTTGTAGATATTGTTGTCATTTTACTCCAAGTACTTATGGGAAGGTCTTGGGGCCCGGTATTACAAACCAACTTGGAACAGAATCTTATTACTAGCATAATTACGTTGTACAGACAGCTGTTTTAAGTTCTAATGGCAATATTTTCCTTGTGCATAAATTCCCCTGCCCCCACACAAGAGTATGAGGCCAGTACATGAACGCATGTTCTTATTCACTGTTATTTTAGTAATTTAAAATGAACTAGCTTTCTACCTATTCAAATTTCACATCATGTAAGATCTAAGCACTTTGAGGAAAAAAAGCAGATTTATCTTTGAACTCTTTTGCAAAGACTCTAGACCCAGAAGATACCACATAAATAACCGAGGGTTTAATGACCTGTATTTTACACCTTTTCTCACTATTTGTTCAACAGACTGAACAGACTACAACAGGAAGCTATGAAATAAAGTTAAGGAAAGAAGAAAGGAAGACTAACTGAATGTGAATTCTGCTATAGACAAATGAAAAAAAAAAACAAAAAACAGACAGTAAAACTAGAAATGGGAGAGAACAGACCTGTCCCCTCCTGACCGGCATCTCTTTGGCTGCATCTTCTTTTGTTGTGTTTGCATCCCCTGAGGCATTATCCGTGTATTCCCAGATCACAGTGTCTTTCTCAATGTCTTTAAGGTTGAAGTTTCCTAATTTGTTTAATGAGAATCCTTCAATCTAAGAAAAATTAGACACAAACTATTACAAGGTAGAAACAGGTACATAACAAAGTGCAGTATCTTGGAGGCATGAAGAGTTACCATACACATAGTTCATTGAAAACACAAAAGAGAACAATTTATAGGGAGGCTAGTGCTGTGGCGCAGTGGGGTAAGCTGCCGTCTGCAGGACTGACATCCCATATGGGATGTTCAAGTCCTGGCTGCTCCATTACCAATGCAGCTCCACTGCCTGGGAAAGCAGTGGAAGATGGCCCAAGTGCTTGGGCCCCTGAACCCACATAGGAGCCCAGAGGAAGCTCCTGGTTCCTCGCTTTGGCCTGACCCAGCCCCAGCCGTTGAGGCCATTTAGGGTGTGAACCAGCGGATGGAAGACCTCTCTCTCTCTTCCTCTTTGTTAACTCTGCCTTTCAAATAAATTGTTAAAAACAACAACAATTTTTAGATTATCTCATCTGTAAATGAAGAAAAAATTTCTTCTGATAGAAAAGACAAAGCTTCTATTTGCTGAAGAAATGGTGACTTTGATCAGCAATTCTTTAGTGACTATCCTAGGAGAAGGCAGCATGGTCCAGTTGCTAGACCCTGAGTTCTGGAGGAAAACTGTCAGGGCCCAGTCTCCGCTCCAGAATGTTCTAACTCAGATCCGGAGGAATGCATTCACTTTTTTCAGGTCTCGGGTTCCTGTGAAAAGGCACCACACCACAACTTCCACCATCAGACAGTTGTGAAATACCTGCTTGTAGTGTTTGAGGGCTCTTTACAAAGTTTGAGGGCAATGGATATTATGAGAACTTTGCATTAATTAAATTCTGGGGGGGAGCTCAAGTAATCTCAAACTACCTTGTTATAACAAATCTGATCTAGTTTGAAAAGAGGCCCTATTGAAGTAACATGAATTCTGATAAAACTGAAGAACAAACAACTAATTTATGGTGAAGCTTGGGTGGAAGAAAGGAGAAGTTACTGATGCCTTATAAAAAGTTTATGAGAACACTGCCAACTCCCTCAACCCCTACCACATCAACAGTTTACAGACAACTGGTTTTAAGAAATGAGATGGTGCTGAAAATAAAGCCTGCAGCAGCAGAACACCTACATCAACTGCAAGGAAAATGTTCATCTTGTTTGTGTCTAATTGAAGACTGATGATTAACAGCAGAACAGTGGCCAACAGCATACACTTCTGATGGTTCAGCTTACACAAGTCTCACTGGAAAACTAAAGTGGAGCCAGCTTTGTGCTTGATGGGTGCCAAAACTGTGGTGCTCAGATCAGCTACAGACGAGAGCAGAGCTTTCAACAGAAATTTTAAACAAGTGGAATCAAGATTGGGAAGCATTTATGCAAAGAACAGTAACACCAGATGAAACACAGCCTTACCATACAATATGATCCTGAAGACAGAGTACCCCTGAAGCCATGCTAACAAGGTGCAAGTGTGGAAGGGGTCCAGTCAAAGGGAAAGCGGACTGGTCAAGAGCAAAGGTCATGGCAACGGTCTCTGGTATGCTTAGGACATTCTGGTTGTTGACTTTCTCGATGGCCAAGCAATGATAATATCTGCTTTTGTGGAGAGAGTGTTTGGACAAAGAGAGCTAAAGCTTTGGCAGAAAAGTGTCTGGGAAAGATTCACCAGGGTCATTCTCTGCCGCAAGGCTGACACTGTCGATCAAACACAGTTTGGCTGTGCTCATTCTCCCTACTGTTGGCCTACTGCCTATTTTACTGACTTTGGTTCCATCTGTGTTTCCTTTCTTCCACTTACTGCTGGTTTAGTTTGTTCTATGATTTCTAGCTTCTTGAGGTGAGACTTCAGGTCACTGATTTTAGACCTTTCTTCTTTAGTTTTAAGTTTTATATTTTTCCATCCATTTACTTTCAATCTACCTGTCTTTACATTTTTACTCTTTCTTCTAGACTGCACACAGTTAAGTCTTACTTTTTTTTTTTTTTTTTAAAAGCATTTATTTATCTGAGAGAGTTCGGGGTAGGGGTGGGGGGATCTTCCATTCTCTGGTTCACTCCCTAAATGGTCTCAATGGCTAGATATGGGCTGATCCAAACCAAGAGCTTCTTCCTTGTCTCCCACAAGGGTGCAAGAGCCCAGGTACTTGGGCCATCTTTCGCTGCTTTCCCAGGCACATTAATAGGAAGCAGCTGAGACTCAAAACTGCACCCATTTGGGATGGCGACAGCTTAACCCACTCTGCCACAGAGCCAGCCTCTTGCTTTTTTTATTTAATCTGATGATCTATGCTGCTTAATGTGGATTTTAGTCCATTAATATTTAAGATAATTGTTGCGAGCTGGCATTGTGGCATAGCAGGTTAAGCCACCATCTGCAGTGCAGTCCCAACTGCTCCACTTCTGATTCAGCTCCCTGCTAATGTCCTTGGGAGAGCAGCAGAGGACAGCCCGAGTGCATGGGCCCCTGCACTCACATGGGCGAGCTGGAAGAAGCTTCTGGCACCTCCTCTCCTTTTCACCCCCAACCCACATGATACACGAAGGCCATAGAGGGTGGAGCTAGACATTTCCCTTCCCCTAGGTAGATCAGGTACTAGTAAAACCCAAGACACTTTAGAATGTAGTCAGAGTTCCCCTGAGGACAGGCTTTTCTTAAGAACAGAATCCTCCAGGCCAGCACTCTGGTGCAGTGGGTTAAAGCCCTGGCCTGAAGCACCAGCATTCCATATGGGTGCCATTTCAAGACTCGCTGCTCCACTTCCTGTCCAGCTCTCTGCTATGGCCTGGGAAAGCAGTGGAAGACACCCCAGGTATTGGGCCCCTGCACCTGTGTGGGGGACATGGAAGAAGCTCCTGGCTTCAGATCCAACTGTTGCGGCCAACTGGGGAGTGAACCAGTGGATGAAGACCTTTCTCTCTCTCTATCTGCCTCTCCTTCTCTGTGTAACGCTGATTTCCAAATAAATAAATCTTGAAAAAAAAAAAAAAAAAAAAAGGAACAGAATCCTCTAGGAGCTAGTAAAAACGGCTCCTTTTCCTAAGATTGACAAAAATATTAGGAGGACCCTCCTAGAATGAAAATTTTTAACTTTTGGGCATTCCCAGTTGAGTCTGGAAACCTGCCAACTACACGAAGCTTCAATGCTGGTACTGGCTCCACTGGCACGATTCTGCTCCAGGGCTTCTGTGCTGGTAAGCTGGGAGTCATTTATTCACCTCTTCTCCAACTGCGGGCAACGTCTGCCCTGTAATCCTAATTGTGCACTGGATCTCAAAACAAGTATTGATTTTCAGTCTGTTAGTTCTTTTCTTGTCTTGACATGAGATGACAACTTCAAACTGGACTGGTTCAGAAGTTAGCCAGACATGCTGAGCTGTACACAGAATTTTGGGATCCATTTCTTTGAACCTTTCCTTTCTGTCTCCCTAACCCCTATTATTTTCTGGTAGTCCTGGTCCTCCGGCCAGGAAGAGGATTGGTCTATCTGCAAAGCTGCTTTGAGGGGGTAGAGCCACCAAGAAATAGCAAGCTCCATCTACATTGGAGACTTGCTCCAAGTGTGGTCTGCCTGCATTTGTTCAGTCTCCAGATATTCATGTAGTTTCTGCCAGAGTTGATAACTCTGCACAGAGGGATCACCAGATTAGTGGTTCACACCCCAGTATCATAAGTGGAAGGCTGACTTTCTACTAATATTTGTTTTCCCACCTTGTTTTAGAAGCTTCGCATTCATTATCTCATTCAAAGTTCAGAATGATATTAAGGCTGATATTAATTAACTGGCTCAAGGTCACAGGATGCAAGTGGAAAAATCTCAATGAATTCCAGTGCTATTTGGCATCCCTACAGTATAAATTGTTTCATAAGGATTAAGTTTATACAACACAAAGGAAGGCAGATTACAAATGATATCTATTAGAACCTAGTAAAACATTGCTGTATGGGATAAAAGATGCTGAGAAATCAGACATAAGCTTGTTCCTAATTTCAACTCATGATGATTACCTTCAAACACATTAAGATCTAGTGACGGGGCCAGCTCTGTAGTACAGTGCTTGAGGCCACCACCTGTGGTGCTGGCATCCCATATGGTGCCAGTTCAAGTCCCACACGCTCCATTTCCAATCCACCTCCCTAATGTGGCTGGAAAAGTAGTGGAAGATGGTCTCAATGTTTGGGCCCCTGCACCCATGTGGGAGAGCCAGATGAAGCTCCTGGCATCTGGCTTCTTGCTTCAGCCTAGCCCAGCCCTGGCCACTGCAGTCATTTGGGGTGTGAACTGGGGGATGGAAAGTCGATCTCTCTCTCTCCCTCTCTCTTTCCGTCTCTGCCTCTCCATAACTCTACCTTTTGAGTAAGTAAATAATCTTAAAAACAAAAAAACTAGTGACAATAAAGTGGGGATTTTGACTGGGAGTCAAGAAGCTGAAGGATAGACTCCAACATAAAAAAGATGTTTTGGGACAGAATGGTCCTGAGACAGATCAGAGCCCCAAAGCACCATACACTACTCTTCTAGCTTTGTTCAACTTTGTAATCCCCTCAGGACCTAGCACAATGACTTGTGCACACAGAAATTTAAAGACTGACTGAATTAACAGTTTAGATACTGTCACACACATACTTGTAATTATGAAGTTTTCATTAGATTTCCTGTAGAAATAATGTATGTAAATGATGTGGCACACGCAATAATTCCTTTCCCCTCACTGCTTCATATTTTTGAGTAGGTTACTGGCAGAAACCAGTAAGCCAATGCCTGACTAGTCAAAAACATGGAAAACTGCAGATCATTTTGGTTCAAGCAGTATAGCTCGCCTTATCTGATCAGCAGAATCCAGTCCACTGTTTCAGCACTTTGCTGCTTTTTATCATTAAAAAGTTTGAAAAGTCCAATGATATCATAAAAATCAAATTAGAGATTTTTCATTAGTACTGCAAAGGAAATATGCAGTGGTCATAGGAAAGGGTATTCCTACTGCTCTTATAAAAAATTCCCAGGGGAATCGCACTGCCAGATAGGAAACCCCTTTGTTCCTGCAGTCTCATGTCCATGACCTGTGACTGGTTAGACAAGACCAGGACACGTGAAAGGCAGATCTTACGCAGTAACACAGCGGTGAGCAAGGCAACACACGCAACCTGCCCCAAGGCCCTTTAAGGCACAGGAGTCAAACTGGTTTGGTTCCATCCTTAACTCCTGGATCAAAATGAAAAAGACAACTTCAAAGGCTTTCACAGATCTCCATCTGGGCCTGGTGGAAGAGGTTATTTACTAACCAAGAGTTCACAGCTCTCTCTTTTTTTCCTACCAGGAAAGTAGTCTGGCAAAGGTACCCTCCTGTGGCCTTCAACTCTTTGATTTCAATATCTTAGGCACAAAGAGAGCTACCTTGAACATACAGCTAACTTGAAAACACAGCCTATGGGAAGGAGCTATTTCTATGTCAGTCTTTATTCCTAAACCTAGCAGATGAAGTCCCTGCTTAATTCTAAGTCTAGCTAAATAGAAAGTAAACATTTCCTACAGTCATATTATGATCGTACTCACATTTAAGAACTACTGCTCTAGAACACGAGAAAGATACTTGGGTGCAGAAAGTAGAAAAGTAGTTAAAATACCAATATACTAATTTAATCTTTTTCCCTAAGCGAGTCTTTCTATAAAATAAGTACATGCGGCCGGCGCCGCGGCTCACTAGGCTAATCCTCCGCCTTGCGGCGCCGGCACACCGGGTTCTAGTCCCGGTCGGGGCGCCGGATTCTGTCCCGGTTGCCCCTCTTCCAGGCCAGCCCTCTGCTGTGGCCAGGGAGTGCAGTGGAGGATGGCCCAGGTGCTTGGGCCCTGCACCCCATGGGAGACCAGGAAAAGCACCTGGCTCCTGGCTCCTGCCATCGGATCAGCACAGTGCGCCGGCCACAGCGCGCCGGCCGCGGCGGCCATTGGAGGGTGAACCAACGGCAAAGGAAGACCTTTCTCTCTGTCTCTCTCTCTCACTGTCCACTCTGCCTGTCAAAAAAAAAAAAAAAAAAAAATAAGTACATGCGCAAGAGTATATCAAGATAAACACCTAGGGATTAAAAATGAAGTTTCCAAGAAGATGAGAATAACATCATTTTTCATCTTTCAAACAGCCTGTTCTTAGAGTATATTGTATGAACTTAATCAATTCAGCTTCAATTTATCCAGAGAGTGATCATATCACTACAGTCTAATTCACCTTAAACATAATAGCAAACTATTACTCAAGAAGTAATTGTTAAGCTCTGCATTTTGTAGCATAGGTAGAAATTTCAACATTTACATTTTCTTTTGTTTTATAGGTAATAGTGAATAAAGAGAAATAAAGACTACCAACTTAGTGAATCAAATACTTCCTAGATTTTGTCTGATATGTAAATTCAAGTATCAAGTTAGAAAACTCTATCCCAAGAAAGGATGTATCAAATGACAGATTTAAAATAAGTTCACCGGGCCAGCGCTGTGGTGTAGTGGGTAAAGCTACCACCTGCAGTGCTGGCATCCCATATGGGCACCAGTTCAAGTCCTGGCTGCTCCACTTCCGATCTAGCTCCCTGCTAATGTGTCTTGGAAAGCAGCAGAGGATGGCCCAAGCGGGCTCCTTCACCCATGGATCGGCACAGCTCTAGCTGTTGCGGCCATTTGGGGAGTAGACTAGCAGATGGAAGACCTCTCTCTCTGCCTCTGCCTCTCTGTAACTCTGCCTTTCAAATAAATTAAATAAATCATTAAAGAAAAATAAGTTCACTATTTCTTGTTTGAAATTCTCAGAACAACTTTTGTTTTAAAAATTTAGAGATTTTGCAGTTTAAAAAAGTAGTGATACCTTTAGCAAGCTACAGGGTATCTTAACACACTGACGTATTTTAGCAACGAGTGGTATGAATAGTCACAACAGAATAAATAAATCATCTCAGTTCTGGTTAGGTCTGCAGATTCTGAAATTATGCATCATGGATTGCAGACTTCTAATAAAATCAGTATAAGTTATAAAAGCAAAAAAAATTTTTTTACCCATGATCCTAGATAAACAGGGAGAAGGGGTTCTTTCCTTTGTTGAAGAAAAAAAATGGCCATGAGGGCAAACACATAGGGTGGCAGGCCTCCTTCTTCAGGGCGATCTATACTGCAAAGCTGAAAACGAGAAAAAGAGGACAAGCAGTCTTTTTGCCACAACTTGTTACTTATATCATTTGACCTAAAACCTGTAACTTCACTCCCTTTTACTGCATAATTTAGATTCTTCAAAATGCAATACCACAGCAACAAAACACACAACTTTCTTACATTTTTGCAGTAGCTACATATTGCGGTTCCAATTTCAAATACATAATCTTGTTAACGAAACCCACTCATGAAAGGCCCTAAAATACAATCTGCTATTTCACTTTTTGACATTTATAGTAAATCCACTTACATGGTTAAAACAAATGCTAATTAAGTGAAAATGATAGTTCAGCTCCAAATGCAAGCCAACTGGCCTGCTCAGTTTAATGGTCCTTTCTTCCTAACCTACAGCATTGCAAATGCATGTTCTGGTCAACAAAGGTGATTTAGGGAGCGAATGTGAGCAAACTCATCAGCACTAACAGAAACAACAACTGAAGAAGGGCCTACTTAGTGCTGAAGCAGGGGGTGGCTCCAACATAGCATATTATAATCATGAATTCACTCAACTAAGGGCGGGGTACCCTCTGCCCCTTCCGGATCCACAAAACAGGAACTATCTATGGCTAACACTATACCTTTAATCAGTGAAGCTTCTGTGTTCTCTACAGTGAACCTCACAGAATGTTCATTTTATAAACATGATGTGATCTTACAAGGGAGAAGGGGATTCCGAAAGGCTCTGCTGCTTATTAGACCACCATGACTGGAGTACTTATATTTAAAGCAACATGGAAATGTAAGCAAGCCCAGATAGAGTATCTTCAATTTTTTTGGCATCCCTGGATTATAGTAGAAATAGTATGAGAAGTTTTATCTTAAACGTTCCTCTACTGAAGAACCACCTATGGAAACTAGTTAAAATGCAAACTGTTATTCTAGATCTCTTGTTTTGATCCACAAATCTAATTTTTAATAAGCATTACAAGTCATTTTGATCTTCTGAGCAATACGGTTATAGTAAGACACAAACACTGAATCTTCCTCGAGTTTCTGTTCCAATATTCTGATGCATATGCTCCTGATGTCAACAGATAAGCATCTAAAGGTTTTAAGATGATATAAACTGAGTAAAAGATCACATCACACTGCATATACCCATGTTAGATGCACAAATGTATACATGCATTTAAGAAATGCAAACCTACCTTTGCCCAGTACCTAAATGCAATCACCAAAGGAACGAGTTTGGGCTCTGCTTTTCCAAGGACAGTTAAGTGTTTTGTCGTCAGACAAGCGTTTTCATTTCCTGCACTCACTTTACACAGCAGACCACTAGTGGAGGTGAGGTAGAAGAATAAAGTGTTACATATGCATCAGGTGCCTTTCACACCAACAGCTAATTTACAATGAGAATAAATCAATACTTTTTAAAAACTAAAGTAAAAAGCTAGCAGCCGGCATTGTGGCATAGCAAGTAAAGCTGTTGCCTGCGGCGCCAGCATCCCATATGGGCTCTGGTTCAAGACCCAACTGCTCCACTTCCCATCCAGCTCTCTGCTATGGCCTGGGAAAACAGGAAAGGATGGCACAAGTCCTTCGGCCCCTGTACCCACATGGGAGACCCAGAAGAAGCTCCTGGCTTCTGGCGTTGGATTGGCCCAGCTCTGGCCATGGCAGCCATTTGGGGAGTGAGCCAGCAGATGGACAATCTATCTCTCCCTCTCTTAACCAAGTAATTCTGACTTTTAAATAAATAAATAATTCTTTAAAAAAAAAAAAAAGTAAAACACACATTCAATCTTTTGGGTCACTTAAGAAATTGGACATAAAAAAAATGAGGAGCAAGTGTGGTGGCACAGTTGGTTAAGCCACTGCTTGGGTTACTTATATCCCATGTTGGAATGCTGCTTAGAGTCCCAGCTACTCTGCTTCCAGTCCAGCCTCCTGTTACTGTGCCTGGGAGGGCGGCAGACAATGGCCTTGGTACTTGGTTTTTTGCCATCCACATGGGAGATGTGAATGGAGTTCCCAGCTCCAGACTTCAGCCTGGCCCAGCCCAGCTGTAGAAGGGATCTGGGGAGTGAACCAGTGGATACAAAATATGTCTCTGTCACTCTGCCTTTCAAATAGATAAGTAAGTAAATAAATAAAAATTTAAAAAATAGAGAGGACAGCTACATTCTGAGTAAATTATTTTACAGAACTTGAGTTTTGTTTTCATGCATTAAAAGTATTGGGGGGCATGCAAATAGGAAAATATTACAAAATGCCTCCAATAGAAGTCTGATTCATCTTTTTAAATAAAAGAAGGCTTTCCCAAGAGTCACACAGCCTACAAACCACCCACTTATGGTGGCAATGGTAATGCTTCTGGAAGGAGGGACAGACAGGTGCAGTCACAGGAATTGCTACTCAGCACATAAATGCTGCTAGAAAGGACAGCAAAGAAAACGATTAGTGCAAGTGATTATTTGATAATGTGTAACCTAGTTGAAATGGGTCAAAAAGCTTCCAGCCTGTATTTCTTCCTTCTAATTAATTTTATTATTTTTTAAATAAAAAAATTTAACCTTCTTGCATCCAGTGTTGTAAGTATAGGGAGGAGACGTGCATTGTGGCAAAACAGGTTAAGCCGCCACCTGCAATACAACAGCGCTGCCAGCATCCCATACTGGCTGCTCTACTTCCAATCCAGCTCCCTGCTAAGGTGCCTGAGAAAGGAGCAGAAGATGGCCCAAGTGCTTGAGCCACTGCACCCAAGTGGGAAACCCAGATGAAGTTAGTAGCTCCTGCCTTTGGCCTGGCCCAACTCTGGCTACTGTAGCCATTTGGGGAGTAAACCAGTGGCTGGAAGATCTCTCCTCTCTCTGTGTATGTGTGTGTCACTCTGACTTCTAAATAAATAAATCAAATTAAAGAAAGAGATGAAGTATACAGAGAAGCTAGACGCAGATCTGGTAAATAACCACATAAGGTTACATCTAGAAATCAGTCATTAGGTTTAGTGATGTTCAATAAATATTAGCAACTTAAAGAAACTGAGACCTTTGCTTTTCTCTGCACACTACCACCGGCACCCTCGCGTGGAAATCCGCATCAACTTCAATAAAAGAGTCTGCGGGAAAAAACATTAGGCACGTTAATTAAAGCCATGTTTAAAAGCATAACCAGAGAAAGTTCAAGAACCAGTTGTGACTTTATCTCCTTGGTCTTTTGAAAGATCATTACTTTAAAAAGGCTCTAAAATGACTTGAAGAGAAAAAAATTGTATTCAAGAATCAAGTATCACCATATTAATTACAATCTTTAATATTAACTAAAAAAGCTAATTAGGAATGACTACATCAGTAAACATTTAAGTGTTATGTGGTTAACATAACTGGAAATATGGATAGTACACTTAAAAGCAAAACTGATGCAAAAGCCACTAAAATGTTTTGTCAAAATACATATTTGATTGAAGAAAGAAGAAATGTTTAAATGTTTTACTCAACCCAAACAGAAGGCTAGGAATGACTAATGCAAGAGATAAGAGAATCTGATGAGGTCTTTGCCAAGCACAAAAGCCATTGAGCTTCATGTTGGCCATTACATTGGATGCAACTGATAAATCTAATTGGGGGAATGCAAACTGGTCAAGCCACTATGGAAATCAGTCTGGAGATTCCTCAGAAACCTGAATATAACCCTACCGTTCGACCCAGCCATCCCACTCCTTGGAATTTACCCAAAGGAGTTTAAATTGATAAACAAAAAAGCGGTCTGCACCCTAATGTTTATTGCAGCACAATTCACAATAGCCAAGACCTGGAACCAACCTAAATGCCCATCAATGGTAGACTGGATAAAGAAATTATGGGATATGTATTCTTTAGAGTACTATACCGCAGTAAGAAACAACGAAATCCAGTCATTTGCAACAAAATGGAGGAATCTGGAACACATCATGCTGAGTGAAGTAAGCCAGTCCCAAAGGGACAAATACCATATGTTCTCCCTGATCGGTGACAACTGACTGAACACCAAAAAGGAAACCTCCTGAAGTGAAATGGACACTATGAGAAATGGTGACTTGATCAGCATAGACCTGACTGCTAATGGACAACTTAATACATTATCCCTCATAGTATTTTTTTTTTTGTCTGTTCTACTTAATATGACTGGTTTAATTCTGTAATTATCACACAGTTATTCTTAAGTGTTGAAAATTAACTGAAATGTGATCCCTGTTAAACATAAGAGTGGGAATAAGAGAGGGAAGAGATGTATAATTTGGGGCATGCTCAGGCTGACTTGCCCCAATTGGTAGAGTTGGAAACATACCAGGGGATTCCAATTCAATCCCATCAAGGTGGCATGTACCAATGACATCTCACTATTCCAAGTGATCAATTTCAGTTCACAATTGATCATAATGAAAGGACTAAGAGTCAAAGGGAGCACATAAACAAGTCTAGTATCTGCTAACACCAACCGATAGAATAAATAAAGGGGAGAGTGATCCAACATGGGAAGTGAGATACTCAGCAGACTCATAGAATGGCGGATGTCCTAAATAGCACTCTGGCCTCAGAATCAGCCCTAAAGGCACTCGGATCTGGCTGAAAAGCCCATGAGAGTATTTCAGGCATGGAAAGCCAAGACACTCTGGCAAAAAGATCTCTGTGAGTGAGATCCTAGTGGAAAGAACAGGTCTTCAAAGAGGGAGGTGCCTTTCTCTGAAGGGAGGAGAGAACCTCCACTTTGACTATGACCGTGTCTAAACAAGATAAGAGTCGGAGAACTCAGAGGGCTTCCATAGCCTTGGAAACTCATAACTGGTGCATAGGGAGATTACTGATGCCATAAACAGGAGTGTCAATTTGTAAAGTCAACAACAGGAGTCACTGTGCACTTACTCCTCATGTAGGATCTCTGTCCTTAACGTGCTGTACACTGAGGCTTAATGCTATAACGAGTACTCAAACAGTATATTTCACTTTGTGTTTCTATGGGGGTGCAAACGATTGAAATCTTTACTTAATGTACACTAAACTGATCTTCTGTTAAAAAAAAAAAAAAAAAAAGAAATTATCAATTCCCAACTTGACTCTCACTGGGATTAAACATGACAATAGGTCTGATCTGATTTCATCATCATTTAAAAAAAAATCATCTATTATTTTTCACTTTATGTTTCTGTGTGGGAGCAAACTGTTGAAATCCTTACTTAAGGTATACTAAGCTGATCTTCTGTATATTAAGATAATCGAAAATGAATCTTGATGTGAATGGAAGGGGAGAGGGAGTGGGAAAGGGGAGGGTTGTGGGTGGGAGGGACGGTATGGGGGGGGAAGCCATTGTAACCCATGAGTCGTACTTTGGAAATTTATATTCATTAAATAAAAGATTAAAAAAAAAATCTAATTGGGAGTAACTCTTTGCAAATTCATTTATCAGCCTTATCACACCTTTAGGTCTGTAAAAATGTTAATTTAAAGCAGAGCTAAATAAACAAAAAGTAATGCTTCAGCTTTACAAGAATAAAGCTTACATATTTTGTGTTTCTCAGTCATGGTATAGGACTCATTTAATCTGTAAAGCTAAGGCTCTACTTATGAAATGGCTGCTTTGCATAACTATTAACAGTATGTCTGTTAATAACTCATTGGCATTTGCTTTGATTTTGTATTGGATGTTACCCATATAAATAATTTTAAAACCATGACTATTTTCAAAGATTAATAAATAAATTACATTCAAGTTATAGATAAACAAGAGATTTATGAGTAAAATGTAGAAAGAATTTGTCCTTACCACTGTTCTTTAAACACTCTTGAACAAGTAAGAGGACATCTGGCTGAGACATCTAGGAAATAAAGCAGTGAAAACATGAAATAATCCCTGCGTACTTTGGCTTCATTGATACAGTCAACCGAAGTTCCTAGACGCTTTTAAAATTAGAAACGCACCCTGTGACCAGAGTAAAGGAATTACTCCTGCTGTCATGCTGTGCACAAACATCAAAGATGAGCACGAAATGATGAGCATGGACAAAAGAGACGTACTATGCAATTAACTCCTGACTGATTGTTGAAGTCAATGGTCTATTAGAAAATCTCACAGTAGCTGGAAGTTAACAATGTTACCTGTCACTCTGTAACAAGACCACTTTAACAGGTGGTTTATGGGTCTTGATTGCAGAATTGCCATTCTCTAATCTGTAGTCCAGATAGGAACCAAAACCATTTAAAAATCATGGAATGGATCTTGAAAATTCTCATTGACTCCTTACTTCCCTGAAGTCAAACTCACTCTCCTGGCAATGGACTACAATGCACATTGGGACCCTGCCTTTCGCTCCATTCCAACCCCAGGCTTTTCGTTCTCTTGGTCCCTGTGCCACACCCATGCCATCTTTCAGCTTCCTGAATAAACACTCTTCACTGATTCAAACTGCAGATGCTGCCCCTTCTGTCTGAAACCCTCTTTCGTGTTTTCTTCTTCCCTTGGCTGGCTCCTCCTCATCTTCCAGAGTTCGGTTAAATGTTTTCTCTGTAAGGGGCCTTTAAGACGGCTGTATCTCTGCACAGTCCCTGTTGTTTTCTGTCAGTGACCCCTGTTTCCCTGTATGGCTTTCATGATAATCAGTGATCTCCTTTACTAGATACTTCCATGAATGAGGACCCACATCTGTTTTGTCCTTTTGAGTACAATAAGGTGGCCACCATACACCAGAGATCTAGTGATTAAATTTGCTAATTGAATGAATGACATTAAATCAAAATAACTGCTTTGGTTGGCAAATCACTGATCAGAATTTAAGGCTAAAAGAACAGTAAAATCTATCAGCTAGCTGGCCATTAGCTACAGGAGTCATATATGGCAAGGAAAGTTACGAAATAAGAATGTTTTGGGCTGGAACCCCAAAACCTGTATTTTAAACTAGCAATTAGGCACAATCCAACTAAAATCTGGCCTGCGAAAACCTCCAGTAGATAAATGTTGATTTACAACAGTGTCTTCCAGGTTTAAAATTCTGACTCATCTACATCTACCTGAATTATGCTTAAACCAGAAATTCAAGGCTTAGTGTGATTGCTTAAAAGCACAATTATTTTAACAAAATAGGTATACTTATAAAGAAAGAGGAACTCAGGAGCTTTATATTAAGTTTTAGATCATAAACGTTTACCTATCTATACTGTTTAAAATCTGAATTTCCAGGGCCTGTGTTGTGGCCCAGTAGGTTAAGCCACTGCCTGTCAGGCTAGTGTCCCATACTGGAGTGCCAGTTCAAGCCATGGCTGCTCAGCATCCAATGCAGCTCCAAGCTCCATGCTAAAACGCCTTGGAAAGCAGCAGAAGATCGCTCAACTATGTGAGCCCCTGCCACACAAGTAGACTCAGAGTTCCTGGCTCCTTGCTTTGGACTGAACCAACCCCTGTCCTCGCAGCCATTTGGGAAGCAAACCAGCAGACAGAAGATCCAACTCTCTTGCTCTCTCTGCCTTTCAAATAAATAAAATAAATCTTTTAAACAAATATATCGCAGAAAGGAAAC
This sequence comes from Oryctolagus cuniculus, assembly GCF_051225735.1. Taxonomy (NCBI): domain Eukaryota; kingdom Metazoa; phylum Chordata; class Mammalia; order Lagomorpha; family Leporidae; genus Oryctolagus; species Oryctolagus cuniculus. The sequence goes on along the minus strand of NC_142867.1, from coordinate 144,295,607 downwards.
TCATCAGCAATCACAGTCCATGTGAATTACATAACTCTCAGACTGAATTTAAAAACCCAGTTATGGGGGTTGGCACTGTGGCACAGAGGTTAAAGCCGTTGCCTGCGGTGCCAGCATCCCATATGACTGCTAGTTCGAGTCCCGGCTGCTCCACTTCCAATCTAGCTCTCTGCTGTGGCCCAGGAAAACAGAAGATGGTCCAAGTGCTTGGGTGCTTGCACGCACGTGGGAGACCAGGAAGAGGCTCCTGGCTCCTGGCTTCCAATCTATGTAGCTCTGGCCACTGTGGCCAATCGGGGAGTGAACCAGTGGATGGAAGATCGATCCCTCCCTCCCTCCCTCCCTCTCTCTGCCTCTCCTTCTCTGTGTAACTCTTTCAAATAAATAAATAAATCTTTAAAAAAAAAACCTAGATATGCACTTGTTTAGATGCAGAACGTGTGAAAATAAAGGGAAAGAAAATTATATACAAGACAAACGTTAATTTAAAACAAAGAAGTATGAAAGATCTGTAGAGTAATATGTAAACACAAAAACCTGTCAAAATTTTTTAAAATATCCTGAAGCCAAAGGTAAGTCAAAGATATAAAATAGAAATTTTTAGGAAAAAATTGCCACCTTTATACTTAAATATCTAAAATACAAGGGAAATTTTAAAAGTTCATGAAAAATGGAATAAAACATTTAATATGGTTAAAAAAAAACTTTGAAATTCATGTATAGTCTTTTCTGTGACATGCATTTTTATGAACTTTTCCAGGACCCCTCATATATACCTCAAATTTGAAAGAAGGAATTGAAAGAATTTTCACACCAGTTTGAAAATTCCAGAGTTTCACTTTGTACTTACAATAGCTGGAAATTGAATGTCAATGTTTACATCTGAATTTCTGAAACCCATTCTGCTACAGGAAGAGCCATATAATCTCAGAGAACAATCTAAAAAACAAGTAAAAGACACAAAAGATAAAATTTCTCAAAAACTATAACCCTCCTATTGTAGAACTGGAACTATCACTTAAAGGTACACACAAAAACAAAACTGTATTCAAGGCTGGCTAAACTAAAGATGGGACGAGGTGACTCTGTTCTCCCTGAATGCTTTTATCAGGGAAGGCTGTGAGGACCGTGGTTCAGCTGAACAGTCACTCTTAGGTCAGCAGTAAAACAAACTAGAAAGTTCCTACATTATCATGCTACCATTTTTTTTATGTGAAAGTCCTAAGGATGCCTAACTTTATTTTACAATTAAAAGCCTGATGTACACTCAAGAGCAAACATTTCATCTTGTAGAAAGCACGCCGAGGTACAATTTAAAGAGCTTATTTCAACTGAACAATAGTAAATAGGATCTTTCAACATAAACTTAGTTTTATCATGAATTACTACATTATTAACAAAATGCACTTGACATAACATCATCCCCCTAAAAAAATTCTTGACTAATCATTACAATAACATTGATAGAACTTGAAATTCACTCTTGCCTATTCAAAGGGGCTTCAAAAAGTTCATGAAAAAGGAGTTAAAAGAAATTCTGAAATCCATGCATGTGAGGGATCTTCCTAGTTCATGGAAAAGGCATATATTAGAAAACATTCATCACAAATTCCAAAAATTTTTATACTATAATAAACATATTTTAATTCCATTTTCCACGAACTTTTTGAAGTATCCACATTTATTTGCATCTTTTTACTACTATTGTACCAAAACATATTTTCTCATCAAGGGTTTTTGATTTTTTTATTCAAATGATTTCGCTGGGTTTTAACAGCTTTCCATAATATAGCACATTCAATTTTACATGGAATTCTATGGCAAAAAAATAAAAAAATAAATCACTGAAATTACAAATGACTTTTCTGAGATATCTATATAATGAAATGCAGGTTCCCTTTTCTTATTCTTAGAAAGTGTATGTGTGTGCACCTGCACCCACTTGTGTTACAAGGACTACATGCACGATCTTCCAACTGAACAAAGAATTCTAAGGGTTATAAGGTAATTGTAACCTCAGCTGTGAATCAGAAGCACTGTGGAGCTTTCTAAAAGTGGTTCTTCATAGTACTAAAGATAATTGTGATTCTCATGTACAGACAGGACTGAGAATGATTAAGCCATTCCAGCTCTGTACTTAAACAGGAACAGGGGAGGGGGGCGGTGCAGAGGCAGGGTTTGTTGCTGTCAAAAACTGATAGTAGCTATGTTGGGCATTTACCATACCTGCCCTTAAATTTTCATAAGTAGCACACTCTAGTTTTCCCTGCTCCCTGCCCCACGATCTAAAATTAAAAACAAGCATCAGACAGACATAACTTTGAAACTAAACAGTACACAAAACCCATGAACAAATCATTTACAAAGTAGTTTTTCAAGCTCATGTTACCATTTTTTTAATGTACCCATAAATAAGAACTTTTTTTGTTTTAAATAGGTAACTTGATGATAGAATACTTCTCTTTAACTCAAAATACTGTGTCATTTTAGACAAGTAAAAAGGTAAACAAATGTACACATGAATAGTCCCATAGTTCCCCCATAGTATGTGCCATCCTACTTGAAGTTCATACACACAATGAAATTTTTAACTACAACAGGTTTATAATAATCTTGCATGTAAAAATTTCTGTTATTTTGGGGGAAGGCAGAAAAAACAAACAAAAAAACCATTAAAAACAAGACCAGACCTTTAGAACATGGCAAATGAGTTTTTAAATAGGTGAAAATCACTACTGTCAGGAAAAATGAATGAGGTACTTTCAGGTAGCTAAACAAAAAACAAATCTGGAAAATACCTGGTAACTTGTGTTGGAACACATTTTCCATGATACGTTTAATTTCTAGCCTCTGTTCCAGGTTCTCATTGTGTAAGCCAGACTCCTGTACCACTTTGTCAATGGCAATGCCAATTGCATTTATCTGGGAGGGTGTTGGCGGGGGTAACGTAGTGAGCAACTCTTCCTCCTGCTTCTCCTTTTAAGATCAATGTTGAAATTAAAAATGACTCACACAGTTTTTACCTTCTACCATTCACTGAGACAACACCCTATAGAATTTTCTGGAATTTTTTTCTAAGCCCTTTTTGCTTTATCTGTGTTACTCTTCATCCTGTCACACACATACACACTGCTTTACGCATATCACATGGGTTGGTGATAACAGAGTAGGCAGGAATAAGGAGAAAGAGCAAGGAAAGAATATTAAAACAGCAATGACAAACTGATAGTTTGCTTTTCACTAGATCCCATCAATGACTATATTTTCTGATACTGTCCGTTAGATAGCTCAAGACTGCCCAGCAGACACATCCTACCAGTATATTTGGCTAAAATCAACAAAGTATTGAAGTTATGAACATCGTGGCCTTAAGGAAAGCAAACCACAAAGGTGATGCGCAGGAACAACTGGCAGGTATGTGTATTTGTTTGTGTTACATATAATTTACCTTAATGTTTTTCTTGTGCCTCTTCTCTTTGATATGCTTATGGGCAAACGCAATGGATTCAATTAAAACATCACAGAGTTTACAGGTGTACTTTGCTGTAGGGTAGTTTCGTGGTCGCTATAATTTGAAGAGATTGAGAGAGAGATACACATGGATTCCCAAACTTACAGGTAAATAAAATTACCCAAATAATTTCTCCTTCACTTTAAAAACTGTTAAACTGTTAAAGTGCTATCCCAACTGTAATATTTAAGTATAACAGCGATTACTCTGAATTTCGTTAAGTCATACTAATCACGAAATAGCACTTTCAGCCTGTACTAGTGAAATACTGACAACCAAAGTAAGACACGTAACTGCATCAAAGCCATTCCCAACCACTAACAATTTCTCCTGAAACAAGGATTTCAACTAGCAACTACACGGACAGGTTGTTACCCTTTTCAGTCTGTCAATGCAGTCTCTTCTCAGCCACTCCTCGGCCTGCTGTAAGCCCAGTAGCTCCTTTGCTGAAAGCACAGACTCATCGATCACAGGCCCTTCCAACTCTCCATCTTGCTCATTTTCCTCATTTCTCGTTTTCCGTGCTCTCCTAGGTCTGGATCGCTGCTTCTTGTTTTCTTAAGTTGGGGGGAAATATTATTGGCACAATTGAATAATACCACTCCTGAATAAAAAGCAGAACCTACATACTTATTAATTAAATCATAGGACAGAACAAATGGCATCTGAACAGAACCAAAGGAAAGGTAGCTGCCCCAGGGACAAAATGTCTGAATATTTAGTAAGCACCTCACTTGGATACATCAACTCATAGAAATCACCTTTTTGAAAAACTTAAAATGAATTCTACTTCAATAACATAACATGATTTTATTATCTCTTCCTTGTGTACTACAGAGCATACTCAAGCAATAAGAAAAATCCTCTGAAGGCAAGTCTACCTGTAATTCTAATACATGTGACATATTATTCTATATATAAATTCTAGTGTACCTGTAAGTACATCTATTATTCTAATAAAAATCACCTACATTTGCCTTCACTTAAAAAAAAAAAATTACTTATCAGGGCCAGTGCTGGGCCTACACCTGTTCCCGTGTGGCAACAGCATCCCATATGGGCACTGGTTCCAGTCCTGGCTGCTCCACTTCCGATCCAGCTCCCTGCTAATGGCCTGGGAAAGCGGCACAAGATGGTCCAAGTGCTTGGGCCCTTGAACCCACATGGGAGACCAGGAGGATGCTCCTGACCCCTGGCTTCGGAATGACCCAGCTCCGCCATCTGGGGAGTGAACAGGCAGATGGAACCTGTCTCTCCCTCTGTCTGTCAGTAACACCACCTCTCAAATAAGTAAAATTTTAAAACAAATTTATTTGAAAGGCGAGGTTACAGAGAGAGAGGAGAGAGAGAGATCTTCCACCTGCCAATTCACTCCCAAATGGCCACGACAGCCAGGGCTAGGCCAGGTTGAAGCCAGGAGTCAAGAGCGTCTTCCAAGTCTCCTACACAGGCAGCAGGGGCCCAAGGACTCGAGTCATCTTCTACTGCTTCCCAGGCACATTAGCAGGAAGCTGGGTCAGAAGTGGAGCAGCCCCAACAAGAACTAGTGCCATATGGGATGCTGGCACAGCAAGCAGTGGCTTAACCCACTATGCCACAACAAGGGTCTCTGCTTTTACTTTTTAAGTGAACAATCTCAATGGAGTAAAATTGGACAGTCCTGTATATCACAGAGCTGAGTGCATTATCTTCTGTAAGGAGCAATCAATCAGTAAGCTGCAAATTAAGCCTTCAATAACATAACTGGGGCACCTTCCATTAACATCAAGCTGCCCAAGCCAAGACCTTATTTACTGAGGACGATCCCACACTATTTTCACTTTCATTTTCTTTGAACGGCCTGTCCACTGGGCATATTTCAAAGGAAAAAACAATTAACAGTTGAAGTAAATTTTATATAAGTACAAATTCATTTGTTTATAAATACTATTACAATCTTTATAATAAATGCTCTTGTTTTCAACTTAGCAAATTTTCAACCTGTGAAACAAGATAGTTGTGGGGTTAAACTATAAAAATGTGTTTGAAAACAGCTTTGATAACTCTTCAGTCAAGTTCTGAAAATGAAGTTAACACATACAATTAAAATAAAACTTATAAATCCACCTCCACTTAAAAAAAGTTATTGCCAAGAGCTCCAAAGGACAAACAGCAAAGACTGTGCCTAAACCATGAGATGAATATAATGAAATTCTGCCCAAGATTTTATACTGCAATGTGGCAATTTTTATTCTTTACTTTTTTTGGCAATTTTTAAACATTACAGAAGTGCAAGAAAAAGTTTTTAAATAAAAAAAATCAAAATGGAGTGAACAGATAAAAAACTAAACAGTAGTCACTTGGACAGAAAATCAGGCTACCCCACAAACTTTCTCTTTATACCCTACACCCAATTAACACATTAACACATGATCCCTTGAGGTCAATGTATACTTAGTATAAACAAATTTTTGAGGTAAGCACTGCTTTTAACTTAAAGCTGTGTCCATTCTCATTTAGTTTGCTTGTCTTTAAAACTCTTAGCTTTTTGGGGTCGGTGTAGAGCCACTGCCTGCAGTGCCAGCATCCCATATGGGCACCGGTTCCAGTCCCGGCTGCTCCACTTCCGATCCAGGTCTCTGTTATGGCTTGAGAAAGCAGCAGAAGATGGCTCTTCCACTTCTGATCCAGCTCTCTGCTATGGCCTGGGAAAGCAGCAGAAACTGGCCCAAGTCCTTGGGCCCCTGCACCCACATGGGAGACCTGGAAGAAGCTCCTGGCTCCTGATCAGCCCAGCTCTGGCCATTGTGACCATTTGAGTGAACCAGCAGTCGGAAGACTTCTCTTTCTCTCTCTCTGCCTCTGCCTTCCAAATAAACCAATATTTAAGCAACAACAAACTGAGAGCTAAATTAAAAAAAAAAAAAAAAGAAAGCAACAGAATTTTCATCCTATCTTCTCACATCAATAAGGCCCTTCCTTATTTAGACACAATTCTGGCTTAAGAACATTTCAATCCCTTTAACGAGATCCATGTTAAGGATTCTTTGAATGCAGGACAAAGTTTGTACTTTAAATTTCCATCCACAGTAAATGACATAATTCCAAAGCTGAGTACTCCCAGACTCTGTTAGGAAGATTCTCTTGGGGTAGAAGCTGAGCAGTCCTTTATTTAGAGCGTGTGAAAGCACACACCTGCATTTCATATACATTTGGACTGCCTTCCACAAAGACAGTGAAAATGTATCTCCGTTCAAACACACTTAAAAGTATGAATATAATGAAATTTTTTATACAGTTTTAAGACCATGTAAGACTCCACGTAACAGGGGCTGTGCTGTGGAAAAGCGGGTAAAGCCGCCTCCTGTGGTGCTGGCATCCTACATGGGTGCCTGTTCCCACTAAGGCCCCTCCACTTCTGATCCAGCTCCCTGCTAATGCACCTGGGAAAGCAGAAGATGGCCCAAGTCCTTGGTATCCTGCAAACACATGTGAGACCTGGAAGAAGCTCCTGGCTTCAGATTAGCCCAGCTCCAGCCACTGTAGCCATTTGGGGAGTGAACTAGCAGATGGAGGATCTCCCTCTTTTTCCCTTTCTCTAACTCTGCTTTTCAAATAAACAGATAAATCTCAGGGCTAGCACTGTGGTGTAGCAGGTAAAGCTGCTGCCTACAGCGCTGGCATCTCATATAGGTACCAGTTTGTGTCCTGGCTGCTCCTCTTCTGATCCAGCTCTCTGATTATGGCCTTGGAAGGCAGGGGAAGATGGCCCAAGTGCTTGGGAACCCTGCACCCACGTGAGAGACCTGGAAGAAGCTCCTGGCTTCTGATCGGCTCAGCTGTGGCTGTTGTGGCCATCTGGGGAGTGTAGCAGCAGATGGAAGACCTTTCTCTCTGTCTCTGTCTCTCCCTCTCTCTGTGACTCTACCGCTCAAATAAATCAAGAAAATCTTTAAAAAACAAATAAATCTTAAAAAAATCAATATAATAGTTTTTTGGGCTGTAAACAGTCCTTTTTAATATGTCCAGTTGCAAATTCTTATTTTTAAAAAATACTTTGGTAAGATCAACCTTTTCTTTTCTAAAAGGCCTACTACAGACAAATACAAATGTCCACATCCCACCTGGACACAGCAATGCAGAAATACTTACATGCAGAGCTGGGCACTGGGCCTCGCAATAGTAAGCTAGCAGCTGGGATGCATGCAACCCCTATCAGAATGCCTAAGTTCCAATCTGGGCTGAACTTCAATCCCAGCTTCCTGCTAAGGCCAACTCTGCAAACAGCAAGTAATGCTCAAGTAGTTGAGTCCCTGCCACTCATATGTGAGATCTGGACTGAATTTCTGGCTACCTGATTGGGGAATGAACAAGGGGATGGGTGTGTGCACACACGCTCTCTCTTCAAGAAAGAAAAGATGACAGACTTAAATATACACAAACTTAAAAAAAAAAAACACATAAATCAAAAACTTAGAAACTTTCAGTAAACATTTAGTATTGTAAGTTCCAGTCCAGCAAGGCTAGGTTAATGAGCACAACAGCAGAAGTCCCAACTGCAGTTCCACTTCCTCACCTACTACTCTGCATAAACAAGTCTGGATAAATTTAACCTCTATGACACAGCAGGTGAAAAGCTGCCACTTGTGACGCCAGCACTCATATGAGTGCCAGCTCCTATCCCAGCTGCTCCACTTCCTATCCAGCTCCCTGCTAATGGCCTGGGAAAGGCAGCAGAAGGTGGCCCAAGTGCTTGGACCCCCTACAACCCATGTAGGAGACCCAGATGAAGCTCTTGGCTCCTGGCTTTTCTGGCCTGCTTAGCCCTAGCCATTGAGGCCTTCTGGAGAGTGAACCAGCAAGTGGAAAATCAATCTCTCTTCTGTCTCTCGCTCTGTAACTCAAACAAAATAAACGGATCTTTAACCAAAATAATAATAATAATGAAGAAGAACTCAGCAGCTCTGGGCTGTAGCTGACCAATCTGTAAAACTGTGGTTCTACTCTTGACATACCACAAGTACTCCATCAGAGGCTTCCTCCAAGTCCTTTCTAGTTTAAAGATTTACAAGCATAATGCTAAGACTTTATCTTTCCCCACTATTTAACTCCTTTGTAGTACTTCACTGTGTTTCTACTACTTAATAGACATTTACTCTACATTTTCCTGCTAAAAAATGTCCAACAACACCGTTTCCCCTGAATATTAGTAAGCGCTAGAGATTTTCCTTAAGACACTCTGAAGTTTAATAAAGTGACTTTTTCCTTTGTTAAGCGCCCTATCTGCATGAGTCACAAATTCAAGTGCCTTATACAGCTAATATGTGAAGGTGCTTCATGGAGAAACAGAATTTAAATGTTTATTTTGGGGCAAAAAACCCTGAAATTAATGCACACGTGGATATGTGTGTGTATGGTGGTGACTGTCAGATGATATGAAGCAAAAAGGCTTCTGAGGACTCAGGAAGTGCCCACTTGGCCAGAATACATTCACATTCAAAAACATTTTAGACGTACTTGCCACTCTGCAACTCCTTCTAGATGCCACTAAAAAAGGTTTTCAGTCAATAGACTTAAAAGCCCATTTTTCCAAAAATAATTTCCATTTTCACAGTAAATATTACTGTTTCATTTTCTTTTCTATTCAATGTGTACCTTTATTTCATTTAGGTGAATATCATTGATTAGATAAAATATCAACTTTCTATTTATAGAAAGTAGTGTTAAATGGACAAAATCTTCTATCCAAGTTCTAAAAAACTTTAGAACAATCACTTTGGGGCAATTATTACCAAGCATGCGAGGGCACTTAGAAGTAGGTTTTGGTTGCAGAACTGTTCAGTTTTAGCTGTATTTCTGACTTTCTAAACTTATGTCTCTACCTATTTGTTGCAACCCCCTTTTGTAAAACGAAAACATTGGGTTATTCTCTGCAGATTGACTGATAACCTTTTTTTTTGACAGGCAGAGTGGACAGGGAGAGAGAGAGACAGAGAGAAAGGTCTTCCTTTTTTGCCGTTGGTTCACCCTCCAATGGCCTCCGCGGCCAGCGCACCGCGCTGATCCGAAGCCAGGAGCCAGGTCCTCCTCCTGGTCTCCCATGCGGGTGCAGGGCCCAAGCACTTGGGCCATCCTCCACTGCACTCCTGGGCCACAGCAGAGAGCTGGCCTGGAAGAGGAGCAACCGGGACTAGAACCCGGTGTGCGGCGCTGCAAGGTGGAGGATTAGCCTATGGAGCCGTGGCGCCCGCCCTGACTGATAATCTTAATGCAAACACATCTTTTAGCCCTTTTAATGCAGCCCATGCTGGGCTTTCACATCAAATAAGGTGTCCCTTCAGCTTCATAGCCTGTCACTTATACTCATTACTTCAGTAAACGTTTCAACCATATTTCGAAAATACATACACACCACTAGGAATTGATGATACGGTCCCCAGGGGGATATGATCACCCTCCACTATAAAAAATAGCGCTAGAAAGTATGTCTACCCAATTAAAATGAGCCTCTGCTTTCAAAGGGAGGTGTGTTGAAACTGCCCAAATATCACGATTCGATTCCAGCCTTTCTAATGATCACATTAAATAAGCGACTGCTTCTTAAAGCAGAAACAACCAACAGCTGGAACTGCAGCTCCCACACTGAGGAGGAGGACACTGCCGACTCCGGGACATTACCAGGACTTCCGGCCTCCACTTCTGACGTGGTGTCCAGGCTGCTCAGGTCTTTATGGAACAATCGTCTCACAGTCCTGCAGCCCCTTCCGTCTTGCCACCGGTAACCGTCTTCACTTTCTTGAAAGGAGTCTTTTCTCGGTCGGCTTATGATAGGAATTCTTGGTCCAGCTTTGAATTCCCTCCATCCGTCGGAGTTGCTGGTAAGTTCATCAGATAGCCATCTCTTACCCTGATCTTTGTGGCTGTCATTTATCCAAGCAGGCTGGCTGTAAATTGGGTTTTTAAATGCGTACGGATTGCTGGAAACCACGTATGGTCCTTTTCTGGGGGTATTCCCATAGTTCCCCGGTGCGATCTTTTTTTTGGGAAGGCCTTTTTCCATTTTATTGCTATGGCCTTTAGCATAATCATCCATTATCAAATAATCCTGCGGGGGGTGGCCCCTTCTGAAATCCTCCTCGTCCACAGCCCCGCGGTCTTTAGTGCGCCTCACAAAATACGGTTTGGCCGCATCTCCCATGGTCTTCGACTTCGCTTTTCTTACTCCGCACCTGAAACGAGGCATTCCGGGGAAAACAGCCAACTGTAACAGGACATCGCGCCAAGTACACAAAAGCCCATGGGCGCTGCACAGGTAACCCAAAAGCCCCTGGGAAACTCCTTTTTCCTAAATGTTTCTTTTCACAGGGTTCCAAGCGCATCCCTAGCAATCAGCAGCGGGCAGGAGGCGGCTCGGTCCCGTAGCATCTTTCATGAAAGTTAGTGCTTCCTCGAATCTACTTAGTCCCCAGAACTGTGCAGTTACGGTCCCATGCTACTCTTTCCCAGGCTGGTTGGCTTCTAGCTAATCGACTACCGATCATAAACGGTTCTCTCCCAAGACGATCTTACCCCCAGCAGACACTGTCAGAAAACTCCCCTCTTAGAAAAACAAAACACACACACACACCTGACAGCTACTTTTCCGTGTGACACTAAGTAACCGACACTTGGAGCGAGGCGAATGCCTCTCCTCTCCCACTCCGCCTCGCTCCACCGAGCGCAGGCTGGTGCCGGCCGCTCGGGCTCCCGGGGGGCTCCCGGCCCAGGCGCCGCGCCCACCTGCGGGGCCGGGCGTCCCCTCCAAGGGGCTGCTCCAGCTAACTCCCCCCACCCCCTTCCCATTCTCCAGCCCCAAGCAAGTTCGGCTCCGTCACAAACAACAGTTCTCCGCAGAATGACACCCTTCGACGACCCCCGCCCCCAACTCCCGCCCCAGGTCTGCCTCAGTTTCTCCCCCTGGGCGCAGAGAAGAGGGGGCGTCCCCGCATTCCTGGTCACCAAGCCGCCGCGGGGACCAGGAAGCAGGAAGCGACCTGCAGCCTCGATGGGGTTCCGGGGGTCCCCCCAAAGCCGGCCGGCCAAGGGACCGGGGCCCAATGCCGCGCGACCCCAACTCCCCGTCTGCGGCTGCCTCCCCAGCAGAGTCTGACACAAAGTGAAGACGCGAAGCCGAACCCAAAGGGCTCAGCCCACCGCTGGCCCCCCGGGCGCTCCCCGGCCACAGAAACTGGGGCGAGGAGGCCGGCGGCGGATGCAGCCAACGTACCTCCGGGGCCAGGCCCGACCTGGGGCTCTGCAGACCAGGGGAGTCTACCGGAGACCCAGTCCGGAGGCAGGTCTCGGAGAGACGCCGGGGGAAGGCGCCCGGAGCACTCACCACCTCCGCCGCGGTCCCCCGCCTCTTCCTGTCCCGGCCCGGCTCCCTCTCCGTGTTTTCCTTCGGCCCCACTTCCGGCGCTCAGCAGCGTCTCATTGTGCGCGATTGGGAGCCGCCGGAGGCCCCGCCCCAGCGCCGCGACGCGCACACCGGAAACGCACGCCGCGCTCGGAGGACCGCCCCTCGCCCCGCCCCTGCCCCGCCCCGGCCCCGCCCCGCCGCGCGTTTCTGCGTGCGGGCCGTCGGCTCCGCCCCAGGGCGCGCACCGCCTCGGCGGCTGGCAGCTCCGCACCCGTGTCCGTCCGTCTGCGGGCCTCGGGCGCTGACGGCTCCCGTGGCGTGGGGACGCCGGGGCGGGCGCCCACGGGCGCGCTGGGTTGCTGCTGGGTGCCCCTCGGGCGCTGGGGCTGTTTTTCTGGCGATTCCTTGATTGAGCCTTTCGATGAGGTTCTTGGGGGTCGAGACGCCAGCCTTTGGGCGTCTGCCGTCCTCGTCGCGGCGAACGCTCTGTTTTCTTCTCTCATTGTGTAGGGGTTAGTTGTACTTAAAAATAATAATAATAAAGTGTGTTTTGAAGAATCCGCGTACTGGCAAACGGTGATCAGGGAGCGGTATATTCGAGTTTCTGTGCCCAAGACTGCACCACCTCCTTCTACCAATCAATTCCTTTGCTTTTTTTTTTTTTTTTTTTTTTTTTTTTTTTTTTTTTTGACAGGCAGAGTGGACAGTGAGAGAGAGAGACAGAGAGAGAAAGGTCTTCCTTTGCCGTTGGTTCACCCTCCAACGGCCGCCGCTGCAGCCGGCGCACCGCGCTGATCCGATGGCAGGAGCCAGGAGCCAGGTGCTTTTCCTGGTCTCCCATGGGGTGCAGGGCCCAAGCACCTGGGCCATCCTCCACTGCACTCCCTGGCCATAGCAGAGAGCTGGCCTGGAAGAGGGGCAACCGGGACAGAATCTGGCGCCCCGACCGGGACTAGAACCCGGTGTGCCGGCGCCGCAAGGTGGAGGATTAGCCTATTGAGCCACGGCGCCGGCTTAATTCCTTTGCTTTTTTAATTTATTTTTTTAAACCACACTACCTTTCTAGCCATCTGAGGGATTCTGGATACTTCTACTTTTCTTTTCTTTTTCTTTTTTAAAGAGCATATCAGTGTAAACCCACGGGATTTTGTCGGGGCAAAGTCTTGACCCAAAGTCCTGGCTGGTTTACAAAAATTAACCTGTTTAATCCCCCACAACAGTTCCAGGAAGAAAGTATCATTACTCTCCTCCCCCCACCCCCTTTTAAAGATGGGAAGGTAGCTTGTGAGGTGAAGTGAATGTCATCACGGAGATCCACACCCCTGACAGTCTGGAACATTCTGTTCTCAACCCCAGCGGTGTTTTAGGACAACTGATAACTTCTGCTGAATTTCTTTCTATATATATATATATATATATTTTATTTATTTGAAAGAGTTACAGAGAGAGGTAGAGACAGAGGAAAGAGGTCTTCCATCCGCCGGTTCACTCCTCAATTGGCCGCAACGGCCAGAGCTGTACTGATCCAAAGCCAGGAGCCAGGAGCTTCTTCTGGGTCTCCCACGTGGGTGCAAGGGCCCAACGACTTGGGCCATCTTATACTGCTTTCCTAGGCCACACAGAGAGCTTGATGGGAAGTGGAGCAGCTGGGACTAGAACTGGCGCCCACATGGGATGCCGGTGCTTCAAGCCAGGGTGTTAACCCACTAAGACACAGTGCCAGCCACCTGCTGAATTTCTTACTTGGGTGTTTTGTCTCTGAAGATAATAGGAATCAAATGAAAGAAGCTTTCGTGAGGCAGCCAGTGCACAAAGGGTGTGTGGTGCTTGGTGATGAGGGTTAATGTGGGTCACCACACCCAGGTGAGTAATTCAGGACCCACGGAACTGGGTTAGGTTGCATCTGCCTCAGTGGCCCAGAGTTCTCAAGGCCTGCAGAGGAGACGTGTTTTCCAGGACTGAAAATCTCTTTTTTAAATTTTCTTCCATGAGCTTCTCAAAACCTGACTTCTCTTATTCTCAATTAGTTGCTGTTAAGATTCATCTTGAGGATAAACGAAACATAATTAAAGACAAGATGTGATACTAGTCAAGACATTGGCAGCAATGTCTCTGTGTCTGTGTCTCTGTCTCTGTCTCATGGAAATTCAAATTGGTTATTGGAAAGTTTGGTTCGATCCTTCTTTGGATGTTATTGTAAGGAATACTTATTTTTTTTTTAAGATTTATGTATTTAAAAGGCAGAGAGAGAGAGAGTCGGAAAGACAGATAGTTTCCATCCATTGATTCACTCCCTAAATGGCCCCAACAGCTGGGGGTGGACCTGGCTAAAGCCAGGAGTCAGGGCCTCCATCCAGGTCTCCCATGAGGGTGGCCGGGACCCAAGCACTTGGACCATTTCCAGCTGCCTTCCCAGGTGCATTAGCAGGGAGCTGGATTGGAAGTGGAGCAGCCAGGACTCCGAAGTGGGGTGGGGGTTGGGGGTCAGGGGGCAAAGGTTCTTCTCTGGTTTGCAGACAGTGAACACATCGTTCAGAGGACGTGGATTCTGCTCAGTGTGTTATAATGCGTCTTCCGTCTTGAACCCTAAGCTTAGCATTGTACTACGTCTTGACAAGCCTCCCTTGAACAAACCCTGTGCTCTTTTTTCCTGTCTGGCTACGGAATCAGAAGTACAGGAATTACACTCCCAGCTTGTTGACTATATTTTCCTGGTGCTTTTTACCCACTTTGTTATCATATTATATTGACTCTTCCTTTACATTTTTCCAGAATCCAAGGCCTTCTGACCACATCCACTGCTTTCTGCCTGGAGCTAGTTGCCACCACCACCTAGCTGGATTGGCAGAAGCAGTAGCTTCCTTTCCACCCATTATCCTTCCTCAGTGGATTTTCAACAGTGCTCGGAATATTGGGCTTTTTTCAAATGCCTGTTAAAATATAAGCCAGACTGTGAGAGTTAGGTTAGATGGGTTAATAGGCAGTTAGGTATCTCTGTTAAAATGGAATAAAGGGGGCTGGTGCCGCGGCTCACTAGGCTAATCCTCTACCTTGCGGCGCTGGCACACCGGGTTCTAGTCCCGGTCGGGGCGCCGGATTCTGTCCCAGTTGCCCCTCTTCCAGGCCAGCTCTCTGCTGTGGCCAGGGAGGGCAGTGGAGGATGGCCCAAGTGTTTGGGCCCTGCACCCCATGGGAGACCAGGAGAAGCACCTGGCTCCTGCCTTCAGATTAGCGCGGTGCACCGGCCGCAGCGCGCCAGCCGTGGCGGCCATTGGAGGGTGAACCAACGGCAAAAAGGAAGACCTTTCTCTCTGTCTCTCTCTCTCTCACTATCCACTCTGCCTGTCAAAAAATAAATTAATTAATTAATTAAAAAAATGGAATAAAGGGGCAGGG
Organism: Oryctolagus cuniculus; assembly: GCF_051225735.1. NCBI lineage: Eukaryota > Metazoa > Chordata > Mammalia > Lagomorpha > Leporidae > Oryctolagus > Oryctolagus cuniculus. Next base: position 144,280,323 of record NC_142867.1, on the reverse strand, counting down.
TCCCTTCAAAAGTAAAAGCAAATCTTTGCTCCCTCCTGTGGGGGGGGGCTTTTAACAGATTTTAGTTTTGGGGCTGGTGCCGTGGTGCAGTAGGTTAATCCTCCACCTGTGGTGCTGGCATCCCACGTGGGTGCTGGTTCTAGTCCCGGCTGCTCCACTTCCGATCCAGCTCTCTGCTATGGCCTGGGAAAGTGGTAGAAGATGGCCCAAGGCCTTGGGCTCCTGGACCCAGTTTGGGAGACCCAGAAGAAGCTCCTGGCTTCGGATCTGTGCAGCTCCGGCCGTTGCAGCCATCTGGGGAGTGAACCAACGGAAGAAAGACTTACTCTCTGTCTCTCCCTCTCACTGTAACTCTACCTCTCAAATAAATAAATAAATAAATAAAATCTTAAAAAAACAAAACAAAACAAAAAAAAACAGAGTTTAGTTTCATCCTAGCAGGACCTGTTGTTTGCTAAAGATAGCCCAGTGATGCCTCCCTGACCCCAGTGATAAGGTCCACAGCCTGCTGTTGGTGCAGTCATTTCTGTTCCTGGCTCACTGAGGTACTTTTAACCCCTACCTGCATAAACCAATCAAAAGTGTGTATTTCTGTGACCGATTCTGCCCCACTGATTGGATGTAGTTTTAATCCCTAGGGTGTCATTTTAAACTAACTCATCATAAGCCAACACACCCTTTTGGGTGCCAGTTTGTGTGGTCAAAGAGCCTGCAACACTTTTCAACTGTATGGGAGGGGCACCTTCTCCCTTGGTACCACCCTCCCTTCCGCAGCCCCCTGAGCAGTGCAACAGGAGGCTCCTGTCTCAATAAAATGCCTGCTTTGGGCCGGTGCCACGGCTCACTAGGCTAATCCTCCGCCTAGCGGCGCTGGCACCCCAGGTTCTAGTCCTGGTCGGGGCGCCGGATTCTGTGTCGGTTGCCCCTCTTCCAGTCCAGCTCTCTGCTGTGGCAGTGGAGGATGGCCCAAGTGCTTGGGCCCTGTACCCCATGGGAGACCAGGAGAAGCACCTGGCTCCTGGCTTCGGATCAGCAGCGGCCACTGGGGGGTGAACCAACGGTAAAGGAAGACCTTTCTCTCTGTCTCTCTCTCTCACTGTCCACTCTGCCTGTCAAAAAAAAAAGAAAAAAAAAAAAAAGAAAATGCCTGCTTTGCTCACTGTCCTTGTCCGTGTGGAAATTCTTCTTTGGCATGGGACAAGAACCAAGCTCTTCCCTCTCCTGTAACAAGACTACATCATCTCCCCTTCAAAACTGTAACCAGACCAGGCAGTGCGAGGGTCACTGGTTTATATGCCAATGGAAATGTTAGGTAGGAAGCTAGACATGAGCCTATGAGTGTCACGGGGGACGAAGGACAAAAATGGGAATTTTGTGTGGTGAGATGAAGGAAGCAGGCAAGTGTTTGCGTGCCACAAGTCTTGCTGTTGTCCAATAACCTTGTTAGGTGGGTCCAGCACTCACCCAAGGGACGGCCTGGGGACTGTGAGGTCCAATCACACTGTGTTGATAAAGTCTGGAGGAATCTCACCAGGTCCACACCCAGAAAGCCCTCTGGCCAGCAATATAGCGAGTCCATATCTATAAAACCTCCAGTCTGGCTGCAGACTGGGCTCTCAGGTCTTGCTGAGTTGCCTGTCTGGCCTGTCAGGTATATTCTTTTCATTAAACTCGGCTAGCATGCTTACTGTTCTGTTATGTCTGAAATTCTTTTCTTATGCAAAGGCAAGGATTCAGAAATCCAGCTGTCTCCGGTGATAGAAACAATGACTGGAACTGTAAATTGCAAGGAATATGTTTGTGTTGGCCACACTGGAATGCAGATTGTTCAAGACCAAAAACCAGGCTCTCAGAGCAGCCAGGAGATAAGGTTTTATAGGACTTGCTTTGAGGGAAGTTGTACAAGTTAAGTATGGGAGAACTTTCTGGAAGGATCGGCATACTAAGTTGTCATGTATGTTATGTGCTTTGCATGTTCTCTTGGGGGTGGATATTTAACATTATAACAAGGGAAAAAAAAAAAAAAAGGCAACTTCCCCAGCCCCCGCTCTGTTGCTCTGTTGGGACCGGTGAACCTCGCCCGGGAGCGGAATCCCAATAAAAGCTTGTGAATTTAAACACACACACACACACACACACACAGGAGAGTTGTTGGCTTTATGTCACAAAAGGGAAGATGAAGTCACAGCTCTATCCGGCCACTCCTCAGACAGACTCCGTGGCCAAACTCGGAGATGGTGTTGGTGAACTGAAGGTCAGTCTTCTCCAGAGCCTGTCAGGTCTGCAACAGCAGGGGCCTGCAGAGAGTGAGCACTCACTACTTGGACCCTACCATGCAGACTTTCAGCATCCAAAGCCATTGGTGACTTCACAGTAATGGACAAAGCCACTCAGAGAGTTGATGTTCTTGTTGGACAGGTTGTAGTCAGTGGAGGCAGTTTTTTTTTTTTTTTTAGTTTTTTTTTTTTTTTTAAATTTTATTTATTTGAGAGGTAGAGTTACAGAGAGAAAGGTCTTCCACCCACTGGGTCACCCCCGGATGGCTACAATGGCCAGAGCTGAGCTGATCCGAAGCCTGGGGACAGGAGATTCTTCTGGGTCTCCCACATGGGTGCAGGGTCCCAAGCATTTGGGCCACCTTCTTCTGCTTTCCTAGGCCATAGCAGAGAGCTGGATCAGAAGAGGAGCAGCCAGGACAGCCCATATGGGATGCCAACACTACAGACAGTGGCTTAACACTCTACACCACATCACAGACCCCCTGAGGCATTGTTCTCGATCAGTTTGCCATTCTTGATCAGGGAGCCATTGCCCAATCTCATAGATCTTCCTGTTGACCTCTGTACAGTGATGATAACTTTCATCAAGCCCAAGTCATGGAGAAGGCTGCACACACAGGGTGCCACAGCCCAACACTGACAACCTCATGCAGTCCTCGGTGGGTCTTGCGGGGTCAGCTTCTTATAGTGCCAGCTACTGATGGCACTTTGTAGCCTTTGCTCTTGGTTACCCTAGTGATATCAATCATGTCATCCTAACCAAACACTTGATCCACTAGGACCTGCTGCTCCAGCCATTCCCGGGCCCAGTGCAGTTTCTCAGCTGTGGTGCCCCTTTTCGCCTGGATCTCCACCAGATGGGCATTTTTCTGATGTAGAGGATGCATATGGATGTGGGCTGTGGTGTACCTGTCTTATCCAGCTGCCTCTTTTTTTTTTTTTTTGACAGGCAGAGTGGACAGTGAGAGAGAGAGACAGAGAGAAAGGTCTTCCTTTGCCGTTGGTTCACCCTCCAGTGGCCACTGCGGCCAGTGCGGCCAGTGCGCTGCGACCGGCGCACCGCGTTGATCCAATGGCAGGAGCTGGGAGCCAGGTGCTTTTCCTGGTCTCCCATGGGGTGCAGGGCCCAAGCACCTGGGCCATCCTCCACTGCACTCCCTGGCCATAGCAGAGAGCTGGCCTGGAAGAGGGGCAACCGGGACAGAATCCGGCTCCCCGACCGGGACTAGAACCTGGTGTGCCGGCGCCGCTAGGCGGAGGATTAGCCTAGTGAGCCGCGGCGCCGGCCTTATCCAGCTGCCTCTTGTCAATGACTTTCTACCTCTTCTTGCAATGCTCAGTGACGGCTATCTTCTGCAACTTAATGCCAGTTCTTGTAAAAGCACCTGTTGCACTCATCTCCGATGTGCTTGGCAAAAATGATGTTGAAGGTCCAGAGGCCTTGAGGCGTTGCCATGCCGCCCACTCCACCTTTATCCACTGTGGGTGGTGTCCCCACAACAGTCACATCCTTGACAACTTCCTTCTAGTTCACATTGGATCCGGCCCAACAAGTTCCCATATGAAATGACTCATGCCAGCCTTGTTGCCTGCCCTGGCAGCTTGTGAGGCAGACAGGTTTGGAGGAGTCCTCCTTAGAAGCTCCTCACCTTCCCATAGTCCCTGCTGCTGTGCTTCTGAGGCAACAAGATCAGGGACTCAGGCCTGGGAGCAGAGAACTTCTTATGAGACAACCTGTTGTCACGTCTGCCAGTACAGCCCATTTGTATTCTGTTTTTTTTTTTTTGTTGTTGTTGTTGTTGTTGTTGTTTTTTTTTTTTTTTTTTTTTGACAGGCAGAGTGGACAGTGAGAGAGAGAGAGAGACAGAGAAAAAGGTCTTCCTTTGCCATTGGTTCACCCCTCAATGGCCTCTGTGGCCAGCGCACCGCGCTGATCCGAAGCCAGGAGCCAGGCGCTTCTCCTGGTCTCCCATGGGGTGCAGGGCCCAAGCACTTGGGCCATCCTCCACTGCACTCCCGGGCCACAGCAGAGAGCTGGCCTGGAAGAGGGGCAACTGGGACAGAATCCGGCACCCCGACCGAAACTAGAACCCCGTGTGCCGGCGCCGCTAGGTGGAGGATTAGCCTATTGAGCCACGGTGCTGGCCCCCGTTTGTATTCTTACACTTGGGGAGACAAGAACCTGGACAAAGTCTACCTGGGGGTATTTTTTTTATTTGACAGGTAGAATTATAGACAGTGGGAGAGAGAGAAACAGAAAGAAAGGTCTTCCTTCCATTGGTTCACCCCCCAAATGGCTGCTACGGCCGGGCTGCGCCGATCTGAAGCCAGGAGCCACAAGCTTCTTCCTGGTCTCCCATGCGAGTGTAGGGGCCCAAGCACTTGGGCCATCCTCCACTGCCTTCCCAGGCCACAGCAGAGAGCTGGACTGGAAGAGGAGCAACTGGAACTAGAACCTGGCGCCCATATGGGATGCCAGCGCCGCAGGCAGAGGATTAACCAAGTGAGCCATGGTGCCGGCCCCTACCTGAGGATATTTTTGAGCCCAGGCAGGCTATCAATTTACATTACGTAATTTGGGGCTCCCCATCCTCATAATACTCTGACGTGGGATGTAGGTGTCCCAGCCAAAGTCCTTACTGCCAAGCCAAATGCCTTTCTTATTGTGTGTGTGTGATTTTTTTTTTTTTTTCAGATTGAGGGGAAAAGACACAGCAGTTCATCTGTCGCTGCCCCTCCCCCTTTTTTTTAAGAGGAAGAGACAGAGACCTTACTATCTGGACATTTATACAGACTTTTTTTTATTATTTGAAGATTTATAAGGTGGAGCTACAGAGAGGGAGAGGCAGAGGCAGAGGCAGAGAGAGAAATCTTCCACTTGCTGGTTCACTATCCAAATGGTTGCAATGGCCAGGGCTGGGCCAGATTGAAGCCAGGAACCAGGAGTTTCTTCCTGGGTCTCCTGCATGGGTGCAGGGGCTCAAGCAGTTGGGCCATCTTCCACTGCTTTCCCAGGCACATTAGCAGGGAGCTGGATGGGAAGTGGAACAGTCAGGACTCAAACCAGTTCCCATACGGGATACTGGCACTGCAGACAGCAACTTAACCCACTATGCCACAGCACTGGCCCCTTGTCTATTCTTTATAAATTCCTTATGATAAATTGTTAAACTTGGTTCTCTGAGTTCCATGAACCAGTTTAGCAAATTAATCAGATGTGGGTCTGAGGTTGGGGTTGGATGTGGAATTACATGGGGAAACCCAATTTGTACCTGATGGGACAGGAATATGGGAAAGCCAGACTTGTGATTGACAACGCAGGAAGGTAGTCGTGTGGGGCTGAGCCCTCAAACTGTGGGATGTGTCTTTGGGTCCATCTTCCTTGGGTCCAGAAAGATGCTGTCAGAATTGAACAGCCTTACCAGGGTGCCCAGTTGGTGTCTGCTGGAGAACTGTGGGCCTGCCTTCCTCCACCTGACCACAGCAGTGTGCCTTGTGGAGCATGAGAATACAGAAAGTGCGCTAACTACCACTCCTGCTCACTCCACCCTAGTCACACTCCTCCCTTCATTGCACATGGGTGCTGTCACTCGGGACTTTGAGCTGGGTGTTCCCTGTGCTGCGGACGTGTCCCCTAAGTCACCTGTGTTGCTCACATCCTCCTCCCGTCGTTCGCTGACTCAAAGATCACAGAGTCAGTGCAATCCATTGTGACCAACATTTTAAGAGACAACCCACAAGCCTCTCTCCTGCCTTCCCAGTCCACTCCCCTGGTCTTTTTAAACGTATATTTAAAAAATTATCAACTTTCATTTTATATGAGATACACACACACACACACACAGCAAGAGAGAGAGTCTGAGAGAGAGAGAGAGAGAGAGAGAGAGAGAAAGAGAGAAGTCATCCATTGGTTCACTCCCCAAATAGCTATAACAACCAGGATTGGGCCCGATTCAGCTTCATGAAGCCAAGAGCCCAGAACTCAATCTGGGTCTCCCATACGGGTGGCAGTGACTCAAGTACTTCAGCTGTCACCTGCTGCCTCCCCGGGGTACACATTAACAGGAGGCTGGAATTGAGAATTGAGCTGGGACTCCAACTCAGGCACTCCGATAGGGGTTCCTAGTGCCCTAAGCAGCATCTTAAACTTTGGACCAAATGTCTACCCCTATGTGTTTTTTCCTTTCCTTATAACACTATCACACCATGACGCCTGCCTTATCATTTAACTATTCCTGTCTGCTACGTGCTTCTTGTCTGTCTCCACCTGCTAGACTGTAAATGCAACACAGACATCCCCTGGCTCAGAGTGGCTCCTGAGATGTGTTTGTGGAGTGAAGGGTACGTACTGGGTAATTCGGCCTGTACAGCAATGATTCTTCATGAATGTTTTATTCCCCTCTTTTATTAGGACATAATGACATAATGGCACTCTTTCAAAGCACTAGTACTACCATGGGACTGAAAATGAGCTGAGACGAGTGAGTTGCACAGTCATTGAGCTGCCACTTGGGACACACGCATCCCACGTTGGAATGACTGGATTCGAGTCCCGGCTCTGCTTTCAGTTCCAGCTTCCTGCTGATGCTGACGGTGGGAGGCAGCGGTGATGGCTCAGTTAGTTGGGTCCCTGCCACCCAAGTTGGACACTCTGAGTTCCTGGTGTGTGGCTTCAGCCTGGTCCAGCTCTGGTTACTGCTGGCATTTGGGGAGTGAACCAGTGGATCTCTATCCATCTGTCTCTATCTCTCTTTCAAATAACAACTAAAATGAAGGTTATTTTAAAAAATAGAAAATGAACTCAGAAACCTTACAATAGTCTACTCTTCCCTCATTTTCTTCCTAGAGTTTCAGCAGGGCTCCCTCCCCTGTTTTAAAAACACTTCTCACATAGTTGAGTTTATACAACTTTTTGAGTCAGTTTGGTCACACGCAGCTGTGTGTTTGACATGTCTTGACTAATGAAGACATCTGTTGCTCGCAACACTGAGTGCTCAGAGGGACAGCACAGGTTCCGATGCCAGCTTCAGGTGGTGGCTGTGTCTTCCTAAGTGTGTGGACTTTACCTTCTCAGGCTGCTGTCCCCAGATTGAAACTCCCCGTGGGAGTTTCTGACTTCACATCTCCCTATTACACCACTCAGCAAGAGAGAAGGCGGCTTCCTGAAGCAAGGAAGAACTGTCCGATGTGTTCTTGTGGACTTTATTTGATATTCTATTATCCTTGGGTGGGTAAATCAGATCTTGCTTATGTTAGGTAGGAATATGGAAATTAGCCTATGTGCATGAGAGAGGAAAACAAAGAACCTACAGAAAGAAATGTAGTGGTCTCAGAATCCTGCCTTGGAAGCAGCCCAGTATTTTGCATTACAAAGTCCTGCCCATTCTCCAGTAACTTCATAAGTGGTCCCAGCCTTCTGCCCAAGGAAAGAACCCCAAGAGAATTTTCTCTGCCTAGCACCAAGCGGGCTACCCATTTTGATAACGTTGGATAATAAAACCTTGGGAAGAATTTTTGCCTTTTTTACCCAGCAAACCCATTGACCAGGAGAAGAGGGTGGGAGTGATATGTGATATGAGATAGACAAGCAGCTAGCTAGGTCTGCTGAGCTGGAACTCATGAGCCCCCAGGTGATTCTATCCTCCTACTTGTTAATCAAAGTGCCCCCTTCCCCAGGATGCACCTGCTTCGTCCAGCACCTAAGGGAACTTCCATGGATACATGGATAACGAGTTCATGGAGAACTTGCGGTGGTGCCATACAATTCCCAGGTGGCTTCATGCCTGGAGGCAGCACCGTTACCCCATAAACGAGACCAACAATTGGGAAGAACTCTCTTTCTTCTGCTATAGACCATAATAACAGGAGGGGCTGCTGTATTTCTCTCTCTCTCTCTCTCTTTCTCTTTCTTTCTGTGTTTCTCCTCCTCCATCCCTTTTCCTTCCAGGCAAATCTTTTGGCCTATGGCCCACTCATGATGGGACTTTTTTTTGGAGATGTATTTTAGGGGCCGGCACTGTGGCATAGAACATTCTGCCTGCAGCACTGATATCTCATCTGGGTAATGGTTCGAATCCCGGTGGCTCCACTTCTAATCCGGCTCACTGCTAATGTGCCTGAGAAAGCAGTGGAAGATGACTCAAGTACTTGGGCCTCTACACCCATGTGGAAGACCAGAAAGAAGTTCCTGGTTCCTGACTTTGGCCAGGCCCAGCCCTGGCTGTTGTAGCCATTTGGGGGAGTGAATCAGCATTTGGAAGAGCTCTCTCTCTTTCCCTCTCTCTCCTTCTCTGATCTCTGTCTTTCAAATAAATAAATCTTTAAAAAATTCATTAAAACATTTATTTTATTTATATGAAAGGCAGTTACAGAAGGGAGAGACACAGAAAGAGAGGACTTTTATCCAATAGTTCACTCCCCAAATGGCTATAACAACTGGGGCAGGGCCAGGCTGAAGCCAGGAGTCAACAGCTTCTTCTGGGTCTCCCATGTGGGTGTAGGGGCCCAAGCACTTGGGCCATCCTCCACTGCTTTCCCAGGCACATTAGGAGGGAGCTGGAAGTGGAGCAGCTGGGACTTGAACCAGCACCTGTATGGGATGTTGGTGCTGCAGATGGTAAGTAGCTTAACCCACTATGCCACAACATCAGCCCCCATTATGGGTATTTCTGTGTGTGGCAACCCATGCTCACATATGTGTATGTTCACTTTCTCCCCTTTTAAATACATTTTAACATTTTGTGCACCTTACATGTGTCAGCACTTAGCATGTTTGTGCATGGCAAGAGCCAGGAGCAAAAATATTGCCCGCTTCAGAGGGAAAGAGAAATGGCAGGAAGATCCAGACCCCATTCCCTCAGCCCCAGTCTGAATACAGACTATTGCTCAGCTCTTCCTCAGATGCTCACCTGGTCTCAGCTCTCAGCTCTTCTTCTCTCAGCTCCCAGTCTTCTGCTGAGATGTCAGTCTAGCCTCCCATAAACTATGTAATCTTGCTTACCCCGGTCTGAATGACGGCTGGTTCTCAGATTCCATCAGGAGAGTTGCCCATCCATTCTGATGGTTGCCTTATTGCATTAAGTACCTTGGTACCTTTGTACCTTGCTTACCATTACTCTCTTGTCTCATTCCTGAATTCTTTCTTCCACAAAGCCCAGAACCTCTGTTCTACCCATCTCCACTAACAGTTGTGGAAGAGCGAAGTTGCCATTATCCATAGACCAGTTTTTCTACATCAGGACTATTGCTTTTTGGGGTTGGTTAATTTTGTTTTCCTGTGTATGATAGGACATTTAGCAGCTTCCTTGGTCTTTACCTCATCCCAAGTCATAACACTCAAGGATAACTCCAGGCACTATTAAATGGGAAATACTTCTTGGGAAGCAAGATCACTCCCAGTTGAGAACTAATGCTTTAGACCATCAGGTCTACTTTTGGAGCTAGGAATTGGGGTTATGCCTTTCCTGTCCATCTCAATGAGTTATAGCAACACCTCTGAGATCAAATTGCCTCTACAAAAAAATACCTACTAAGATTGATCTAGGAGTGATTGGACAGAGCACCTATTTTTTTTTCCAAGTGGACAATTTAATGGCTTTATTCCATACACAGAGTGGTGCAACCATTGCCACAGTTTTAGAACATTTTCAACACCCTTAGACATCACCCAACCCATGACTCCCAGCCACAGGCAGTCATGAACTGACTCTCTGTGTATCAGATTTGCCTGTATTGACCACTTGGGGTAAGTGGCCGTCATTAATCTGTGGTCCTTCGTGACTGGCCTCTTCCACCTAGAATGCTTGTAGAGAGCAATTAATCTTATCTATGGGGTCATTTTGGCTTGGGTGATGTGTACAAAGTGTTCATTTTCATCTTAGCCATCTAGAGCAACCTTGAGGAATCTTTTCTTCTTCAACTATGCATGCTTTATGCATTCCCAGAAATGTTCTGAAGATTAATAACCTTCTCCTCAATATCCTCTTTTCAGAGACAATACCCATGCCTATCTCTGAAGTTGTTTGTAGTCCATCATATCCTAAAGAAAGACATGTCCAATCAGTGAGAAATTCACTGCTCCCCCAGCCCCAAGCCTGCATTTTTGGGCCAGGCCAATATATGCTTCCTCTGTGTAATGTCATGGAATATTTGGAACTCCATCTGAGTCTCCTACATGGGTGGAAGTGGCCCAATTACTTGGGCCATCTTCTGCTGCCTTCCCAGGTGCACCAGCAAGAACCTGGATTGGAAGCCGAGAAGCTAAAACTAACATCAGTATCCCAATGTGGAGCTAACAATGTCCATCCCATCTCCATCAATCAAATACATCTCCAGGCTCCAAAAGAAACTTTAGACTTCTGGTAGACCAGGTGACAAAACTGAACAATACGTTTAGGAATTTGAAGTTTCACTAGAGAGGAGCTTCAAGTCACATGCTGTATTGTTGCAGTGGCTGGGAGCCTGGGATTTTATTCTGTTGAGGATGAAGTATGAGACTGATGAACAAACAGGCAGTTTTAGCAGACAAAGTTTTATTTATTTTTTTGACATGCAGGGTTAGACAGTGAGAGAGACAGACAGAGAGAAAGGTCTTCCTTCCGTTGGTTCACCCCCCAAATGGCTGCTATAGCCGGCGCGCTGCGCCGATCGGAAGCCAGGAGCCAGGTGCTTCCTCTTGGTCTCCCATGTGGGTGCAGGGCCCAAGAACTTGTGCCATCCTCCACTGCCTTCCCAGGCCACAGCAGAGAGCTGGTCTGGAAGAGGAGCAACCGGGACAGAATCCAGTGCCCCAACCCAGACTAGAACCTGGAGTGCTGGCGCCGCAGGCAGAGGATTAGCCTAGTGAGCCGTGGCATCGGCCAATTTTATTTTATTTTATTTTATTATTTTTTTAAAGATTTATTTACTTGAAAGTCAGAGTCACACAGAGAGAAAGAGAGGCAGAGAGGGAGAGAGAGGTCTTCCATCCACTGGTTCACTCTCAAGATGGCTGCAATGGCTGGAACTGCACCAAACTAAAGTCAGGAGCCAGGAGTTTCTTCCAGGTCTGCCACATAGGCGCAGGGGCCCAAGGACTTGAACCATCTTCTACTGCTTTCCCAGGCCATAGCAGAGAGCTGGATCGGAAGTGGAGCAGCCAGGACTTGATCTAGCACCCATATGCAATGCCAGCACTGCAGGTGGTAGCTTTACCCGCTATGCCACAGTGCTGGCCCTGCACAATTTGTGTGTGTATGTGGGGGGGGGGGATGGGGGGCGGAACAGAACAGCAGAGGGTGGGAACAAATCCATTAAAAGACTGGATTTCTAATCCTGTCTAGCTTGTTCATGATAAAACAAACAAACAAAAGCCATCATAAGGGTGGGATCTGTGACTTCTGTTTTCAAGATAAACTGAACTAGGAAGGATGGAATCACTACCACCTTGCTGTTGTCTTGCTAAAGGCAGCTCTTGGGAGGAACCACATAGTGGGGTTTGGCAGTCTCATCTTTTTAAAGATAGCTTTTAGGGGGAAAGCAAATATTTTGCACCATCTCAAGGAGATCTCCCCTGTCCTCAACTCTGCCTATTAGTCCATCTGTCCCAGTGAGAGTTTACATGTGTTTTGCTGGGTGGAAGATTTTCAGAAATTCCCCCCAGAACTTCGTAATAGCTCCCATGGAGAAGGGCAGATGAGAATCCCCTAAGCTGCCCCTGGGAGATGGCTGGGACCCACCAAACCAAATTAGTGAACGAAGATTTTTTTTGTTTTTAGTTTTATTTATGTGAAAGGTAGAGTTACAAAGACAGGAGAGACATCCTCTGGTTCACTTCCTAATGTCCAGGGCTGGGCCAGGCTGAAGCCAAGAGCCAAGAGCTTCTTCCAGGTCTCCCACATGGGTGCAGGGGCCCAGAGACTTGGACCATCCTCCACTGCTTTCCCAGGTGCATTAGTAGGGAACTGGGTTGGAAGTAGAGCAGCCAGGACTCAAACTGGTGCCCAACTAGTACACTGGCACTGCAAGCCATGGCTTAACCCACTGCACCATAGTGGCAGCACCAGACAAGATTTTTGATATGCAAATGATGACTTCTTTCCTTGTTCCATGACTCTAAAGTTCCCATTTTTTTTCTTTGGCCCCTCGCATATACATAAGCTCATGTCTACCTAGCTACCTTAACATTTCCCCCTCAAGAGAAGTAACCCATAACCTTAGGGGAGTAACATGGAGGAGGGTCCATCTTCTGTACTTCCTTCAGAGCTGACATATGGATGTAGAGCTGCTTATGGGTAATCTCTTGCTGACTGTCTTAAGGTGTTCAGAGGTGGCCTGGCAAAAGACTGTCTTGTGCAGTACAGAGGGTTGGTCACATTGTCCAACAGAATAGACTGGAAGCCCTGCCTTACCACCATCTGGAGCTGGATAGCTTTTATTCTGTTAGAGACAAAAATGAATGAGGGCATTAAAGACACATGGCATAAAGAGAGGCATTAAGAGTATGGAAACTATAGGACCAAGAAGGTTTCAACAATCCAATACTGGGCCAGGAATTTCAACCCTGTTTGGCCTGGTCCTGGAGTTGTCTGCCTTCATGCAAGTTGGACCTGTATTAAGGTTGTAGAGTAGGAATCTGCTACTTGACCTATATCTTCCCTGGGGCCAGTCTCTGTTCTCTGGAGGTGAGAACAAGCCCTAAATAATTAACTTCTTGACAGCTAGGAAGTTAAGGGTGTTAAGTTAAATGCCCAAGACCTGGGTATCAGGAGAATAAACAAGTCATAGTATAGTAGACTATCTTGTTATACCTGAAATGAGTCACAGAGAAGCACCACACACTGTGAATTTGGAATGAGTCCTTTATTAGCTGAGAGCAGGCTCATGCCTCCAGAGCCCTCCACCCAAGCAGAGGCAAAGGTTGGGCTTTTAAAGCTGAAAACTGCAATCACATTTGGGGAAGAACAAAGGGGAACAAGGTACAGGGGAGTAACATTTGGCCATAACTGTTTTACAAAACAATTGCAGATGTTATTCAGAACAATTACACGTGCTGAATGTATTGCCAAACAGGTGTCAGTGAGGAGACTTCCCAGAGCCACAGCCTGGGTTTCAAGAAGTCCCAGAGTTGTTCACATAGAGTCCAATGTTGCACTGCCTCCTTTTTAGTCCTAGTTGGGGTCAGTGTGACGCACTGCTACCCTCAACACAGCAGCCTGGGTTCAGGGTGAGCTCGGTATTTCCCATATGCCAACACCAGCCACCTCCAGTCTTCTAGTATCTGTTACATAGCCAAGGTAGAGTCTCTTACAGATGTTGTAGATGGGGACTAGACCTACTGTTTCTCCCTCAACTGGGTCTCTATATGACGTTAGATGAACCCTGCTGTTTTTATGCCAACAAGTCAGGCATACTAAAAGACACCCTACAAAAGAAAATCTAGAATGCTGACAAAAAGGAGAAACAAATGTCTCCTGGTATCATAGCCGGTTCAACTGGAACCCCTGGCTGACCACCCTCTTAACTAGCTTTGCCAACCCACTTGTGCTCCTCATCAGGCTAATAATTGTTGGTCCTTGTATCTTTAACTGGTTGCTAAGTTTTTCAAGCAACACATAGCTTCAGTTAAACTCACTTCAGGACTCATTGTAACCCTTTAGACAAACCTTAAGTTTCACCCTCCTCCCCTTTTTTTCAATCTAAAGTAATCTAGTCATTTTATTTTAGGGCAAAAATCTTTACAACCAGGTATTGTCTTAATCTGTCCTAAATCCTGAAGGGAAAATTGGTCTGAACGCCCCATGTGGGATTCCTGTAAGACAGAGCCCCAGAGCTGACAGTGGAGGAAGCCTTGGAGGGGGTGAGGCCTTAGGCAGTGGCAGCTCCAGATTAGGTGGGAGAGGAGGAGGGGGAGGAAGAAGTGTCTCTTCCCTTGAGGGTCCTCCTCCCCTGGAAGCATTGTCCTTGCTTTTTTCTTAGGAGTTTCTGCAAGGGGACCAGAAAGTGACAACTGCCCTGAACCTGGGAGCTATTTCGTGGCAAGTGAGGATTATCCCTTAGTGCAAAGAGAGTTTGGACATAAGGCACAGGTGTTCTGCTCCTTGAGTCTTAGGTCAAGATGTCTCCTGACTATCCCCTGCCACCTGTTTCTGGGGGGACACCCCTTCCCCGCGCACATCGTGACTGTGAGGGGCAGGGTCCCCACCCTCAGCCTGCCGGCCTAGTTGTTCTGTGGCACCGGTGAGCTCCTCACAGTTGGCCCCAGGGAGCCCTTCCTGTTTTGTAGAACAAATTGACACAGAAATCCCACCTTCCCGCATGTGAAGCCAGGTTTTATAGGCCTGAATCTGGAAATAAGCCTCAGAGCAAAGGGCTTCAACCAGGGATCTCACTGCCAGTGTCTGCAGGGAGACCACCAACCCCGGTGGCCAAGACTCCTGCACAAGCACCAAAGGGTGTGAACCAGTGTGACGGAATGCCCACAATCTTCTCCTGTGGGTCACCTGTAAAAGATGGGCCATGAAAAGGACCTGCCTACAATGCGTCCCAAGAAAGGAAAGACCAGGAGTGCAGAAGATGTGTCCTGGACACTCAGCCGTGTGAGACAGGACTTGGGTCCACAAGTTTAGGTCATAGGGGCACCTGCCCCGCAGAAGGAAACGCCAGGGCACACAGCGCCTGAGCCTACAAAGCGGGCATTGAAATCCTGTCTTGACATTGACTAACCGCCTTAGAAGGGCCCGCCTGGTGGGGTCAGGGATTCGGGTTTTGAGAACAGCCTGGCGAAAGCGAGGCGAGCTCGCGGGACAAAGGGGGCGACCGGAAGTCATGGCGCATGGAAGCGGAAGTGGAAGAGAAAGCCGCGGCAGCAAGGGGGCGGAGGTCGTCAAGAAAGCACCTGGAAGCGCTCAGGAGCTGGCGCCTGGGGCAGGTGCCCGGAGCCAGAGACTGGGGGATCGAGTTTTAACGCTCTGCTTTCCAACAGCTTCGGAAGTGGGAGCTGGGGGTGGAGATGACGCTCAGGGAGAGACACCAGGGTCGTTGTCAGCTCACTCGGAGGGTCTGGAGTGATGCTCCGTCAGAAGCGACAGGATCGGACACTCTGGGGGTGGGTGGTCGGTGCCTGCGTTCTGTTCGGAGACTTTCAGGAGCTCACTGAAGAGTTGCCTCGGCCTGGGCACCCCTTGTGGTCCCCAAATTTCCTCCAGCCACATGCGGCCAACAGCTTGGCCCTGAAAGGTAGGAGATGATATCAGAGATGATAGACAAGGAGAAGACAGAGAATGACGGGCTTGTACTCACTGTTGGCTCAGTCCAGGCGAGCTCCCGGCCACGCAGCAGGATACCGCTTCGGAGGTGAATCCAGGCAACTCGTTCTGTCGAGGAAGTCTGAGGACAGTCGAACGACAAGGCCAACTTTTAGTGAAAGAGTAAAGAGCCAGAGATGCCTGCTAGCCGGGAAGGGAACGAGAGCTCTGCTGTAGCCTGGTGGTGGGGTTTATATATATGTATTACTGGGGGGAGGGCTTTCTGGGTGTGGCGTTTCTAAAATTCCTCCCAGAACTTCGTAATAGCTGCCTTCCTTGGAGCAGGGCGGTTGGGATTCTACTAAGCTGCCCCCAGGGAGGTGGCTAGGACCCACCCACCCAAGTTGGCGAACAAATACAGAATTATTGACTGGATAAAGAAATTATGGTGTAGATACACTATGGAGTACTACTCAGCTGTAAAAAAATGAAATCCTGTCTTTTGCAACAAGATGGAAGCAACTGGAAACCATTATGCTTAGTGAAATAAGCCAGTCCCAAAAGACAGATAACACATGTTTTCCCTGATCCGAGGTAACTAATGGAGTACCTGAAATGTAATATATTTGAGTGAAATAGACATTTCGAGATTTGATGTTTGATTACAGCCATTGTCTCTTCCATTGAGGAACAGTGGTTTTTTTGTTTTTGTTTTCTTTTTTCTCTTCACACTATTGGTTGAACTCCTTTACTAAGTGTATGGTTAACTATCTGATCATAAAGTGAATTGAAAATAGCTCTTTGTAAAAATTAAGAGTGGAGATGTGAGAGGGAGGAGGAGGAAGGGATGGAGCATAGGTGGGAGGGAGAGTGGGGGGGGGGGGGAGTGTCCAATGTTCCTAAATCTGTATATATGAGATATATGAAACTTGTATAACTTAAATTAAAAAAAAAGATAAGACTTTTCATATGTGAAGGCTGCCTGGCTTCCTTATTCCATGACACAAAAATTCCCATTTGGCTTTGGCCCACATACACACAATTAGCTCACATGTTCCTAGCTACCTTAACAGTTTTAGTTCACTTTTTGTTACCCTAACTGAAATTCGTGGGGAGAACTTTTTGGGAAAGAAAAGGTTTATTTCAGCTTCCATAGACCAGTGTCTGGTGAATGCTGGCCGTGGTGGGTGTGGAGGAATGATCACATGGTGTGCCAGAAAACAGAGAACAGCTAGGCAGAACTTGAACTTACATAATCAGTCCTCTTATGAGATCCTCCCCCCACCCCCACCCCCCGCCCCAGGACACTTCCCCACTGACCTGAGCACCTCCCACTAGGCTCACCTCTCAGATGCAATGATTACATCAATTTCTGCCCTTAATCCATCAACTAGTAACATGAAGCTATGAGAGTTTACACGTGAGTTTCAGAGAGGCAAGTCCCACTCAGCCCACAATTGGTGTCAAATTTTTAGAAAATCAGAGGAGACACATGCTCCTTCTTCTATCCCAGGGTTGGCAGAAGGCACAGAGAAGGGCTATAGCATTTTACCAAGGAGACTGCAATCGCAGGGCCCTGGAGGCCATTACATAAGCGGTTGTTACTAAAATCTTCCTCCAAGTCAGGCTGAGCCTGGACTTTCCTGGCTTCTGCAGCCTCAGAATTAACGACGGGTTAGCAGTATTTCCTGCTTCTGCCTGCCAAAACGTCTCTCAGATTAAATCACTCCTGGACCTTGTATTTACAATCTAAACTGTGTCATGTAATGCAAAAGTATTTTTATTTCAAATCTTAAGAAAAGCCAGTGACATGTTATATTCTAATAGTTACGACCTAGACTTTACTAGAACTAGCTGTTTAGTCATTCATTCATTTCATTTATTCAACAACACCTTTTTTTTTTTTATAGATTTATTTATTATTTAAAAGGCAGAGTTAAGAAAGGAGAGAGAGAGAGAGAGAGAGAGATCTTCCTTCTGTTGATTCACTCCTCAGATGGCTACAATGGCTGGGGTTGGGCCAGGCAAAAGCTGGGAGCCAGGAGCTTCTTCCAGGTCTCCCATGTGGGTGCAGGGGCCCAAGCACTTGGGCTGTCCTCTGCTGCATTCCCAGATACCTTAGCAGGGAGCTGGATCAGAAATAGAGCAGCCAGGACTCGAACCAGCCTCCCATAAAGGATGCCTGCACTGCAGGTGACAGCTTAACCTGCTATGCCACAGTGCTATCCAGCAATTCTTTAGTGCCCAGTAAGTGCCTGCTTTGTGTGGAAAATAGTACGGTCCCAATTGTTGCAGAGATTCTGTTAAAGGCAACAAAAGTCCTGAAACTGAAGATCTGATGCCAATGAATATAGTTATACCTTTTCTTCAAGTTGATTTAATCTTGCTCTGAGGCCCTATGTTCCTCTAGGGACCATGGGGAAAACAATCTTGAACTTGCCTGTTAGTGCATCTGAGTTTTTAAAATTAAAATAGCCTCTTGGATGGTTCTCTCTCTTTCGGATATGTGCCCCATAATTCAGGATTCCATCTCCACTTCCTTGACTGCTTCTCTGGGAATGTGATGAACTGCAGTCAAGTGCTGGGAGACAGTGGCTCTTGGACGCATGTCCGCAGGCTGTTGAATGGTCTAGTTGCTTCTGGAGTCTTCCTAGTCTTAAATAAAAAATCACAGCAAGACATTGGTCTGGGCTAACCTCATGTATGAAATCCTAGCAGACCACGAAGGAATTACTCATGCTAAAGTTCCATGTCACTAAGCTGAAACTGCGCTGTTTATTTGACTTTTCCAGGAACTGGGATTTGAGACCATAGTCCAATTTCACAACCAGGCCAGTTTCACCTGGCATGGTAGTTAAGTTCCCTCTGCCTTGATCCTTACACAAAAAAGTTCAATTAAAAGAACTGGCATTTGGGCCGGTGCCATGGCTCACTTGGTTTATCCTCTGCCTGCAGTGCTGGCATCCCATATGGGAGCCGGGTTCTAGTCCTGGTTGCTCCTCTTCCAGTCCAACTCTATGCTGTGGCCCGGGAGGGCAGTGGAGGATGGCCCAAGTGCTTGGGCCCCTGCACCCGCATGGGAGACCAGGAAGAAGCACCTGGTTCCTGGCTTTGGATCGGTGCAGCGCCATTTTTGGGGTGAACCAACAGAAGGAAGACCTCTCTCTCTCCCTCTCTCTCACTGTCTATAACTCTACCTGTGAAAAACAAACAAACAAAAAAACTGACATTCACCGGTCAGTTAATTTTTCCATTGTTCTGTCCTCATGTTTGAAGAAATGTGATTCTGAAATGACCAATTTTTTAAAAAGATTTATTTAATTATTTATTTGAAAGTCAGAGTTACAGAAAGAGAGGGAGAGACAGCAAAAGAGATCTTCCATCCACTGGTTCACTCCCCAGATGCATCTGCTGCAATGGCCAGAGCTGGCCAGACTGAAGCCAGAAGCCAGGAGCTTCATTCAGGTCTCTCACGTGGGTGACAGGGACCCAAACACTTCGATCACCTTCCTCTGCTTTTCCCAGGCTGTTAGAAAGCTGGATCACAAGTGGAGCAGCTGAGACATGAACTGGTGCCAACATGGGATGCTGGCACCACAGGAGGAGGCTTTACTGGCTACACCACAATGCTAGCCCCAATCTATTTATTTTCTTAATTTGAGAATTTGAGAGAGAGTTAATGTGGTGGTGGGGAGATAGAGAAAGAGAGAGAGAGAGAGAGAGAGCGAGAGAGAGAGAAATCTTTCATTCACTTGTTTACTCTTCAAATGCCTGGCCAAAGCCAGGAGCCAGGATCCATCCAGGACGCCCACAGGGGTGGCAGAAAACCAATTACTTGAACCGTCAGTGCTTTTGCCGTCCAGGTTCACAAGAGCAGGAAGCTGGAGTTGAGACCCGGAGACTGGAACTGAGCTCAGATCCTCTGAGCTGGGATCCAGGGACCTTGCTGGTGTATTAACCTCTAAGCCAAATACCTGCCCTAATAAATCTGATTTTTGTTCCTTTGTTTCTGCTTCCTCTGTCTTTCTCTGCCCATAAAACCAACCTCCTCTGCTCAGCCCGTGGCAATATACTTTCTGTTTTATGAGATGAGGCTTTGCTTGGTACTAGAACTGAAAATAAAGGCAACTGGGTTTGTTCAACTCAAGTATTGTGGTTTTAGCCTTTAATCCCATTTCATCTTCCATGTTTTGTTCATTGTATCTAATGCCAGGTCTGAGACTCACAGCCTCATGGTGAGCTCTTTCGGCTTAGTTCATCGCCAGTGGTTCTGTTACTGAAAGGGGTAGGTTTGTTACCCCTTGTTGGGAGGGACCCCAAAATCAGATCCTCTGTGTTGCAAAGTCAAGAAGGAAATGGAAGCTGAGCACCAAGAATACAAGTTTTACTCAGTGGCCAAAGGATGGAGAGGAAGGAGCTCATCTTGCAGATCCACTTCTCTGCCTGCTGGGGGCTGGGAAGTACAGATAGAGGGACACAGGGGTGATAGGTCTGGGGGGGTGAGGAGGGGGATGTGCTAATTAGTGGGAAGAATATTCATGGATTTTCTGGGAAAGGGGGGGCAGCATACTTCTCAGAATTGGGGATCCGCCTCTTTTTGGTCCTTTCCCGGCCTTTTCTGGTGGTTGTCATGGTGATCGCCAACTGTTATGGCACTGGCGGGAGTGTTGTTTAGCATGGAAATCAGATTATAATAAGGTTTGAAGTCTTCTGAAGGTGGTTCAAGTAGTCATTTGGGTTTTGCTGGTTCAGGCTGGTTGGCAGGAGTGTGACCTGTTGACTGCAAGGATCCTGTTCTCCAAGAGAAACAATGTTAGGGTCGGGAGTAGGAACTTGGCTAGGCCATGCAGGCGTCGCCCAGGTAACAGGTCCACTGTCCAGTGCACACGAGATAACCTGTGACACTGGTCGTTTGGGGAAAGAAAGGCTTTATTATGTGGCTAAATAATACAGAAGCAGGGATTGGGACCCACATCTGTGTTCCCCTGCAGGCGACTGGGGAAAGTTTTATGGGCTGGGTAGAAAAACCTATGTGCAAGTTGGAGGAGCTTGGAATGAGGCTGTTTCTGGCAAAGTTTACCTAGACGGGCTCCAGCTTCAGGTCTCCCTGGTCAATCAGACCCCTTGCTTCCAAAAGGGCCCTGGCCATCAAGTTCCGGTCGGGCTCTGGCCTCCTTGGTTCTGCAGGGTGGGGTTTTCTTTTGTTTGTCCCCATGTTGTCTGACTTGCTATTTTTGGCTCTATTCTTTCTGGTGCTCTTGTGATTGAGTCTGAAGCAGTCCTTGTCGGAAAACAGGAATTTAAAACAAGTGATCAGACCTCTTGTTAAAGTGCAGGGAGAGAGTAATTTTGGGAAAGCGATGGCCGCATAGAACTGGAGGCTTTTGAGTCTGGGAGGAGGGGATCTACAGGGAGTTTAGTTAAAGGGACGATCAGATACCAGTTCACTCTTTTTTTTTTTAAGATTTATTTATTTATCTGAAAGTCAAAGTCAAATAGAGAGAGAGAATGTGAGGCAGAGAGAGAGAGAGAGGTCTTCCATCCACTGGTTCACTCCCCAGATGGCTGCACCGGCCAGAGCTGTGCTGATCCGAAGCCAGGAGCCAGGAGCTTCTTCCAGGTCTCCCACACAGGTGCAGAGGCCCAAGGACTTGGGCCATCTTCCACTGCTTTTCCAGGCCACAGCAGAGAGCTGGATCAGAAGTGGTGCAGCTGGGACTCGAACTGGAGGCCATACGGGATGCTGGCACTGCAGGCAGCGGCCTTACCAGCTACGCCACTCTCAGTGACTTGTCCTTGCTACACTTGATGGCATTGTGCACCCCTCTTGAGGTCTGGCTGCATCTCTGGCTGATTTTCAGCTTGAGTGGCCCATTGCTTCTCCCGAGTTGTGACAATCTCTAGGCTTACTTGCCATCTGCCTTCCTTAGCATCTCGGAGAATCCAGAAACATCTGGATTCCTGTTGAGGACTCAAGGACTCCTAGGTATGCCTGAAAGTGACAATTGTGGCTCTCCACTGCTTGACTGGACTCTGTATTGTCTTGGCAACCTTGAAACTTTCCTGTATTTCTGTTAGGTGGTCTAGTCCCTCCAATCCCACCCTCCCCCGCTGGTGCCAAGCTGGGGGTAGATCGCATGCTTTGAATTTGTCCCTCAATTAATTGGAGCCTCCACATGATGGGGTGGTCTGCATCCCTTCCTGTTGCCATGGAGATGGCCTAGCTTGTATTTCCCTCCTCGCGCCACTCCCAAACCTCATACTTTTTTTTCCCATGGACACTGAACACCCTGCTCTCAAATATTTCCTACAGCCTCACACCTGCGCCTCTCATATTGTCACCACAGAGAATGGTCCGCTCAACTCCTCTCCCTTCCAATGCTATGTGCCTGTCCCCGCGGGTCAGACTTCCTAGGTAGTCTCTGGGTGTTTGCTGGGTCAGGTAGCTATGATTGGTGCTGGGCCACGGGGCTGGTCCCGATAGAGCCTGCAGCCTTCCATTCACTGCTCACAGCTGGGGGTTCATGCTGAGGTTTTTTAGAGTCCTCTCCAGGCCATCTTCATCCCCAAAGAAGCCAAGAGGCAGCCCTGTGTTCTGAGGAGGATTGCTTCAGATTCGTGACAAAGCACAGAGCCCCAAATGGCAAGTCATACAACAGGGGAACAAGCACCCTGCAGAACCAAAGAAGCCAGGGCCCTTTCAGAAGCGAGGAGTCTGTTGACCAAGGAGATCCAATGCTGGAGCCCCATCTTACTGAACTTTGTCATAAACATCCTCTTCCAAGCTCCTCCAATTTGCACACCGGCTTTTCTACCCAGCTCATAGAACTTGCCTGAAATGCCTGATGAGAGACACAGATGTGGGTCCCAACCCCTGTCTCCTTACTGGTTAGCCACATAATAAAGCTTTGCTTTTCCAAAAGGACTAGTGTCACCGATTGTCTTGACGTGCACTGGACAGTGGACCTGTTCCCTGGAGCAGGTGGAGTTCTTTTAGCACTGTTCACAGTACCGGGATGGGGAGAAATCAGGGCTGGATTCTTCCGAGAAAATGAAATCTCAGCTTCCTTCAAAAGGAGAAAGAGCTGATATTGGGCAATGCTGAGGTCGTGTTGTGACACAGGTGGGAGAGGAAGGAAGGGACCTTGTACCGATGAAGCAATCCTGGGCAGCATGTTGCACATTATCTGATTACCCTGTGGTACTTCTGTAATTCGTGAGCTGAATTGGAAAATGGAGGCTCTGAGAGACCAAGTCCCAGGCAGGTGGAAACATGGCTTTGCTGGTCATTCTGATGTCAGAGTTAATATATTTTATCTTACCTTGCACCAAGCTCTTGTTCCCTGGTTCAACCCTCATATGTGTCAACAGAAATAAGCCAGATCTACTTTAAGGGTTAAAAGGAGGTTATTGAGGGCAGAATTTGAATGCCCAGGAGACACAAGCCCAGTGAGTTCCAATGAGTCTTGGCAGATGTTCCAAAGTGATCAAATTCTAGTTATAAGTTATGATTGAGGCTACATTGCCTTACCTCGAAATGATGGGCTATAAGTAAGTGGGAGGAGGGGCAAATTTCTTACTGATTGGAGATTAGAGTATAATTGCCTAAAAACACCTTCAGAGACACAGAAGGCATTGTCTCTGAGAAACAGGCCATTAGAAAGAAGGCTGCTGGTGGTGGTGTTGTGGTGTAGTTGGTTAAGCTGTTGTTTGTGAAGCCGACATCCCATACCAGAGCAGCAGTTTGAGTCCTGACTGCTGGCTTCAGGTCCAGCTTCCTGCGAATATGCCTGGGAAAGCAGCAGAAGATGGCCCAAGTACTTGGGTTACTGTCTCCTATTGGGGAAACCTGGTGTTTCTTGGCTCCTGGTTTTGGCATGGTCCAGTCCCAGCTGTTGTGGGTATCCCTCTCTGTCTCTGTCTCTCTCTCTTTCTCTCTCTGCCCTCCAAATGAACAAATCTTTACAAAACAAAAGAAGGCTACTAATTAACTTTTAGAAGACTTTCCTGGGAGTGGATAGGGAATGCATAGGTAAAGAACACATCCCCTTCACCAAATTGACCTAGTAGATAGGGTTCACAGCTCTGTCTGCTGCCACCCAGGCAGGCTTGAGCAGGTGAGTGTCTTGAAGGCCTGTAGGCTTTCTAGAAGCCATTCATTCTCATGTCCCTAAAAGTCACTGTTCCTCTCTGGAGTCTCCATTCCTGAGATCCCCACCTCTTGGAACCTGGGACTCAGTGGTCTTGGACCGCAGTTCTGTTGTGGCAATTGGCCCCCCAGCTCTGTCTGCTCCAAGTTCTTGTTTCTGAGTGACAAAGCAGGAAGTTCACAAGCAGAGGTGTGAGCAGACGCACGCCCACCCCAGTTGGGCTGTTTCCTTTATTGAGTAGGGGGTAGCGTCCTCAATGAATGTACAAACAAGGTGGAGTTTGGGTGGGGTTCAGAGCACACGGTGATCTCTGGGAAGGTTTCCGTGGCATCTCCATGTAGAGCTAGCATAGATGTGTTCATCAAGGTGTCTTCCTTGTGGTAGAGGAAGCCCAGGTGCATTAAGGGAAAGTAAGTGGGCTGAGTTGGTGCCTAAGGGGGTGTTCTTAGCACTGTAGGGCGCAGCGCAGAAGTTGTTAGAAGCCTCCCAGTTCCTCTGCCTCTCATTAACTCCCTACCTAGTCCGTATTAGTTCCAGGTCTGCCTCTTTTTTGCTTTTATCTTGTGCAAGTCGTCTGCTTTTCTGGGACTCAGTTTCCCTATTTGTATGCAGAACACAAAGAAAATGAAACCAAACATCCCTTTTCTTGAGGGAGTAAGAACAGTTCAATTCTTCTCATTGAATACTTTATTTTGGGATGACCATTTTTTATAGGTTGATATATTTATAATTATTTGTTTTAATTGTTTATTTTATATTTATGCAACAATTAAATTTTAGGGGCTGATGCTGTGGCATAGTGGGTAAAGCTGCCACGTGCAATGTTGGCCATCCCATATGGACGCCAGTTCTAGTCCTAGCTGCTCCGCTTCCGATCCAGCTCTCTGCTGTGGCCTGGGAAAGCAGCAGAAGATGGCCCAAGTCCTTGGGCCCCTGCACCCATGTGGGAGATCCGGATGAAGCTCCTGGCTCCAGGCTTTGGATCAGCCCAGTTCCAGCCTTTGTGGCCAACTGAGGAGTGAACCAGCAGATGGAGGATTTTCTCTCTCTCTCTCTGCCTCTGCTTCTCCGTAACTCTTCTTTTGAAGTAAATAAATACATCTTCTAAAAAATTAAATTTTAGGTATTTTGGGTCTTTTTTGCCATTATATTTATGTGTATCTTTTATTTGTGATACTGGCTTTTCCTTTAGGGTGTGATACAAAGTTTCCTTTCCAAGTATGTAATTTTTTAAAAAAATATTTATTTATTTATTTGAGAAGTAGAGTTACAGACAGAGAGGGAGAGACAGAGAGAAAGGTCTTCCCTCTGTTGTGTCACTCTGCAAATGGCCGCGATGGCCGGAGCTGTGAGGATCTGAAGCCAGGAGCCAGGTGCTTCTTCAGGGTCTCCCAAGTGGGTTCAGGGGCCCAAGCACTTGGCTGTCCTCCGCTGGGTTTCCCAGGCTATTAGCAGGGAGCTGGATTGGAAGTGGAGCAGCCGGGACTCGAACCAACGCCCATATGGAATGTCGATGCTGCAGGCTGGGGCTTCAACCTGTTGGGCCACAGTACCAGCCTCAGTATTTAATTTTAAAAAGTTTTGATTCTATTTATTTGAAAGAGAAACAAGGAGAGAGACATACAGAGAGGGAGACAGTGCTTGTGCGCATGCACACGTGAGAGATAGCTAGAGACAGAGAGCGTGAGAGCGAGAGAGATCTCCCATCTATCTACTAGTTCACTCCTAAAAATGTCTGCATCAGTGGAGTTGGGCCAGGATGAAGCCAGGATCTGAGAACTCGATCCATGTCTCTATGTGGGTGACTGGGGCCCATCACCTGGTGTTTCCCAGAGTGTGCATTAGCAGGAAGCTAGAACTAGGAGTGGGGCTGAGACTCTAACCCAGGCACTCAGCTATAGAATGTGACTGTCCCAGGTGATATCTTAACAGCTGCCCCAGGGATCGGTGCTGTGGCATATTGAGTAGAGCTGCTGCCTCCAGGTGCTCTTTCCAGTCTTAATGGTTTCATGTGCACAAGAAGGAGTTCTGTAATGTATTAGAAGGTGGCAATGACCTTCTAGCTAAAGCATTGTTTCTAACGATGTCTGAAAGGAGTTTGTTGTCTGTTTTCCTCTGCAATTTGGATAAATACTTCTAATGTGTGTGTTTTATATATTGCTTGCTATGAAGGCTCTCGCTTTCACCTTGGGGGATAAGTTAGACAAAGATTTGTACTGCATTATATGAATAGGGAGACAGAGGCGAGAGAGGTTTGGGGACTTGCTAAAGGCCATGTGACTAACGAAAGACAGAGCCAGCATTGGTTCTTAGTATCCTCTCTGTAACCAAAGTTTGAATACTGAATCATGAATTTACTTCCTAGGCATTCAGTGGGTCAGAATCTTTTGTGTTGATGGAAAACACATTTTAGAAATCTTGATTATCAGGGCCAGTGCTGTGGCGGAGTAGGTAAAGCCACTGTCCTGGCTGCTCTACTTCCAATCCAGCTCCTTGTTAAGGTGCCTGGGAAAGCGACAAAAGATGACTCAAGTGCTTGGGCCCCTGCACCCACGTGGGAGACCCAGAAGAATCTCTGGCTCTTGACCTTGGCCTGGCCTACCCCTAGCCCAGCTTTTGCATCCAGCTAAGGAGTGACCCAGTGAATGGATGACCTCATCTCTCTTTCTTTCTTTCTTTCTTTCTTTCTTTCTTTCTTTCTTTCTTTCTTTCTTTCTTTCTTTCTTTCTTTCTTTCTTTCTTTCTTTCTTTCTTTCTTTTTTGACAGGCAGAGTGGACAGTGAGAGAGAGAGACAGAGAGAAAGGTCCTCCTTTTGCCATTGGTTCACCCTCCAATGGCCACCGTGGCCGGTGCACCGCACTGATCCGATGGCAGGAGCCAGGTACTTATCCTGGTCTCCCATGGGGTGCAGGGCCTTCCACTGCACTCCCTGGCCACAGCAGAGAGCTGGCCTGGAAGAGGGGCAACCGGGACAGAATCCGGTGCCCTGACTGGGACTAGAACCCAGTGTGCCGGCGCCGCTAGGTGGAGGGATTAGCCTAGTGAGCCGCGGCACCAGCCCCAAAATGTTATATATTTTTTAATTTTCTTTTTTTAAGATTTATTTATTTGAAAGGCAAAGTTACAGAGAGGGAGAAGCAGAGGCAGAGAAAGAGAAACTTTCGTCTGCTGGTTCACTCCCCACATAGGAGCTGAATCCCAGCTTTCCCAGGCAGGGGCCCAAGGACTTGGGCCATCTTCTAATGCCTTCCCAGACCATAGCAGAGAGCTGGATCGGAAGTAGAGCAGCCAGGACTTGATCCAGCAGGGAGCTGGATCCAAAGTGGAGCTGCCAGAACTCGAACTAGCACCTTTATGGGATGCTGGTGTTGTAAACTGGGCTTTAACTCGTTGTGCCGCTGCGCTGTGCTGGTCTGAAAGATTACACTTTCATGTGTGCCTTCCTCTCAAATCTGTCTGTTGAAATTCCATCCCCCAAGGCGGTGGTGTTGAGAGGTGGGACTTTGGGAGGTAATTAGGCCCCGAGTGGAGCCCTCGTGAATGGGATTAACGCTCTCCTGAGAGTATCTTAGGGCATGCTTCAGGCCTGGTGGTTAAGACACCACTTGGAATGCCTGCATGGATTTCCAACTGCTGGTTCCTCCCCAGATTCGCACAATGGCTGGGGACCTGGGCCAGGCTGAAGCCAGTAGTCTGGAGAGTTTCAGGGCTCCCGTATGGGTGATGTGGACCCATCTTCTGCCTTCCCAGCTACATTAGCAGGGAGCTGGACTGGAAGCAAAGGAACTGGAACTCGAACGGGGCACTGTGGTAGGGGACGCAGGGGTCACAGGCAGTGAGTTAGTTGTTGCTCCAAATGCCTGCTCCATCACCAGAACTTCTGTCTAAGAACTCATTAACCATCTTTACCCATGCCTCCCTCCACTCTGCGCTCTCCAGTCTAAAGTAGTGTTTTACTTCCAACTTCTACCATAGCACCTTTCGCTTGAGTGCATGTAGGAGTGAGATCATGTGCTACTTATCTTTTTGGCGTTTGACCTATTTTGCTTAACATAATGGCTTCTTGGGGCTGGTGCTGTGGTGGAGCCGGTAAAGCCACTGCCTGCAGTGCCGGCATCCCAGATGGGCGCTGGTTCAAGTCCTGGCTGCTCTACTTCCAATCCAGCTCTCTGCTATGGTCTGGGAAAGCAATAGAAGATGGCCCAAGTCCTTGGGCCCCTGCACCCACGTAGGAAACCCGGAAGAAGCTCCTAGCTCCTGGCTTTGGATCGGTCCAGCTCCAGCCGATGTGGCCAACTGGAGAGTGAATCAGCAGATGGAAGACCCCCCCCCTGCCCCCCGCCTCTCTGTAACTCTGCCTTTCAAATAAAATAATTAAATATAAAAAAAAACCATAATGGCTTCCATCCATGTTGTTGCAAATGACAAGAATGGCATTCCGTGGTACACATGTACCACACTATCCAAACATCAGTGGATGGGTACTTAGGTTGTTCATTTCATAGAGCATTTTCCGTGTGCCAAGACCTGTACTGCTGTGGGGACGCACATTCTCTCACTCTACCTGTACCGTGCCCTTTGGGACAAAGGCTACCATTGTTCCTTCTATAGAGGTCTGGGGCCTGGGACTGAGAGAAGGTAGGAGGTTTGTTCAAAGGCACACAGCTATGACTTCCAGACCCAAGATCTGACCTCTTGACTCACTCCAAAGCCTGGGTTCTGAAAGGGTGAGCTGCTCACCATGGCTGCCTTGTTAAGTCAGCATGGGCATTTGCACTCTGCAGACACAGTCACCTCTGCCCACACAAGTCCTGGAGGGAAGGCACAGGACACTGCTCAACTGGGCTCTACCGTAATTATCGTAGCTCTCGCTGTCAGTCATCCAAGACTCCCTTTCTTTCGCCTTCACCTTTTTGTGACTCATGAATCCAAAAGCTTCTATCTGGAAAAACCACCTCAACAGTTTTCCAGAAAAGTCTGCTTCTCTTTTTCACTTTTTTTTTTTTCCCCACAGAAGCCAACATCCCCCAAATCTGCACCCTTCTGGGCAACAGAGAACCAAGGTCAGAAATAAATTAGATTTTTTTTATGGCTACTTGCTTCCTGCTTGGCCTAGTGCACGGCACACAGGAGTTACCTCTGCAGAGTCCTTCTTCCAAATACAGACTTCAAAGCTCTCTAGGGCTACAGGCAATGTGTAACTAGTTATGGTGACCACAAGATACCTTGAGTGTGGGTGAGAGTGGGAAGCAGGGATGGTTGCAGGCTCAGGATAGAGCGCTCTGGCTCTGAAGCCTGCAGGTGCAGCACAAAGGCTGATGAGGGCTAATGACAGGTCCCTGCCAGACCAATGGAGTGACTCAGAACACAGATGTCCCGCCCACCCCTGCAGGCTGGTGGAGGCAACTCCCAGGCTGGGCTTGACTCATCTGTTCTAGTTCCCTCTGCTGTTGCTCTTTTTAGAACAATCTAGGACATGGCAGCTAAAACACATCATTGTTTGCAAAGGGAATGTTTTCGCGTGGGTGGGTGGACACAATGAGTTCTCCTTCTGCTTGGGAACATGGGAGGGGTAACCAGCGACTGATTCTCACAGACATCTGTGAGTTCTGGGGGACCCAGTTATCTGGAGAGCAGGAAGTGAAGGTGGTTCAGTGTCAGCATCGGTGTCACGAGGACATGAGGTTGGCATGCCTGTGTCCAGTGTCGCAGGGCCTGGCTTGCCGTCCTCATTCTGCTCCCTGTTGAAGGCACCCTTTTAGGAAGCACGTGATGGCTCAAGTACTTGGGTCCCTGTCACTCACGTGGGAGACCCTGATGGAGTTCCTGGCTCCTGGCTTCAGCCTGGCATTTGGAGAATGAACCAGCAGATAGAAGATCACTCTGTCCCTTGCTAGCTCTCTCTGCCTTCCAAATAAATTAAAAAAAAAAAAATGGGGCTATGAGTTTCAGGAGAACGTGGTCACTCCAATTTCCTAAATAAATACTAGTAATAAGGAGAGGAACCCAAGAAGCCTGGAGTTGCTTCTTGAGTGCTGCCTCTTGAAGCAAAAATAAACAGTGTCTGCTGCAGAATCAGGTTTGATTCAATGTGTCCCGGGAGGTGAGCCAGTGCTGGTCCTGGTGTTTTCATCCTCATGCATGTGTCTTGGACCAGGAGACCCCGGATCCAGCCTAACAGACTTGACTTTGGGTCACATGGGTCAAGCTGGCACAGGAGTACAGGTTACATTTTTAAAAAATTTGTTAAGTATTTGCCTGGCCAAGATAAAAGCCATATTCTTTTTTTTTAAGAAAGCTTTTATTTAATGAATACAAATTTCATAGGTACAGCTTTAGGAATATAGTGGTTCTCCCCCCCTCCCCATACCCACTCTCCTACCCCCTCTCCCATCCCACCTCCTACTCCCTCTCCCATCCCATTCTTCATTAAGATTCATTTTTAATTATCTTTATATACAGAAAACCAACTCTATACTAAGTAAAGATTTCCACAGTTTGCACCCACACGGACACACCAAGTATAAAGTACTGTTTGAAGACAAGTTTTACGATTAATTCTCATAGTACACTTCATTAAGCACAGAGGTCCTACATGGGGAGCAAGTGCACAATGACTCCTGTTGTTGATGTAACAATTGACACTCTTATTTATGACGTCAGTAATCACCCAAGGCTCTTGTCATGAGCTGCCAAGGCTATGGAAGCCTCTTGAGTTCACAAACTCTGATCTTATTTAGTCAGGGCCATAATCAAAGTGGAAGTTCTCTCCTCCCTTCAGAGAAAGTTACCTCCTTCTTTGATGGCCTGTTCTTTCTGCTGGGATCTCACTCCCAGAGATCCTTCATTTAGGACTTTATTTTTGCCACAGTGTTTTGGCTTTCCATGCCTGAAATGCTCTCATGGGCTTTTCAGCCAGACCAGGAAGGCTTAAGGGCTGATTCTGAGGTCAGAGTGCTGTTTAGGAAACACCATATTCTGTAAGGCACTGAATCCTGGTTTCTATGCCAGAGTTCTATTAATGCCGTCTGTGGCTGCAGCTCTGGGAGGAGCGGTGGAAGCAAGCAGCCATGGCTATTCCCATGCCAATCCTCCCTTCTCTGCAGTTTCGTTTCTGGCAGCATTAGTTAGTCCTGGGCAACCAGCACTGGCTTAGCTTGATGAGCCGCCTCTGATCACAGGGCAGGAGGCCCCTGGCGGCATCTTATCTTGTAGACATTGTGGCATCTTGTGTCATCGCAAGGGCAAAGGTGAGGACAGCACCATCAGATATTTTGAGGTAGCTGGCATTGTGGTACGGCACAGCTAGCAGTCCCATATCAGATCCAGCTCCCTGCTATGGCCTGGGAAAGCAGTGGAAGATGGCCCAAGTGCTTGGGCCCCTGCACCTATGTGGGAGACCCGGATGGAGCTCCTGGCTCCTAGCTTTTGCCTGGGCCAGCCCTGGCTGTTGTGGCCAGTTAAGGATTGAACCAGTAGATGAAAGATCTCTTTCTCTCTTTATACCTTTCTGCTTTCAGGTAAATAAAATAATTCAAAAATTTGGAAAGGTCTTTGAGAGAGAGAGAAAGGTCATAGTCACATAACTTTTATTAGAGTATATTGTTATAATTATTCTACTTATTGTTTTTTTAAAATAATTATTTTATTTGAAAGACAGATATACAGAGAGGGGTAGAGCCTGAGAGAGAGAGAGAGAGGTCTTCCATGTGCTGGTTCACTCCCCAAATGACCTCAACTGCCAGAGCTGAGCTGATCTGAAGCCAGGAGCCAGGAGCTTCTGGTTCTCCCACATGGATGCAGGGGCCCAAGCACTTGGGCCATCTTCTACTGCTTTCCCAGACCATAGCAGAGAGCTGGATAGGAAGTGGAGCAGCCGGGACTCAAACTGGTGCCCATATGGGATGCCGATGCTGCAGGCTGGGGCTTTAACCCACTGTGCCATGGTGCCATGGTGCCGGCCCCTCTACTTATTGTTAATCACTTGCTGTGTGTGTATAAGTGAAGCTTTATCAGAAGTATGCTGTATAGGAAAAAGCACAGTGCACATAGGGTTTGGGACTGTGTGTTTCAGTCTCCACTGGCAGAGGAGAGGATTCCATTCTGCAGAATTTTAGAGCCAGGAGGTGACTCAGAGGTGTGTTTCTCTGAAATGCAGCTTCATGGATGGGCGATCATTAGAAAATTATCGTCAGCGTGCACAAAATGAAAGACCAAAGTGTGGTAGTGAATTTTGTAGAAAGGTAAACGTGTTCAATTAAAATTATTTTTTTTGGTGGCATCTATTCTAATGTTCATATTTTTAAAAAGCCATTGTATGGTGATTTGGGGGGGAATGAAACCTTTTTTTTTAAATTTAGTTTTATTTATTTGAAAGGGAAACAGAAGGAGGGGGAGAGAGAGAGAATCATCTGCTAGTTCATTCCTCAAATGCTCACAGTCTGGCAGGGCTGGCCCAGTTCCAGTCCCGGTCTCCCATATGTTTGTCAGGGACCCAAGTTCCTGTACCATCATGGCTGCCTCCCAGGGAGCACAGTGGCAGGAAGCTGGAACTGGAAGCAGAGCAGGGACTTGAACACAGGCACTCTGATATGGGATGTGGGCTTCCCAAGCCGTATCTTACCTGCTGCACTGAACACCTGCTCTGTAATGAAGTCTTTCTTAAAAAAAAAAAAAAAAAAAAATTTACCTGAAAGGTTTGACTTGCAGAGAGAGAGAGATACAGAGAGAGAGATAGAGAGAGAGAGAAGAGAGAAGAGAGAGAGCGAGAGCGAGAGATAGCTCTTCCACCCACCTGTTCACTCCCCAAATGGCCACAATGGCCGGAGCTGGGCCAGGAGTTTCATCTGGGTCTCTCGTGTGGGTGCAGGGACCCAAGTACTTGGCTCATTTTCTGCCATATTCCCAGGTGCATTAGCAGGGAACTAGATCAGAAGTGGGGCAGCCGGGACTTGAACCGTCTGCTATATATTATGCCGGCGCTGCAGGTAGCAGCTTTGTTGCCCTCTCCCGCCCTGTACCCCCCAACCAAGTCTTTCTGCTCTGATCCTCACTCTTGGTCCCCTCCTGCCAGGCGAGATCTGGGGGCACCTGTTACCAGTAAATTCTGTGTCCAGGCCAGCTCTTGTGAAGCTGAGAGAAAAAGAACTCTGGGTCACTGCACTGGAAGGGACCCTCCTGCTCCTGCCCTTGACCTGAACTCAGCTGGGCCCCAGGGCACCACTGGGCGTCAGCAGAGGAGGTGGAGCAGAAAGAGAGCTGTGCATTTGCCGAAGTGGGCCGGGCTTAGTCTGCTTACAGGACAGGGATCAGGATAGGCCCAGTGCTCTCCACCCCAGGACCCTGCCCTCCACGGAGCCATGGCCTGCGAACCCCTGCTCTCCCCAGTCACAGGCCGTGTCCTCCTTGGGACAGTGGGTTGGAAACTGTCCTCCATGCCTGGCCAGCCGGCGGAAGTGTGGGAGAAGATCCTCTGCGGGCCAGTCGGGAAGGCAGGCGGGCTGGGTAAGCTACGGCGCTGGCCCAGAGAGCCGGGAGGTGCTCTGTGGGTTTCACTGCCGTCCGTCCGCGTCTCGCGAAGCTAACGGTTGCAGAGAAATACAGAAAAGTGTCCCCAATTCTACAACCAGGCTGAGCGGGATTTGGTTTTTCTTTTTTTTTTTTTTTTAAAGATTTATTTATTTATTTGAAAGTCAGAGTTACACAGAGAGAGAAGGAGAGGCAGAGAGAGAGAGAGAGAGAGAGAGAGAGAGAGAGGTCTTCCATCCGCTGGTTCACTCCCCAGATGGCCGTAATGGCTGGAGCTGCGCCAATCCAAAGCCAGGAGCCAGGAGCTTCTTCCAGGTCTCCCATGTGTGTGCAGGGGCCCAAGGACTTGGGGCATCTTCTGCTGCTTTCCCAGGCCATCAACAGGGAGCTGGATGGGAAGTGGAGCAACCGGGAATCTAACCTGCAGCCATATGGGATGCCGGCACTGCAGGTGGCGGCTTTAGCTGCTATGCCACAGTGCTGCACCCAAGGTCAACAATTTCCAAGAAGTGCCCATCATAGCAGGGATGTACTGGCCAAAGGTGAGGGAGTGGCCCGTGAATGAACATGTGCCCTGTCCCCGAGGCGCGGGTCACGGTCACGATGCCAGCACACACTGCTTCCACTTCGTCCATCACTCTTTCCTGCTTGCCTCCGTTCCCTCACCCAGTGAAGATGCACTTTGTGCTTGTCAGCTATGTGAGCTCTGGAACATATCAAGGCGCTTACCAGGAGTCTTCCTGGAGCCCCGTGTCAGCAGGGCTGGACGGAATCAGTGACTGTACAGCAAACCCAGCAAATCAGACCCTGTCCTGCAGGAAAGGAGGCGGGGATGGCCCACAGCAGGCTGGGGCGTCAGGACCCCGTGTGCCTGTGTGTGCTAGAGGTGGGAGCTGGGTGGGGGGAGGGCTGAAACTGTGACTGCCACCGCCCGCAGGGCTGGCCCCGGGGTCCCTCTCGGAGCAAATCAGGGCACAGCCAAGAGACCATGATCCCTGCATTTCTTTCCTTTCCTGTTTTTTAACTTGGTTTCTCTGTTGAGTGACATTTCCCTTTGCATTTCGTGGTCTCTCTAGGTTCCTGGTCTCTGTAGTCGTCTGTGTTCTGTTATCATAACCAAATACCTGAGGCTGGGTAACGTATGCGCTGGAGAGGTTTATTTAGTTCACGAACCCGATGGATAGAGGGTTCCAGCGGCACGGCGCCGAGGTCCTGGCGAGGCCCCTGGCTGCATCACAGCACAATGGAAAAGCAAGTAGAACGCGAATCTGCCCGCGTGCAGAGGAACCACGTGGCAAGACAGAGAGTCAGAAAGATTCAGGGGTCCAGGCTTGCTCTTTTGTAGCAACCCAGTCTTGTGAGAGTCAACCCGGGTTCGAGATTAAGCCAACAGTATCAGCTAGTTTTCACAGAGCCTGTCATTCTCATTTCTGTACACTAGATGGCAGTAAAGTTAAAGAAAAAACATCTGAAACTGAGGTTTTATTCTTAAAGGAATTTCCTGAGTTTTCCCACGGAGCCAAACCTGTAGAAAGACAAAGTTAAATTCCAGCAAGGCACAACAGGACACTAACATATCACAGGCTCGTGTGTGCACAGTGCTTCTAGAGTAGAATGCATTCTCTGGCTTAAACATTTTACAGAACTGATTTATTTTTATTTCAAAGGTACACACACAGAGACAGGTAGAGAAAGAGAGAAAGATAAAAGGGGGAGATAGAGATAGATAGAGAGAAAGAGAGGGAGAGAGGCAGTGAGAAAGATAAAGGGGAGGGATATATATATATGTAGAGAGAGAGAGAGAGAGAGAGAGAGAGAGAGTCAGAAACAGGCTCAGAGAGATCTTCAGTCCCCTGGTTTATTCCCCAAGTGCCTGCAACAGCTGAGACTGGGCCAGGACAGAGCCAAAAGTCAGGAAGCTGGAATGGAGCCAGGACTCAAACTCAAGGGTGCAGGTGTCCCAAGTGGTGGCTTATCCCCTGTACCAAACACCCACGCCATCTGTCTTTACCTGTCTGTCTGTCTCTCTGCCTTTCCCTCTGTGTGTGCCTTTACCACATAAATGTTCACCGAATCTGAGAACTATAAGCTCCAACTTCCAGTATGCAACTTAATTTGATATTATTCTTAAAAATGGGGCTGGGATTTTTTTTTTTTTTTTTTTTTGCCATTTGGAGGACATCATTTAGTTGGTTCATTCAATATCATTCAATGTGAAAATTAGAAAATGTAAGGAAGCCGGCTTTCCAGCAGTTTTCAAATAACATGGTAAGAAATGTAAGGGTAATGGTATCTGGGGTGTGGTTGTGGTGCAGTGGTTAAGCTGAGACTTGGGACAGCTGATCCCACACCAGGAGTGCCTGGTATCCAGTCTCACCTCTGTTTCCGATCCAGCTCCCTGCTAGCGTGCAGGGAAAGAAGTGGAGGATGGCCCAAGTCCTTGGGTTCCTGTAGCCCACATGGGAGGCCCAGATGAAGCTTCTGGCTCCTGGCTTTGGCCTGGCCCAGACATGGCTGCTGTGGGCATTTGGGGAGTGAACCAGTGGATAGAAGATCTCCCTCTCTCTTTGTTGCTCTCTTTCAAATATCATTTTTTATTTTATCTTTAAAATATTTTATTTACTTATTTGAGAGGTAGAGTTACAGACAGAGGGAGGAAAAGACAGACAGAAAGGTCTCCCATCTGCTGGTTCGCTCTCCAAATGACTGCAATGGCTGGAGCTGGGTTGATCTGAAACCAGGAGCCAGGAGCTTCTTTTAGGTCTTCCCACGTGGGTGCAGGGGCCCAAGCACTTGGGCCATCTTCCACTGCTTTCCCAGGCCATAGCAGGGAGCTGGATTGGAAGTGGAGCAGCCGTTCCCAAACCGGCGCCCATATGGGATGCCAACACTGCAGACGGTGGCATTACCTGCTACATCACAGTGCCGGCCTCAGGCTATATGTATTTGAATGGATAAGATCATGAATGGATTTGTCCCAAATACTTTAAGTTGGCAAACTAGGCAGGCTGTTTGTGGATCAGGTAGGGGCAGTAATACAGAACTAAAAACAGAAAGCAGTTTAAAAAACAAAAAAGCAACTCTAACAGAATTTTCATCGTATCTTCTCACCTCATTAAGGCCCTTCCTTATTTAGACACAATTCTGGCTTAAGAACATGTCAATCCCTTAAATGAGATCCTTGTTAAGGATTCTTTGAATGCAGGACAAAGTTTGTGCTTTAAATTTCCATCCACAGTAAATGACGTAATTCCAAAGCTGAGTACTCCCAGACTCCCTTAGGAAGATTTCATGGGGCAGAGTCCTTCATTTAGGGCGTGCAAAAGCACACACTTGTATTTTGTATGGCAAAGCATGGGAGCTTTCAGATTGCCTTCCACAAAGAGGGTGAAAAATACATCTCCTGTTGAAATATGCTTAAAAGCAACTTTTTATTCAGTTTTAACACCATGTAAGAATCCACATAGTAGATTTTTGGTCTGCAAATGGTCCCTTTTAATAATTTCTCATTGAAAAAAATTTGGTCTCTAAACCTTTCTTTTTAACACCCTTTTGAAGGTCAACCCGAAGAAGTGTGGTGTGGACCCTGAGTCTTCCTGGGGATGAAGGCTCCAGGAGGAGGGCAGGTGCCTGAGAAGTCGGATGGACAGGCAGCCAGGGAGACCTCAGGGAAGTGAGGGGTGGGAGCCAGGCTGATGCCTGCGGACAGGTACCACGGAAGACCTGCTTCATCCTGGGTCTGCCTTGGGGCCCAGCAAATAGTTGAGAAGACAAAAAAAGCCACTGATGCCCAATGTCTCTATCAAGCATCTTTGTTTAGCACACTGGCGATTCCTCCAAAAGTTACACAAAGACTTACCATATGATCCAGCCATCCTGCCTCCAAGTATACGCAGCTGTGCATCGCTTGATGAGAGGGGTGTGGTCACAGGAGCGTATCTGTGGTCAGGTGACTGTCCCTGGGAGATCACTGCAGGGTGCGCTCATGCTCCCTATGTGGCTGAGCCCACGGCACATCCAGGTTGTATGGTATGGCCTATTGTTCCTATTGTATACACCTGCATGTCTCATATTCTGAGCACTATAAGTGATTGCGGCACAACGTGTGTCTAGACACAGAGAAGGTACAATGAGATCACTAGGTAGTAGGAATTTTGCAGCTGCATGAGAATCTTCTAATCTTCAGCACCATTGTTTATGATCCAAAACATTTGTGATGGGGTGCACGACTATGCTCAAAAGAACTGAAAACAGGATCCCGAAGAGTCACTTGTGCATCTGTGTTGGTAGAAGCATTATTCACAATAGCCACAAGGTGGAAGCAAACCAGTGTGCGTCTATGGATGAATGTGATACATGGAACAGGGGGAGTGGGAACCACAGAACCAGGCCAGCCTTAGGAAGGAATGAGGTTCTGAGAAACCCTGCAACACGGATGAATCTGGAAGATACTGTGCTGGGGCCGGCGCTGTGGCGCAGCGGGTTAAAGCCTGCCTGCAGCGCCGGCATCCCATATAGGCACTGGCTGGAGTCCTGGCTGCTCCACTTCCGATCCAGCTCTCTGCTGTGGCCTGGGAAAGCCACAGAAGATGGCCCAAGTCCTTGGGCCCCTGCACCTGCATGGGAGACCTGTAAGAAGCTCCTGGTTCCTGGCTTCGGATTGGCACAGCTCTGGCTGCTGTGGTCATTTGGGGAGTGAACCATCGGATGGAAGATATCTCTCTCTCTCTCTGGCTCTCTCTCTGTAACTCTTTCAAATAATTTTAATAATAATAAGATACTATGCTGAGTGACATAAGCTGGACACAAAGGGTTAAATACGGTGTATCCCACTTACCTGAGATACCCGGAAGAGGCAAATCCACAGAGACAGAGAGTGGAACGGAGGTTACTAGGGACGAGGAGAGGGGATGACAGACTTATTATTGAATGGGTATAGGGTTTCTGCTTAGGATTATGATAAAGGTTTGGAAATTGATAGTGGTGCTGGTTGTATAGTGTTGTGATTGTACTCAATGCCCCTGACACTTAAAATGGAAAAGCTGACAGTATGCATATTGTACCACAGTAAAACACTTTCTTTTTTTATACTTATTTATTTATTTGAAAGTCAGCGTTACACAGAGAGGCAGGGAAAGAGAGAGAGAGGTCTTCTATCTGCTTGTTCACTCCCTAGTTGGCTACAATGGCCAGAGCTGTGCCAATCTGAAGCCAGGAACCAGGAGTTTCTTTCGGGTTTCCCACGCGGGTGCAGGGGCCCAAGGACTTGGGCCATCTTCTACTGCTTTCCCAGGCCATAGCAGAGAACTGGATCAGAAGTGGAGCAGCTGGGACTTGAACCGGTGCCCATGGGATGCCAGCACTGCAGATGGCGGCTTTAACTGCTTTGCCACAGTGCTGGCCCTGTAAAACACTTCATTTTTATTATTCATGCTTTATCCTTTCAAAGTAACTGATTTGCAAGAACTTAAAGATATGGAATCCTTTCCAGCAATAGTAATCATAGTTTTTTTTTTTTTCTCTTTGCCATCTTCTTATTCACCATGAAAAATACACACTCACACAAGAAAATTGCTTTAATTATCTGCATTACACCAAGCGTCTTTTCATAAGAAGGAAGTACATGACTAGAATGAACTCCCACTAAGAGATTCTTATTTCTAAGGGAAAGAGTTGGAAGCCAACAGCACATTCAATAACTGGGAAGTAGTGCGAGCCATTTTAAAGCATTGGGGCAGTAGAGTGTGATACACCCATTAAATGCTGATGATGTGAAAACGCTCATAGTAAATGCTAAATAAAAACAGCAAGCTGTAAGATTTTGTTGTGAGGTAGAATCTTATTGTAGTTGGAAGGAAAATATACACCCCAGGAACCAAAAACAAAATGTGATTTATTTATGATGTTAATGGTGTTGACTCTGGTGCTAGCATTATCAATGCTGTTTATTTTCATTGTATTTTAAAATACTTTCATAATAAATCCTCAGCATTTATTATGAAAATTTCATACAGAAAATCCAAAAGACTGATGTATAAACATCTGTTCTTCCTGTTTGATTCAATAACTGTTAATGTTTTCTTGTACTTCATTTTATTTATTCATCTATGTGTGTGTCTATCAATCAATCATCTATTTATCTTCTATCTATCCATCAATCATATGTATTAAACTATCTATCATCTCCATCATCATCATCAGTTTTGGGAACTGGCAAATTATAGCTCAATGCCAAATATAGCCCTATTTACAAATAGCTGAATTAAGAAGGGTTTTTGGGGGCCGGCACTGTAATGTGGCAGGTAAAGCTGCTGCCTACAGTACCAGCATCCTGTGTGGGTGCTGGTTCAAGAACTGGCTGATCCACTTCCAATCCAGGTCCCTGCTAATGTGCCTGGGAAAGCAGTGAAGGATGGCTTAGTTCCTTGGGCCCCTGCACTCATGTGGGAGCCCTGGAAGAAGCTCCTAGCTACTGGCTTTGGATAGGCCTTGCTTTGGTCTTTGTGGCTATTTGGGGAGTGAACCAGTGGATGGAAGACCTCTCTCTGTGTGTCTCTTCTTCCTTCTCTATGACTTTGCCTTTCCAATAAATAATCTTTTTTTTTTTTAAAGAAAGGTCTTTACATTTTAAATAGCAACATTTTAACTGATTATAGAGATGTCTGACTTTTCTTCTTGATTTGCAAGGCCTAAATACTTACTATGTGCTTTACAAAGAAAATTTGCCAACCCCTGTTATACATACAAACACATATACACACTCACACACACACGTGCACACACACAAATTTTGCTGGAGAATCTGACAACAAGTTTCAGACATTAGAGGACTTCTACCTCAATTACTTCATTGTACATCTCTTAAAAATAAATTAATATTTGTGATTAATCATAAACTATTAGCACACCAAACAAAATGAACTTTCTTCATGAACATCCTAAAATACCTACCAATAGACAAATTTGTGTGGGATTGCATGTGTAAACTTTATAAAGTGACATAAATAACTTTATAACAATAAAATTAAAACATGTATTTTAAAATTAGGTTATTATAACCAAAATGTATTTTTAGCATCAATTTTATTACTCAAAGGATTCAGCAACTCTGATCTAATCAAACTGCTCCTCTGGGAATTTCAAATTAATATTTAACATTTCAGTATCAAATACCACATATTCATAAAGCAGCCAGAATTTGTGGTGTTTGTTAGCTAAGGGATCTTCAAAAAGTTCATAGAAAATGCAGATGATCAAAAAATTATGCATGGATTTCAAAATTGTTAGCACCCCAAAATGTTTATTTTCATGTTGCCAAGAACTCTATGAAGTATCTTAACAGATGTAGGCAGGACAAGGCAGGATACTGTGTATTATTTTCTGTATTAAAAATCATCTCCAATGTTTCTAATAATGTTTAAGGCTGGTGGTTCACCTTACGGCTTCTTTCCCAATTTTTCTGTGTATGACTGTAACTTTCCGTCACCAGAGGCTGTGTGGTTCCAGGCTGGACACACAGCCGGCAGCTGCTGAGACCAAACCTGGCTCACAGAGTGTCAGGACTCCCGCAGCTCCGAAGTGGAAACCCTGTGCCTTTGCGGCAACCTCGCATTTCAGAAGCAGAAGCAAGGCCGTTAAGGCAAACAAAACATTGAGGAAACTCTGGCTTCAACATTTGAATGGATTTTGAGAAAAGCAGGACTTTATCCCCCTGGTAGGCATGTTTTTGTAAACATTCCATTTTGTGTGTGTGTGTGTGTGTGTGTGTGTGTGTGTGACATGACTCATGTGATGGAGCCACCTGATTTAGCTGCGGTAGAACTAAGTCTAGAAGGTTTGGGGAAGGATCGGTTCCTAAAATTCCCCACTGCCAATCATGACTGTGGTTACATGAGGTTCGTGTCTTAAAAAAAAAAAAAAAAGAGAGAGAGAGATCTGTGTTCCCAAGCTCTGGAATTATTGAAACCATGTACTTTTGTAAGCTCATCTTTGCTCTGTTTGAGCCATAATGTTATGTCTGCCTTCACCACAATCATATGAATAGGGAGCCGTTGGGCCAGGCCCTCTCCCAGCATGCAATGGGGTAGAATCTGCCTTACACAGTCAGCTGAAAGAGCAAACAAATTCTACTCCTTCCTTGACCAAGAGCTCAGAGAGAAATATCCTAGAAAATTATTTTTTAAAATTGGAGATAATCAGGGCATGTTAGGTATTAGGAAAATATCGAGCAATAAACATACAAACACACACACACATGTGCAAGTTTGGGAAAGAATGACAGTGTGTGCCTTTGCAAACATTTATTCATTTTATTTTATTTTTAAAAGATTTATTTATTTACTCTGAAGTCCACAGTTACAGGCAAGAGAGGGAGGGACGGAGAGAGAGAGAGAGAGGAAGAGAGAGAGAGAGAGAGAAATCTTTAATCAACTGGATCACTCCCCAGAGGGCCACAACAGCCAGGGCTGGGCCAGGCCAAAGTCAGGAGCCAAGAGCTTCATCCGGATCTCCCGCATGGGTGGCAGGGGCCCAAGTACTTGGGCCATCTTTGCTGCTTTTACCAGGCCATCAGCAAGGAGCTGGATCAGCAGTGGAGCAGCTGTGCACACCTGGGATGCCTGTGTCATGGGTGGCAGCTTTACATGCTATGCCATGATGCGAACCCCCTTGAAAACTTTTACTGGCTAAAAGATGTAGTACTGTTATCCTTTTTACAAACATGAAACATATAGGCTTTCCATATGCTCGATGAGATCTGAAGAGATGATATTAATTATGGAAGACCAAATTCAGAGTAGGCAGATATATTTGAATTTGCTTAATAAATATTCATTCCTTTGGAGAGAAATTGTTGCAAAACATTTTCTTTCCATTTAGTGGGAAGTATCCTTTTAGCACTCCCTCCTCTTTGTATGCTGTTCTCATCATATGACAATACATTTTTGGCTTAGACTAAATACAACATGTGGCTCTTCCTTATTATATCAACTCAGAATCCTGTTTATAAATCTGTTTGGCTCCAGGAAGCTGCTTTTCTATGTTAATGTCATTTCTCCAACACATCTTCTTTCATTCATTCCTTTGTCATTCATGTACTGATCACCCACTATGGTTAATTTTATTTTAAAGATTTTTAAAATTTTTATTTGAAAGAGAGTTACAGAGAGGCAGAGGCAGAGGCAGAGGCAGAGAGAGAGAGAGAGAGAGAGAGAGAGAGAGAGAGATGTTCTATCTGCTGGTTCACTCCCCAATTGGCTGCAACGGCTGGAGCTGCGCTGATCTGAAGCCAGGAGCTGGGGGCTTCTTCCAGGTCTCCCACGCAGGTGCAGAGGCCCAAGGACTTGGGTCATCTACTGTTTTCCCAGGCCATAGCAGAGAGCTGAATTGGAAGTGGAGCAGCCAGGATGCGAACAGGCACCCATATGGGATGCTGGTACTACAGGCAGTGGCTTTACCTGCTACCCCACAGCATTGGCCCCGATTTTGAACTTATTATAAGATAAAAAGCAAAAAGAAATTTCAGAAACCAGACCAAAACAAAGGGTACATACCATTATGACGATACCTTGTCATAAGCTTAAACAAAATTGGGGTTGGGTGGGTGATTGGTGCGTGGTTAAGACACTTCTGTGGGATGCCTGCATCTCATGTCTGAGTGTCTGGGTTCAAGTTTCGGCTCTGCTTCTGACCCTAGTTTCCTGCTTATATATACACTCTGGGATGTAGCCCATGATGGTTCAAGCAGTTGGATCCCTGCCACCCATATGGGAGACCCAGATTGAGTTCTGGGCTCCTGGCTTCAGCCTAGTTTGGCTCTGATTGTCACAGGCATCTGATGTGTGAACCTGCAGATGGAAGATCCTTCTCTGTCTGTCCCTGTCTCTCTCTATCTTTGAAGTAAAACTGAATATATGTAAATAAAAACAGAAAAAGAAAAAGGTAGAGATTAGATCAAATGGCTAGAGTAATTAGACTGCATTAAGCTGTCTGTACAGCAAGGAAAGCATGGTGTGCAGGATTCAGAAGCTGACTACGACGGACAGGCTAGTGGGCTAGCACATGGACTCCTGCAGCATGGTGTGGAGAGCCTAGCTTTAGTTTTGAGTGTTGCATTCATGGGAGCTTATTGCATTATTAAAAGCAAATAATTGGGGCCAACACTGTGGTGTAGTGGGTTAAGCTTTTGCCTGCAGTGCCGGCATCTCATATGGGCATTGGTTCTAGTCCTGGCGGCTCCACTTCTGATCCAGCTCTCTGCTATGGCCTGAGAAGGCAGTGGAAGATGACCCAAGTGCTTGGGCCTCTGTACCCAGGTGGGAAACCTGGAAGAAGCTCCTGGCTCCTGGTTCCTGGCTTTGGATCGGTGCAGCTCTGGCCATTAGATGAGTGAACTGGTGGGTGGAGGACCTCTGTCTCTGTCTCTCCCTCTCTTTATCTGTTACTCTGCCTTTCAAATAAATACATCTTTAAAAAGAAAAAAAAAACAAACAAACAAGTAATTAGGGCCTGGCATTGTGGCCCAGTGGGTTATGCTGATCCCATATGAGCGCCATTTAGAATTCCAGCTGCTCCACTTCTGATCCAGCTCTCTGCTGTGGCCTGGGAGAGCAGTAGAAGATGGCCCAAGTCCT
This sequence comes from Oryctolagus cuniculus, assembly GCF_051225735.1. NCBI lineage: Eukaryota > Metazoa > Chordata > Mammalia > Lagomorpha > Leporidae > Oryctolagus > Oryctolagus cuniculus. The sequence continues at coordinate 144,236,511 of NC_142867.1, read as the reverse complement.
TGGGCCCCTGCACCCACATGGGAGACCCTGAAGAAGCTCCTGGCTCCTGGCTTTGGATCAGTGCAGCTCGGGCCATTGTGGTCATTTGGGGAGTGAACCAGCAGATGGAACATCTGTTCGTCTCTGTCTGTCCCTCTCTCTGTCACTCTGCCCTTCAAATAAATAAATGCACATTTGAAAGCAAGCACATAAAGAAAAAAAACCAAGTAATTAGAAACAAAGGCAAACTCAGTAGAAGAGGGCCATGATGAGAACGGTGAGAATGTCATGAAATTCTCCATGTGATTGGGCTATTATTATTATTATTATTATTTTTTCATCTGAGGACAATCTACAAACAGAAAAACAGACAGTGAAGGGTGAGGGGAAAGAGTATGAAACTAAGAAATCGAGGAGAGGGGGAGAGAAAGGTGCTTCAGTTCTTTTGAAGGAAGAGAGAAAACGCATTTCCAAGAGCCCACGACGGCTTGGAAAAGACCAGAAGCCCGAGGGGTGGGACTGCTGAGCCAGCCCGGCGGCATCTGTGGGCCGTGAGAGGGACGTGAGAGGGACGCCGTGTCTCTGCGCCAGTGTCAGCCAGAGGGCGGCATTCCAGGAAAGGGTGATGTGGTTCCACACCACACCACGGTTTGGCCCAACGGACGCGGACACTTAGCCAACCCCGGGGTTTCCAAAAACTCAGAATGTTGTGGGCAGTTCTGGCTTCTTCCATACGCCAGGCTATTCATTAGAGGAACCGCTGGATTAACCCCTGGCCATAATCACCTAGGATGAGGGCTTGTGCGCGGACGCTTGTTGTGGGTAACCGAGGGGACTCCCCTGGGAGCCGCCATCTTGTTGCAGCCCTCCTGGTGCCCAGAGTGGGAGCGGTGCATGCTGGGAGCATGCCAAGTACGCATGCGCGCAGGAAACTCGCTGGCCAGTGCTAACTGCTGTCCTGCCGCCTCCGGGGCCGCAGGGTGACTGGCCGGTGACTGGCGCGCCTCTTAGCCGTAAAGTGACCTGAATGTGTTAGAAGTATTTGAGCCATCTGGGGTACAGAGAGATTTCTTCTGTCCTTCTCTGAGTGGCTTTGTCGCCTTTGTGGACAGTAGACAGCCGCAGATAAAACCAGAGGAGAAAGTGCCCAGGAAGCCGGCTCCCTGGACACACAGTGCTGCCCTGTGTCACTCCTTCCTTGGGAATGAATACCGTTAAAACACAATGAAATGGGGGCCAGCTTTGTGACACAGCAGTTGAAGCTGCAGCCTGCCTTGCTGGCATCCCCTGTGGGTGCTGGTTGCTGTTCCGGCTGCTCCTTTTCAGATCCAACTCCCTGCTAATGCACCTTGGAAGCAGCAGAGGATGGTACAAGCACCTGGGCCCCTGCCACTCACATAGGAGCTCTGATGGCCTTCCAGGCTCCTGGCTTTGGCCTGGCCCAGCCCCAGCCATTGCAGCCATTTTGGGAGTAAGCCAACGGATGAAAGATCTCTCCTTCTCTCCCTGTAACTCTGCCTTTCAAACAAACAAATCTTTTTATTTGAAAGGCAGAGTTGCAGAGAGGGAGAGAGAGAGAGAGAGAGAGAGAGAGAAAGTCTTCCATCTGCTGGGTCACTCTCCTAATGGCTGCAATGGCTGGAGCTGGGCTGATCCAGAGTCAGGAGCCAGGAGCTTGGTCTGGGTGTTCGACTCAGGGCCCCCGTAAGTCTAGGAGGCCTTCACGGAGTTGGAATTGACCTTAGTAGGCATGGATGCATACGCTCTTGAAATGTAAGGTGAATTGACAGGAGCTCACCACAGGGGCTTCTGTGTTCCCAGTGAAACAGGTGCTGTATCCCCAGAACCTAGAGCTTTTCCTGACACACTGTGGATGCCCAGTGAATGCTTATAGAGTGACCAGAGGGGTCCATTCGGTCAAACGAATCATCTAGGTGTGGAATTGACGCCTGGAAGGAGAGAGCCTGTGTTCTGGAACATCAGCTTTGGGCCATCTGCAGTAAGAGGTAGGCAGAGTCCTCGTGAGGCCAGTTCAACTGCTGTCATCATGAGACCACTGCCATTTTTTTTTCTATCAGTTTTCAAGAATCAGGGAATGCCGTGTGGTTTTAATTTTTACTTGAAAATCCAGATGTCTGTACGGTTTCCTGGAAGTTCCGAGAAAATGGAGGCATGAGTGAATTTGTGCATTTGGGTGTTGAAAGATCAGGAGAGATGAGGGGAACCACGGGAACCGTGGCCTTGAACCACCCCAAGTGACCTTGTTTCTTTCCCTTCTTACTTCCCCGATCTAATCCTTGGCTCTGCAGACACGTTAACCTTAAAACACTTCAATCATTCCAGCAACTATGACATGAATAGAATTTATGGCTAAGGACTTAATTTTTTAAATGAGCTTTTGTTTTATTTATTTATTTATTTATTTATTTATTTATTTTTGGCAGGCAGAGTGGACAGTGAGAGAGAGAGAGAGAGACAGAGAGAAAGGTCTTCCTTTTGCTGTTGGTTCACCCTCCAATGGCCGCCGCATCGTGCTGATCTGAAGCCAGGAGCCAGGTGCTTCTCCTGGTCTCCCATGCGGGTACAGGGCCCAAGCACTTGGGCCATCCTCCACTGCCCTCCCGGGCCACAGCAGAGAGCTGGACTGGAAGAGGGGCAACCGGGACAGAATCCGGCGCCCCGACTGGGACTAGAACCTGGGGTGCCAGCACCGCAAGGTGGAGGATTAGCCTAGTGAGCCGCGGCGGCGGCCATGAGCTTTTGTTTTAATCAAAGCAATAAATGTATATAGCTTTTAAAGGTCAAGTAATACAAAAGGGCTTATCACAAAAAACAATGTATTTTTTTTTAAAAAAGATTTATTTATTTATTTGAAACTCAGAGTTACACAGAGAGAGGAGAGGCGGAGAGAGAGAGAGAGAGATAGAGAGAGGTCTTCCCTCCGCTGGTTCACTCCCCAGTTGGCTGCAATGGCTGGAGCTGCGCCGATCTGAAGCCAAGAGCCAAGAGCTTCTTTTGGGTCTCCCACGCGGGTGCAGGGGCCCAAGGACTTGGGCCATCTTGTACTACTTTTCCAGGCCATAGCAGAGAGCTGGATCGCAAGTAGGGCAGCGGGGACTTGAACCGTCACCCACATGGGATGCCTGCACTTCAGGCAGTAGCTTTACCTGCTACGCCACAGCGCTGGTCCCAACATATATTCTTTTTTTTTTTTTTTTTTTTTTTGGATAGGCAGAGTTAGACAGAGAGAGACAGAGAGAAAGGTCTTCCTTCCATTTGTTCACCCCCAAAATGGCTGCTACGGCCGGCTTGCTATGCCGATCTGAAGGTAAGAGTCAGGTGCTTCTCCTGGTCTCCCATGGGGTGCAGGGCCCAAGGACTTGGGCCATCCTCTACTGCACTCCCGGGCCACAGCAGAGAGCTGGACTAGAAGAGGAGCAGCCAAGACAGAATCTGGCGCCCCAACTGGGACTAGAACCCGGTGTGCCGGCGCCGCAGGCGGAGGATTAGCCTAGTGAGCCATGGTGCTGGCACAACAATGTATTCTTATTCATCTTTCTCAACCTTTGGTTCCCCAACTCAGAGGCAGAAACTCTCAACACAGATCTATTTAATAGTTACCTCCATTTTTCTTTTCTGTCAAATGAAAAGATGTCTATTTCACTCATATACGGTAAATTTTTTTTTTGCTTTTAAAGATTTATTTATTTACTTGAAAGGCAGAGTTACAGAGAGAGAGACAGAGAAAGAGAGAAAGTCAGAGAGAGAGAGAGAGAGAGAGGTCTTCTATCCACTAGTTCAATCCCCAAATGGCTGCAACGGCAGGAGCTGGGTTGATTCATATCCAGGGGCCAGGGGTTTCCTCCAGGTCTCCCATGTGGGTGCAGGGGCCCAAGCACTTGGGCCATTTCTGCTGCTTTCTGAGTTGCATTATCAGGGAGCTGGAATGGAAGCAGAGCAGCTGGACTCACACTGGTGCCCATATGGGATGCGGCGCTGGCGTTACCCACATACAGAGTCAGCCCCATATACAGTAAATTTTAAAACAGTCACAGCTCAATAAAACTATAGTAATACACATTCTTTTTTTAAAAGATTTATTTTATTTATTTGAAAAAGTTATATAGAGAGGTAGAGACAGAGAGAGAGATCTTCCATCTGTTGGTTCACTCCCCAGATGGCCTCAATGGCCAGAGCTGTGCCGATCAGAAGCCAGGAGCCAGGAGCTTCTTCCGGGTCTCTCACATGGGTGCGGGGGCCCAAGGACTTGGGCCATCTTGTACTGCTTCCCCAGGCCGTGGCAGAGATCTGGATGGGAAGTGGAGCAACCGGGACTCGAACCAGTGCCCGTATGGGATGCCCGCACAGCAGGCTGGGGCTAAAACCCACTGTGCCCTTGTGCATGCCCAGTAATACACCATTCTTAACAATTTGCTTGAAACAGACTTTAAGTTTGATCAAACACTCTATTTGCAGGAAAACTGATACATACAGGATTTTTTTTTTTTGCTTTGGATTTTGGATTCTTTTTTAAATTTAGCTCCCACATATAAAGGAGAACTTGGGGTGTTTGTCTTATGTGTTTCACTTATTTCCTTCAACAGCATGAAGGACTTAGGCTTTTTTTTTTATTCTAGCTCATCAATGCGCTGTTTTGCTAAAGGGTCATGGAAGTCTCTGGTTAGGATTTACTTTAAAAAACTTCACCGTCCTTGTATTTCTTGGTCGTTAGAGAATGCAATCTAGCTTTCTCTAGTGCTGAAGAGTAATTTATGTTTCTCAGGCCGACAGCTGGGAGGCCAAATTCATCTGCAATGCACTTCCAGCCAGCAGAGGGAGCACTGCCCTTACCCTGTGATGTCAGGGCTTGAACTGATAGGGTTTGCCTGGAAACTTCTCGGCTAGTCTGGATAACCAAGACTCCATTTGGTGCTGGGGAGAAAGGTGTCTGGGACTCTGACTTGGGTTCTTGGCCATCCAGATTCTATATAACGGAATCAGCCGAGTTCCAGATTTGTTTGCTTACCGTGGGGGACTGCTGATGGCTGTGCAGGGACCGCTGTTCTGTGTTGCTCCCCACAGTGAGAAGTCATGCGACCAATTTGTACTAAGTCCACAAAGAGCTGACCTAAATAAACTCGCCCGCGGGATTAGATGCTGGCATCCGGGATCTCTTGTGCAACAGACTGAGTATTTCCGCATCCTTGGAAGCTTTTTGATGTGGCTGCTGGGCGGGCAGCTCGGATGTCTCCCTTCTCCCTGACTCAGCAGTCCCGTCTGGGGAGTCACCTCTGTCCACAGCTGACTCAGCAGACACGAGACTTCTCTGTTTCATGCTCTGCCTGGCCACAGCCCCACCCCTGCTTCTGCAAGAGTGGGTTATGCAACATTTTGTGCATCCTGTCACCATTGCATTCTCCCTATGTTTCCAATCACTGGTCCCCAGACTTGAGGGAGGATACTTTTCTTTGCTTGGAAATGGATGGCTTTGTAATACGAGAGGTCTTCACAAAGCACCTGGGGAATGCTTATTCTCAAAAAGTTGTGCATGGGGGGCCGGCACTGCGGGCGGGCCTGCAGTGCCGGCGTCCCATAGGGGCGCTGGTTTAGTCCTCGCTGCTCCACTTCCCATCCAGCTCTCTGCTATGGCCTGGAAAAGCAGTGGAAGATGGCCCAAGTGCTTGGGCCCCTGGGAGACTTGGAGGAAGCTCCTGATTCCTGGTTTCGGATCGGCACAGCTCTGGCGGTTGTGACCAATTGGGGAGTGAACCAGTGGATGGATGACCTCTCTCTCTCTCTCTCTGCCTTTCCTTCTCTCTCTGTGTAACTCTGATTTTCAAATAAATAAATAAATCTTAAAAAAGAAGTTATGCATGAGTCTCAACATTCATTTTTTGCACTCCAAAATAAACATATCTTTTAATTCCATTTTTCCCCCTGCAGTTTTTGAAGCACCCTTGTATTTACCCACCCGTCATTGCTGGCTTTTCTTTTGACTCAATTCTTTTGACACTTGCAGTTAGTCTTGTGATAGTTCTTTAATTTCTTGAATGGGTATTTGGATTGTTCTACTTCATTCAGGATTTTCTTTGTTTGCATCTTCTCTCTCCAGCTGCTTAATAGGAGTGAATGCTTGGGTGTGGAAATAACTTCTTTGAACTAGGATCCTGGTCTTTCCCATAAAAGTCAAGACTTCTTTTGTTTGCTTAAAGATGTTTTGGAGAAGAAACATGTAGGAATTCAGTGCCAACTAGCAATTCCCACTTTCCACCCTTTTGCTTTCTTAAAAGATTTATTTATTTGAAAGACAGAGTGATATGGAGAGAGGGAGGGAGGGATGGGAGGGGTAGAGGGGAAGAGAGAGAGAGAGAGAGAGAGAGAGAGAGAGAGAGATCTTCCATATGCTGGTTCGCTCCCCAAATGCCCACAGTGACTGGGGCTGGGCCAGGACAAAGCCAGGAGCCAGGAGCTCCATCAGAGCTCCTATGTGGGTGGCAGGGCCCCCAGTACTTGGGCCATCATCTGTTGCTTCCAAGGTGCACTAGCAGGGAGCTGTCTGAAGCAGAGTGCAGAGTAGCCGGGACCCTAACTGGCACTCCGATATGGGATGTGGGCATCCCAAATGCTGGCTTAACCTGCTGTGCCATGATGCCAGCCCCTTCCACCATTTTTTAAAAGATCTATTTATTTATTTGAAAGTCAGATTTATACATACACAGAGAGAGGGAGAGGCAGAGAGAGAGAGAGAGAGAGGTCTTCCATCTGCTGGTTCACTCCCCAGATAGCCGCAATGGCCGGAGCTGAGCCTTTCCGAAGCCAGGAGCCAGGAGCTTCTTCCGGGTCCCTCACATGGGTGCGGGGGCCCGAGGACTTGGGCCATCTTCTACTGCTTTCCCAGGCCATAGCAGAAAGCTGGATCGGAAGTGGAGCAACCAGGACTTGAACTGGTGCCCATATGGGATGCTGGCACTGTAGGTGGTGGCTTTACCTGCTACGCCACAGCGCTGGCCCCCCTTCCACAATTTTGAAGAAAGAAAAAGGAATTTGTGTTATTTGAGATTCAACTGATTCTTCCTCTCCTCTACTGTCCAGTTTTACAATATGTTGACTTTTTCAGAGTCACTCTAGGTTATAAAGTGGGTAGGCTCTGATTTTGTTCTCTTTGGCTCTTTTCTACGTCACCTTTTTGTTTTTTTTTTTTTTTAAAGATTTATTTGAAAGTCAGAGTTTTATATATGTTATACACACACACACACACACACACACACACACATATAGGGAGAGACACAGAGACAGGTCTTCCATCTTCTGGTTCACTCCCCAAGTGGCCACCATGGCCAGGGCTGGGCCAGGCCAAAATCAGAAGCCAGGAGCTTCCTCTGGATCTCCTTCGTGGCTGGCTGGGCCCAAGCACTTGGGCCATCTTCTGCTGCTGTATTGCGAGTGGAGCAGCTGGGACATTAGCCGATGCCCTTCTGGGATGTCAGTGTCACAGGTGGTGGCTTTAACCACTCTGCCACAATGCCACTCCCTCTACGCCCCCCCCCCTTTTGGTGAGTGGGTGGGGAGTGAATATTCTCTAATAGGTGAGAACCTTCTCTATGTTTCTGGTAAGTTTACTTGGAAGAGAGATTTCCAGTTCAGTGCTGAATTAATCACAAATCACTCCCATCTGACATGCATTGTGAGATTGTGGCTATGTTTTTTCCCCCTCTTTATTTATGTAGTTATTTATTTGAAAGGCAAGGAGGGGGGTGGAGGAGTGAGAGAATTCCCACCCACTGGCTCACTCCTCTGGCTGTCAGAACCAGGGCTGGACCAGGCTGAAGCCAGGAGCTAGGGACTCAGTCTGGGTCTCCTGCATGGCTGCAGGGGCCCAAGAACTTGAGTCATCACTGCCGCCTCCGAGGGTGTGCATTAGCCGGAAGCTGGAGTTGGGAGCTTCCGGTGTTAGAGCTGGGTACTAGACTCAGTCACTCTGATACGGCATGCAGGGGTCCCAGGCAGCATGTTGATCACTACACTAACAACTATAGCCTGTCTCAGTTGACTGTCCTTGACGTATAGCTACAATGACAAAATCCACCTAAATGTCTTGGGTCATTGTGTTCAGAAAAGATACTAATTAAAAAAATTTTTGGGCCAGTGCCGCGGCTCACTAGGCTAATCCTCCACCTGTGGCGCCGGCACACAGGGTTCTAGTCCCGGTTGGGGTGCTGGATTCTGTCCCAGTTGCTCCTCTTCCAGGCCAGCTCCCTGCTGTGGCCCGGGAGGGCAGTGGAGGATGGCCCAAGTGCTTGGGCACTTGCACCCGCATGGGAGACCAGGAGGAAGCACCTGGCTCCTGGCTTCGGGTTGGTGCAGCGTGCCGGCCGTAGCAGCCATTTAGGGGGTGAACCAAGGGAAGGAAGACCTTTCTTTCTGTCTCTCTCTCTCACTGTCTAATTCTGCCTGTTAAAAAAATTATTTTTGAGCCGGCGCCGTGGCTCACTAGGCTAATCCTCCGCCTTGCGGCGCCAGCACACCGGGTTCTAGTCCCAGTCGGGGCACTGGATTCTGTCCCGGTTGCCCCTCTTCCAGGCCAGCTCTCTGCTGTGTCCAGGGGGTGCAGTGGAGAATGGCCCAAGTGCTTGGGCCCTGCACCCCATGGGAGACCAGGATAAGTACCTGGCTCCTGCCATCAGATCAGCGCAGTGCGCCGGCCACAGCGTGCCGGCCGTGGCAGCCATTGGAGGGTGAACCAACGGCAGAGGAAGACCTTTCTCTCTGTCTCTCTCTCACTGTCCACTCTGCCTGTCAAAAAAAAAATTAAAAAAAAATTATTTTTTTAGGAAAGGCAGCTTTATCCTGTGAAAACAGTGACACCTGCCTAAATCTTATTTTGCAATCTGTTTAAAGATCAAGAAGGTAGTTGTATTTATTGGTGCCTTCAAAGTCTGCCCCTGTTCCCATGCCAGGGTGGGATGGGAATGGCTGAGTTGCAAGCACCTGGGGAAATAGAGAAGGTCTGGTGAGTGCGATGGAGAAAGGCTACTGGGGTCTGAGCTGGAAGAGACAAGACATCGTGGAACAAGGGGCCAGATTTTGTGAGGGAGATCCCAGGTGTGGCCTACGCCAGTGGGGGAGGGAAGACAGACGACTGGGAGGTTATAGACGGGGAGGGTGAAAATCAGGTTCCTCACCTGGAGAATCGTTGGCCTGTGAGCTTTGCAGTTTGGTTCTCCTGACTCCTTCTCCTCTTGGAAGTGGTCAGCTCCCCATCTCTGCAAAGAAATACCTGCAAGGAGCTGCCTGTGCAAGGAAAGACAGTTTCATTTTGGCTTATGGTTCTGGAGGTTCACAGTCCAAGATTGGGCAGGCGCCACTGGCTCAGCTTCTAGAGACAGAGCCCCAGCCCAGCACAGCCCAGCATGGGGGAGCAGGTGCTTGTCTGTGTCTCTCCTTATGAAGCACCATATTACATCCAGGGCCTGCACCCTCTACAGCCTCATCCAATCTCATCACTTCCAAAGGCTTCACATCTGAAGATCAAAGCTGGGTTTGGTTTACACCCTCTTAGTTTCATTAACATATGATTTCAGGACAAAAAAATTTTTTTTTTTTGGAAATACAGACAGACACACACACATACACACACACACACACAGAGAGAGAGAGAGAGAAAATCTTCTACCCACTGATTCACTCCCCAAACGGCTACAATGGCTGGGTCTGGGCCAAGCCAAAGCCAGGAGCCAGGAGCTTCCCCCAGGTCTCCCATGTGGGTACAGGGGCCCAAGTACTTGGGCCATCTTCCACTGCTTTCCCAGGCCATCACAGAGCTGGATCTGAAGTTGAGCAGTCAGGACTCAAACTGGCTCCCGTATGGGATGCTGGTATTGCAGGCGGCAACTTTTACCTGCTACACCACAATGCTGGCCCCGGGGAACGAGTCTTAAATCCATGGGCCTTTGGGAAACATAACACCCAAACCGTAGCATTTTTTGGCTGTTTTATCTGGTATTTAGATACTGCTATATTTTTATTTTTATTTGTTTATTTTTTTTTCAAAGATTTATTTATTTATTTGAAAGTCAGAGTTACACAGAGGGAGAAGAGGCAGAGAGAGAGAGAGAGAGAGAGAGAGAGAGAAGGTCTTTCATCAGTTGGTTCACTCCCCTAGATGACCTCAATGGCTGGAGCTGCACCGATCTGAAGCCAGGAGCCAGGAGCTTCCTCCAGGTCTCCCACGTGGGTGCAGGGGCCCAAGGACTTGGGCCATCTTGTCCTGCTTTCCCAGGGCATAGCAGAGAGCTGGATTGGAAGTGGAGCAGCCGGGATTGAACCGGTGCCCATATGGGATGCTGGTGCTTCAGGCCAGGGTGTTAACCCACTGCGCCACAGTGCTGGCCCCTATATTTTTAGTATAGCTGTCCTGTCCTGTCCCCTGCCTTTCCTCAGGCTCTGGCTGCTATTCTTATCTTGGGATATATGTTCCAAGACCCTGAGCGGATACCTTGAAACTGGGGATAGTGCCCAACCCTCTAATTTAATGCCTTTTCCCTCTTAACTAAGATTTTAGCACATACTGTGGCCATAACTTTTGCAGTGTGACAGAGAAGCTAGCATGAGTTTTGAAAGGCAGCATGACAGAGAGAGAGAGAGAGAGAGAGAGAGAGAGAGAGAGAGATTGATTTTCCATCTTCTGGTTGACTCTCCCATTTGCCACAACAGCCAGATCTGGGCCATGCCAAACTTAGGAGCCAGGAACTCCACCCGGGCCTCCCACATGGGCGGTAGGGCCCATGGGCTTGGACCATGTTCCATGGCTTTCCCAGGCACATTAGCAGGAAGCTGGATGGGAAGAAGAGTAGCTGGGATGGTAACTGGCACTCTGATACGGGATGCCGGCATTGTAAGCTGCGGCTTAACCTTCCGTGCTACAATGCCTTTATTTATTTACTTAGCATTAATTACTTGCATTACTTTTTTTTCCCCCTTCACAGTTTACCATAGGTTTTAGCAATCCCATACAAATTTTGTCTTTCCTCATTAGGTGGAGAGCTTCCATTTTTTCACTTAAGGGAGGCACTTCATGGTTTCTTCTTGGCATATCTGAATTGCCAGACATCAGTTCCTGTGTGCTTTGGAGCCCATTCTTGAGTACAGCCAGGGTGACTTGAACACGGAGCCCAGAATCCCGGAACACTGTGATAACCTAGACAGCTGCTAAACTACTTGACCGACACTCAGACAGTGGGGATTCATTGGGCAAAGGAGATTCCTGTCTTGGGCAGGACAGGCAGAGTGGGACAGAATGAAATCTCATCACTCTGCTCAGAATGGCACAGAACTAAAACTTAGGAATTGTTTATTCTGGAAACTTCTATGTTGTGTTGTTGAATCACAGTTGACTGCAGGCAGCTGGAGCCTTGGAGTGTGAAGCTGCGTGGCACAGAGGACGCCTGCACGTCTTACCGGGCTCTCCGTGCCTCCGTGCCCTGCGGTTGGAGAAGTGTCACATGAAAATTGCACAACCAGGCATCCTTCTGAGAAAGTCACTTTCCTTTTCAAGGACTTGACTTGGTCCATTTAGATTTATTATGGACCATCTTGGTATCTCATTTTTTTTAGCTCCCTCTTTTCCTAAATTGTTCTTTCTCAACATCTTGCATTTTTTAAAAAGTTTAATTTATTATTCTGTTCTGGTTTGGAAGTCATGGTTTCTCCATCTTTTCATCACTACCACAGCCGATGTTACATCTGGGCTTAGCACGTTCTCTTACACAATACAAAGACCCTAGAATGTGTAAACTCTGTTTACTTGCTTTCCACCGTGTACACTGTTGCAATGTATTTTATTTCTAGAATGCTCCAGGCCAATGTTCCGGCCCCTCTTGTTAGGTTTATAGATGATTTCCAGCTATGGTAGATTCCTCTTTCTGCATTGGAGTTTCCGAAGTTTTCAAAATATCCCCCAGAAGCGCTATTTCCCATTTTCTAGGGTGCTCAGAGACCTGGAGCCAGGTCTCCCATGTGGGTGACAGGGACTCAAGTATTTGAGCCATCTTCTGCTGCCTCGTGGGTGCGTTGGCAGGAAGCTGGAGTGGAAGTGGAGGAGCTGTAACCCGAACTGGAACTCTGGTATGGGGTGGGGGAACCCCAGGCATCAGCTTAACCCATTGTGCCACAACACTGGTCTCTTTTAATTTGGTTTTTGAAATCCAATTCATTCACCTTTTGTTTCTATAATTTCGAGCTGACTTTTCAGATTGGCCTGTTCATTTTCATAGTGTGTGATCTTTCCTTATGGTTTTTATTATATTCATTCATTTAAAATAAACTTGTTTGTCATCACTTCCACATAGTTTACTATCCAGATTTTAGGTGTTCTAATTTTCCTGTTTATTACATTTTCTGAATTTCCATTCTAGTACCTTCATTGCTTGTTAGGTTTATCTTATTTTTATTTTTTAGGATTTATTTATTTATGTGAAAGTCAAAGTTACACAGTGAGAGAAGGAGAGGCAGAGAGAGAGAGAGAGAGAGAGAGAGAGGTGACTTCCATCTGCTGGTTCACTCCACAACTGGCTGCAATTGCCGGAGCTGTGCCAATCCGAAGCCAGGAGCCAGGAGCTTCCTCCAGATCTCCCACGTGGGTGCAGGGGCCCAAGGACTTGGGCCATCTTCCACTGCTTTCCCAGGTCATAGCAGAGAGCTGGATTGGAAGTGGGGCAGCCGGGGCTCGAACCGGTGCTGGCACTGCAGGCAAAGGTTTACCTGCTATGCCACAGCGCCGGCCCCTCTTGTTAGGTTTATAAATGATTTCCAGCTATGGTAGATTTCTTTTTCTGTATTGGGAGTTTCCGAAGTTTTCAAAATATCCCCCAGAAGCGATATTTCCCATTTTCTAGGGTGCTCAGAGCGCCTTAAGAGCTATCTTCATGTCACCTGCGTGCCCAGTCCTATGACTGTCACACATTTAACCCTCACACCCCTGTGACTGCTTGATTGGCAGTTTGAACTCCAGGCCCTGGACAGGTGGCAAGCTTTCTCGCTGCTCAAAGGCAGGTGGGGGTGGGTGGGTGACATTTTTGGCTCTCTTTGGAGAAATTAGTTCTTCAAGGCTCCAACATGGAAGTGGGATATCCAATGGCAGCTCTCTCTGCTTTTATTTATTTATTTATTTGAAAGAGTTACACAGAGAGAGGAGAGGCAGAGAGAGAGAGAGAGAGAGAGAGAGAGAAGTCTTCCATCAGCTGGTTCACTCCCCAGATGGCCGCAGTGGCTGGAGCTGTGCCTATCTGAAGCCAGGAGCCAGGAGCTTCCTCTGGGTCTCCCACGTGGGTGCAGGGGCCCAAGGACTTGGACCATCTTCTGCGGCTTTCCCAGGCCACAGCAGAGAGCTGGATGGGAAGTGGAGCAGCCGGGACTCGAACCAGCACGCATATAGGATGCCAGCACTGTAGGCGGCTGCATAACCCGCTATGCCACAGCGCCGGCCCCTCCCCTGCTTTTACAGACGTCCTGTTTCCTGTCCTTACAGCAGCATTAAGGCCAGTCTTGGGCATCTGGAGCCTGTGATGGAATCTGAGGCAGTTGGTAGGCAGGACGGGGTCCATGCGCTTGGGACGTCACCAAATAATCAGCCGCCAGGGGGAGCTGCTCAGAGTTCTGTGGCAAGCAAAGGCGAGTTCCCTAAAGAAGTTGCTTCCCCGAGAAGCAGTCCGCATAGCCATGGGTAGGGGAGCGTCCAGCATGGAGGAGTAGGGCGCAGGGGGCCTCTCCTGCTCCAGCCACATCCATCTTCATGCACTGTGCGCAGGCTGGGTTCTGCTAGTTGTTCCTATTTGCGCTGGTCTGGCTCCTCTGTGTCCAAGGTTGTAGGCTAAGGTTTCCTGGAGCATCCCCTGAAATACTCAGCTTCCCACAGTCTGTGCCCCCGAGCCTGTGCCCTGCTCTTGCCCGAGGCCCACAGTCTGGGTCACAAAGCTGCCGTTGACTTGTCTCTGTCTTGGTCCTGATTTCCCTGTTTATTTGGCACAAAGGGATTTTCTAGGTTTTTTTTTTTTTCCTCCTAGTTTGCGTTTTGATTCTTTTGTTGTTTTTGCTCCATTTGACTCATTACTCTGAAAATTCATAAGAGGGTGGTTCCTTCAAAACAAGGTATGTTTTTGAAAATCCTGTTGGCCTCAGAGATTTTTAAAAATTTATCCTCCAGCTGCAGTGCTGGCATCCCATATGGGCACTGGTTCAAGTCCTGGCTGCTCCACTTCCTATCCAGTTCTCTGCCATCACCTGGGAAAGCAGTAGAAGATGGCCCAAGTGCTTGGGTCCCTGCACCTGCATGGGAGACCCGGAAGAAGTTCCTGGTTCCTGGCTTCAGATCAGTGCAGCTCCAGTCGTTGCGGCCAATTGGGGAGTGACCCAGTGGATGGAAGACCTCTCTCTCTCTCTCTCTGCCTCTCCTTCTCTCTCTGTGTAACTCTGACTTTTAAATAAAATAAATAAATCTTTAAAAAATATGCTGTATTATCTCAGAAAAGTGATTGTAAGGCTAATACATAATGCATATATGACAACTTCTATTTTATCCAGGTGCCTTTTGTCTGGGATTTCCATTAAATGCATATATTCTATTTTTTTAAAAAATGAAATTTTGGCTTCATGTTTAAAAAGTTTATTTATTTATTTTCATTGAATTGAAAGCAGAAAGAAAGATGGAGAGAGATCTTCCATTTGCTGGTTTACTCCCTAAATGCCTGCAATAACCAGGGCTGAGCCAGGCTAAATCCAGGAGCCTGAGCTCCATCTGAGTCTCCCATGTGGGTGGCAGGGACTCAAGGACTTGAACCGTCATTTGCTCCCTCCCAGGATGTATTAGCAGGAAGCTGGATCAGAAGTGGAGCAGCCGGGGCACAAACTGGTACTCTAACATGGAATATGGATGTCCCAAGCAGCCGCTTAACCCACTGTGCCGCAGTACGCACCCCACATTTATTCCAATTAAAATCCAATTTGCTGAAACATTGCCTCCCTCCAACCTCAAAATGACAACTGCTTTCTTCCCTCGTCTTTGTTAATTCAACGTTCTGAAATCAAGGATTTTGGGGATCTCAGTGCCCAACCACTAAAGGAGGATTTCATTAGCAAGACATTCTGGAGGCTGGCGCCTTGGCTCAATAGGCTAATCCTCCGCCTTGCGGCGCCGGCACACCAGGTTCTAGTCCCGATCAGGGCGCCGGATTCTGTCCCGGTTGCCCCTCTTCCAGGCCAGCTCTCTGCTGTGGCCAGGGAGTGCAGTGGAGGATGGCCCAAGTGCTTGGGCCCTGCACCCCATGGGAGACCAGGAGAAGCACCTGGCTCCTGGCTTCAGATCAGCGTGGTGCGCCGGCCGCGGCGGCCATTGGAGGGTGAACCAACAGCAAAGGAAGACGTTTCTCTCTGTCTCTCTCTCTCTCTCACTGTCCACTCTGCCTGTAAAAAAAAAAAAAAAAAAAGACATTCTGGAATGATCAAGTGTATTTTAATGCCTTCCCCCCTCCCCCTATGTTGGGCAATAAAAAACAACCAGACTAACTTTGCAGGATCATTAGGCCTCTAGGACATGTTCTTGGGTAAATACCTTGTATTTATTTATGTAAAGTGTTCAGTGGAGATTGCTAACTTTTCAAACATTTGATAAATTGTGTTCAGTCAATCCTACTTGTGCTTTGGACACTTCACTTACTGAATTATTTGAAGGTTGATAGACACTCAGTTTATTTAGTTATGGAATTTTTCTATTCATTGGAAAAAAACAGTTAACCAGAATAACTTCTACAGGATATCAGAGCTTTTACTTATTACACACACACACACACACACATACACATGCACAAGGACACATACACTCACACACAGGCTGTGCCATCCCATCATATATTTTCACTTACTTTTTTTTTTTTTCTGGCAACAGCTGAACATGCCCTGACAACCCACCTTCCATGATAAATATTTTCAAAACTAGGCAGGCGGAGTCCTCTGTTAACCACCATCTTATAATGTAATGGAGGGTACACACAGCTGCGGCAACACCATGCAATTACTTAATTTGTTTTTGACAGCTCCCATTTGCAGAGGAGAGGAAAGCACGAAGCACACATGGCCAGGGATCTTTGCTACGCCCGAATCCGTTTGTCCACTGTGAATATTCACACGCATGCTTGGAATGACACAAAGTACAAGGCGGGAACCACAGCCAACATCCTCCCTTTCCCAATGCAGCAACAGCTCCAGCTGTTTGCTGTCCATGGAAAGTTGCAGCAAAAGTTCACATCAGCATCTTTTTTTTTCCCATCTAAGGGAAGAAGTTTTGGATCAGCAAGCACTTTCCATGGTAGGTGTAGAGGGAGTTCAGAAGGTAGGCTTGCTCAACAGATGGAAGAATTCATTTTTTTAAAGATTTATTTATTTACTTGAAAGTCAGAGTTACACAGAGAGAGAGGAGAGGCAGAAAGAGCGAGAGAAGTGTTCCACGCGCTAGTCCACTCCCCAGTTGGCCACAACAGTCGGAGCTGTGCTGATCCGAAGCCAGGAGCCAGGAGCTTCTTCCGGGTCTCCCACATGGGTGCAGGGGCCTAAGGACTTGGGCCATCTTCCACTGCGTTTGCAGGCCACAGCAAGAGAGCTGGATTGGAAATGGAGCAGCCGGGACTCGAAGCAGTGACCATATGGGATGCCAGCACTGCAGGTGGCGGCTCTACCCACTATGCCACAGTGCCGGCCCTGGAGGAATTCATTTTAAGGAGCGCATGGAGCCCTATGTAGTCATCACATTTACCCAAGTGGAGTTTCCAAAGGCCCCTTCATCACGGCTGTGTGCTGGGTGGTGTGATAACTTCTCATGGCCTCCACCAGCCAACCGTGTAGGCTCATGGTGCTCCTCATTGGCCACCTCTCTGGTAACTTAAGTGTTGGCCCACGGATGCCAGAGGTTGAGCTGGCTCTGAGATGTCCCTGCATGGCCAAGGCACTCTGAGTCGTCTGAGACTGAGCATTTCATGAGGACTGGGCTTGAGGCGGAGTTGGGGCAAGATGCAGCCTGGGGGGGTGGTGTCAGGATCTCGTGACTGGCACTGGACTCCTTTCAGGCGCAGGAGAAGGGTTCTTCTCCACTGCTGGGAGTTGGGGTGAGGATTCTGAGAACACGTCCAGGGAGTTCTGGGAGGTAGGGGCACGGATTTGCCTAGCAGTTGAGCCCCCTTCATCACGGTTAAGATCCCTGCCAGGGACTGATGCTCACAACGGACTCTTGATTCTAGCGTCTCATTAATGCACACCCTGGGAGGCAGCAGTGATGGGGTGGCTCAAGTAACCAGGTTCCTGTCTCAAGTAGTTGGGTTCCTATCATCCATGTGAGAGACCTGGGTTGAGTCTGGTCCAGCTACTGCCTTTGCAGGCATTTGTGGATGAACCAGCAGATGGGAGCTCACTTTTTCTCTCTCTCTCGCTCTCACTCTCAGCAAAACAAAACAGGGAACACTAAGAAAAATGTGAGAATTCGCCGGTGCCGCAGCTCAACTGGCTAATCCTCTGCCTAGAGGCGCCAGCACACCGGGTTCTAGTCCCGGTCGGGGCGCCAGATTCTGTCCCGGTTGCTCCTCTTCCAGGCCAGCTCTCTGCTGTGGCCCGGGAGTGCAGTGGAGGATGGCCCAAGTCCTTGGGCCCTGCACCCCATGGGAGACCAGGAGAAGCACCTGGCTCCTGGCTTCGGATCAGTGCGGTGCGCCGGCTGCAGCGCGCCGGCCGCGGTGGCCATTGGAGGGTGAACCAACGGCAAAGGAAGACCTTTCTCTCTCTCTCTCTCTCTCTGTCCACTCTGTCTGTCAAAAAAAAAAAAAAAAAAAAAGTGAGAATTCAAGTTTTCTCAGAATTACCATTAATAGTCATAGCTATGCTTCTAGACCCAGCTATTGGGTCAGAAGGGATTAGAAAGTCTTTAAAAAGCGGGGGACAGCATTGGAGCACAGCAGATTGGGGCCGTTTATGTCTTATATAAAGTAGGGTGAGGACTGGTAGGTTGCATATCATTAGTCTGTTAGTATGTGTTGTTTAAGAGTGAGAGAATAAAAACAGGCAGAGCTCTCGTTTCTCTGGTGGAAGTCTTGCCAGACAGAGTTAAAGCTTTGCCTGTGCCTTCTCCATCCTTGGTGGCCTTGGGCCCTGCTGGTAATAGGCTCATCATGGGTAAGACCACATGCTATTTCCATAAGGAATCACATGTGGCCTGGTTAGCTCCATCCTGGAGAAAGTGCTGGGGAGAGATTTGGGAGGATTTGGTTTTCAAAGACGGACTTAGGAAACAAGAGGTTGGCTTGAGTCTGGGCTCTTGCTACGGCTGTCTTTGGTCAAGTCTCAGGCAGTTGCGGTGTCTTGGGTGGTCTGATCCTCAGGCAAAATGAGGATTTGGGAAGATGCGGGAGTGTCTCAGGTACCCAGAGTGGCCTACAGCCTGGTCATCTGCGAAGTCGGCTGCTAAGATGAATTTTTCTGCTCTCACCATCAGGCCTACCTGGGCAGGTGGCAGAATGCGAGCTCAGGGTTATGCTTCATCCTGTCTAAGGGCGAGGGAATATGTGTGGAGTGGACGGTGCCGGAGGTTGGAAGGGGAGGTTTCATCTTCACTTAATTGGGTACCTTTTTTAAAAAATAATTTTTAAGGGCCAGCACTGTGGCACAGTGGGTTAAAGCCCCAGCCTGCAGTGCAGGCATCTCATGTGGGCGCCAGTTTGAGTCCCTGCTGTGCCACTTCTGATCCAGCTCTCTGCTGTGGCCTGGGAAAGCAGTGGAAGATGGCCCAAGTCCTTGGGCCCCTGCACCGGCATGGGAGACCAGGAGGAAGCACCTGGCTCCTGGCTTCGGGTTGGTGCAGCGTGCCAGCCGTAGCAACCATTTGGTGGGTGAACCAAAGGAAGGAAGACCTTTCTTTCTGTCTCTCTCTCTCTCTCACTGTCTAACTCTGCTTGTCAAAAAAAAGTCTTTCTTTTTTTAAAGGAGTGTAAGATTTAGGAGCAAGGTTGTGGAACACGTAGGGAGAACCTGGACCATCTCGTAAGCATGACTGCTTTTCAAGCTTGTTTTTTAGAGGTCTTTCCAGGATCTGCCAGCCTCGCCCTCAGAGGGCGCCAGACCACCGCAAACAGGGAGAGCCGCCCGCAGCCAGCCTGACTCAGGAAGGTGGAGGAAGATGCCTGCAGGTGCCCTGCCTGCCCCCTTTCTCCATCCTGCACACTCCCCTAACCCTGCTGTCAAAGCGCCTGCTAACTGCTTCCCAGTGTTAAAATGAAAAAAAAAATATATATGTATAACTAGCGGATGCTGAGTATCAATTGCTTTTTCTTCTGTGCTGCGCTGCTTGCTCAGTGACTTGATGCGGGCTGTCCAGCGTAAGAAAAGGTGGGGCGGGGGGGATAATTGTACCTCCATGACAGGCTTCACAAACTCCAGGAAGACGGGGAGGCCCAGTTCTTAGAAAAGGAAACTTGGTAAATACTTCCTGAAATTACTGGTCTCCTACTTCCTTGTGTGACCACTTCCTTCTGAGACGCGTAGTCCCGGACTGCTGGGATGCACCAATAAAGTGCTCAAATTTAGGTAATTGACATATGAAGAATAAGGAACTAGTGTACGTGCGTAATGACGAATATACTTGTTTACTCAAGTGTATAAAAACGCTGAGAAGGAGAGAGGCGGGGCTTCTCACCCCCGCACTGCACTATGTTGTATGTGTGGTGGGAGCCCCAGCTCCTGGCAATAAAACAATAAATCCTCTTGCCCTGCATCTGTGACTGTCTTTTGTGAGTTAACTGGGAAAGGTCTCGGATCCCATAATTCAACACCAGGGAGGCAATTTCTTTCTTTCTTTCTTTTTTTTTAAATATTTATTTTATTTATTTGAAAGACAGAGTTACAGAGAGAGGTAGAGACAGAGAGAAGGTCTTCCATCTGCTGGTTCACTCCCCAGATGGCCACAACAGCCCAAGCTGTGCTGATCCGAAGTCAGGAGCCTGGAGCTTCTTCCGGGTCTCCCACGTGGGTGCAGGGCCCAAGGACTTGGGCCATCTTCTACTGCTTTCCAGGCCATAGCAGAGAGCTGGATCGGAAGAGGAGTAGCTGGGACTCGAACCGGCGCCCATATGGGATGCTGGCGCTTCAGGCCAGGGCATTAACCCGGCCCCCAGGGAGGCAATTTCTTTAGGGAACTCTGCCTCCTTGCTGTCTCCTTGACTTGTCAAAATCAAATCAAGGGTCCTCCTGAGCAACGCCTGCTTGTGGCTGGTTATGTGGTGGTGCCATGCGACGACCCACTGTGTCTGATGACACACCTAACAATGGCTTCCTGGGAACCAAGTGTTTAACACATAGGCCTTTGGGGGACACTCAGCCTTCAAACCACAGTGCTTGGTGCATCTCCATAGCCTAGAATATTCCCTGAGGATTTATCAGAAGGTGCTGGTAAGTTATAGATTATTATTATTTTTAAAGATTTATTTATTTATTTTAAAGCAGAGTAAGAGAGAGAGGGGGAGACACACACACACACACACACACACACTCAGAGAGCTTGCAGCTGGTGGTTCACTACCTGAATGCCTGCCACAGCTGGGGCTGGCCCAGCGCAAAGCTAGGAGCCAGGAACACACAGATTGGGTCTTTTATGTAGGAGCCAGGGATCCAGCCCCTTGAGTCATCCCTCGAGTGTATACTAGGAGGAAGCTGAGATTGGAAGTGGAGCTGGGATTTGAACCCAGGCAATACGACATGGGATGAAGGCATCCTAAACAAAGTTTTTTTTTTTTTTAAAGATTTATTTATTTATTTATTTTTACAGGCAGAGTGGACAGCGAGAGAGAGAGACAGAGAGAAAGGTCTTCTTTTTCTGTTAGTTCACCCCCCAATAGTCACTGCAGCCAGCGTGCTGCAGCCGGCGCACTGAGCTCATCTGAAGCAAGGAGCCAGGTGCTTCTCCTGGTCTCCCATGCGGGTGCAGGGCCCAAGCACTTGGGCCATCCTCCACTGCACTCCCGGGCCACAGCAGAGAGCTGGCCTGGAAGAGGAGCAACCGGGACAGAATCTGGTGCCCCGACCGGGACTAGAACCCGGTGTAACGGTGCTATAGGCGGAGGATTAGCCTATTGAGCCGCGGTGCCGGCTTAAGATTTATTTATTTGAAAGGCAGAGTTACAGCAAGGTAGAGGCAGAGAGAGGGAGAGAGAGAGAGAGCGCGAGTGAGTGAGAACAATCTCCTATTCACTGGTTTACTCCCCAGACTTCTGTATAACAGCTTGAGTTTAGCCACGCAAAGTCAGGATCTGGGAAGTCAATCCAGGTCTCCCCTGTGGGTGGCAGGGATCCAAGTCCTTGAGCCATTGCCTGCTGCCTCCCTGGGTCTGCATTAGCAGGAAGCTGGAATGAGCAGCACAGTGGATTCTAACCCATGCACTCCAATACGGGATGTGGATGTCCCAAGTCCAGTCCTAACCTCTATGCTGAACGCCCACCTCCACATCAGAAAACGTAAACCCTGGCTGGCTACTTCTTAGTTCTTCTTTTCTACACAGTGTGGTTAAAGGTTGGATGATTCATGAATATCTGTAAGGGGTTTTTATAAAATTGGTAACTGCTAGTGAAATTAGCTAAAATTAATTTATTATAATATTTCTGGAAATATTTGATATTCAATATTGATATTGAAATATATGAAATCGAAATGTGAAATTGTGTGATTTGATGAGTGCATGCCGTATGTATGTGTTGAAATATTGCACTATATCACCTCAAAATATTCAGATATTTTGATATACAGTAATAAAAAATTTAAGACAAGAAAGCAAAAAACACTTCTGAAAGAAGAATTTAAAGTACAAAAAAATGGGCCAAATTGCCAGAATAAAGATAATAGTAAGATAATAAAACCATTTATCTCTCTAGGACTCAATGGCCGTTAAAACTTGGAATAATTTATTAACTCGCCTTAACCCCTCCCCTTCCCTTTCATGCTGTTTATTTTCCTTTCTAATTGTTGTTTGTTATTTGTGAAAGTAAAATTTACGATCTTCATAACCAAAGAAACAGTATAAAGATGTATCAATAAAATTTAATGGTGCCCCTCACTCAAGTCTGTCATAAATAAACGCTAACAGCCTAGAATAAATATTTCCAATGTGTTCTCTCCACCCCCCCCTCCCACCCCAACACACCACCACATGGACTCATCACCTCCAAGGAGCTTAGCTCTGGTTACTGTGTTTACAGAAAGAGACTTGTAATACACAAATTGTTCTATTATACAGTTTTCGACGTCCCTCTTGGGGGATAGTTGTATATGCAAACCGATTGGAAGAACGAAGTTGTGGGTCAGCACCAAAGCACAGTAGAAGGCCCCTTGACTGTCCCTTCCCCCGTGGACACACCCAGGGAAATCCTACACTCAAATCTGTCCTGTCCAAGAGACAGTTGCATCCGGCCGAAAGACTCCAACACACTGGAGCACCGGGAAAATCTCCACAGCGTCAGAACCGTGGGAAAAGGACACGTTCTTTTTTTTTTTTTTTTAAGGTTTATTTATTTATTTGAAAGTCAGAGTTACACAGAAAGAGAAGAGGCAGAGAGAGAGAGAGAGAGAGAGAGAGAGGGAGGGAGAGGGGTCTTCCATCCACTGGTTCACTCCCCAGTTGGCCTCAATGGCCAGAGCTGTGCCAATCCCAAGCCAGGAGCCAGGAGCTTCTTCTGGGTCTCCCATGCAGGTGCAGGGGCCTAAGCACTTGGGCCATCTTCTGCTGCTTTCCCAGGCCACAGCAGAGAGCTGGATCAGAAAAGGAGCAGCCAGGACTAGAACTGGCGCCCATATGGGATGCTGGCACTGCAGGCGAGAACTTTACCTACTATACCAAGACGCCAGCCCCAGGACACATTCTTACACCAACCCTGTCCTGAACCCAGTGCCATCAAAGGTTGCTTGGCAGCAACATGAGAACAGGGGAAATATGAAAATCACTGGTAATAATGAACACGTCGTCAAACTCAGGACTCTTTAATAAATTATGGTGGGGTGTCAAAATCAATTGTATCTCTAGCACAAAGCTTAAAAAACAGAACCCATCAAAACAACCTCAATTGCGAGACTTTGTTAAGGTATACAAACTGTAGATGATGGACAACGTGTCAGCAAAACAAAACTGGAGGGCATTAAAAGTACAGTCTTTGTGCAAGTGATCAAAACTGAAGTCACTGTTAGCTTTGCATGGACTGTGTCTGGGGCATGTGGCTGGTCTAGTGGTTGAGGCGCTGCTGGGAGGCGCCCAGCCCATCTGGGTGAGCTCTGTTCCAGTGCTGGCCGTGCCTGCCCTGGGTCCCAGCCTCCTGCTAAGGCTCAGCCTGGGAGACAGCGGTGACAGCTCACATAGTTAGGTCGCTGCCACCCACATGGGAAGCCTGGATTGAGTTTCTGGCTCCTGGCTTGGGCCTTGTGCGGCCCCAGCTGTTACAAGCATTTGGGGAGTGACCTAGCAGATGGGGGATCTTTCTCTGTTTGCCTGTTTCTCTGCCTTTCGAATAAAAAATAATAAAAGTAGCTTGTTATTAATATAAAATGGTTTATGTTAGCTTCGTGGCAACCACAAAGCAAAAACTTTTTGTAGATACATAAAAGATAAAACAGTAATAGGATTTAGAACATAGAACCACATAGAGTCATCAAGCTGCGAAGGAAGATAACAATAGAAGAGAGGAACAAAGAATCTAAAAATTAACCAGAAAATAATGAACAGAATGGCAGCAGTTAAGTCTTTACCTATCAATAATTACTTTGAATGTAAATAGATTAAATTCTCCAATCAGAATGAATGAATGAATACAGTGGCTGAATGAAATTTTAAAAAACCCATCAATATGCTACCTACAAGAAATTCTTTTTTTTTTTATTTGAAAAGATTTATTTATTTATTTGAAAGTCAGAGTTACACAGAGAGAGGAGAAGCAGAGAGAGAGAGAGAGAGAGAGAGAGAGAGAGAGGTCTTCTGTCCGATGGTTCACTCCCCAGATGGCTGCAACAGCCGGAGCTGCGCAGATCAGAAGCCAGGAGCCAGAGCTTCTTCCAGGTCTCCCATGTAGGTGCAGGGGCCCAAGGACTTGGGCCATCTTCTGCTGCTTTCCCAGGCCATAGCAGAGAGAGCTGGACTGGAAGAGGAACAGCTGGGGCTAGAACCGGTGTCCATATGGGATGCCGGCACTGCAGGCCAGGGCTTTACCCCGCTGCGCCACAGCGCTGGCCCCATGGAGTTGTTTTAAATGGCTGCTCTACAGAAAAAACTCTGCTTCCAGTCTTCCTGATTTGCAGTAGAGCTTTGGTTCCAAGGGCTGCTGCCGCTCTGCAATCCATTCCATTTCCACAATAAGACGTCTTGTTTCCCCCAGATTTTTCAAGACCTGAGAATTAAATTTCTAGAAATGCCAAACCGCCCGCGTTTCATCTTGCCTGACCCGTCCTGCGGGCTGGCTTCCCACTGCAAGATCAGCATGAGGTTGCCTTTTTTTTTCCTTGAGAAATAAGAGAGCAATGCGATTCTTTGAGAGATACTCACCGGGAGTTCTCAGTAATCTGATAAAATTCTATCCATCCACACCCATAAAACAAATCTCAAGCTAAACTTTTAGCTTTTTTTTTTTTTTTTTTTTTTTTTTTTTTTTTTTTTTTTGAGGGGAGAACAGGATGTGCTTAAACAAATGCGTGCAGTTTTGGGAACAGATCTTCCCCTGGGTGAGGCGGATGAGCTACATTCCTGCGCCCCGCAGCCTGCAAGGGAAAAGTTCACAGATGCAAAGCAATGCTCTTCTCAAGGTGTCTGTGCAGAGAAAGGAATAATTACGTCTGTGCGATTCCAACCTGGGCACGATCCAGGTTCCCCAGGTAGCTGTGAGAACAGAGCCTGCCATTGTGTCTCAAGTTTACCTGGAATTCTCTAAGGACACCTTCTTCCCTGGTCACTGTGAAGGTGAGAAAGCAGGAACCACACACACACACACACACACACGCGCGCACGCACACACACAGCATCCTTTCTGGTCTTCCAGCCAAAGAGGTCAGGAGAGGAACAATGGCTGTGTGCATTTCATTGCAAGGGGGCAGCATGGGAATTGCCGCATGATTTTCAAATAGTTTCTTAAAAAATCAGAAAGTTTGGCAGGAAGAAGGAGGCTTGGCTATTCTTTTGCATGTGCATGGGGAAGTGGTGGGAGCTACAGCATAGCATTTTTCTTTTATTTGTGTAACTGATTTTCAGTGTAACTTGGATTTCTGAAGTCACATTAAGATGGAAATAAGTTCTAACACTGTCTTGCTAACTTGGTTTCTGCTAACGCTGCAAACTCTAGATCCCATCTTCTTCCCACGCAGCATTGGTAGTTGGCAAGAGATCACTTTTGCTGTGTTTCCTGGGTACCATGTGGTGCCTGCCGTTTTTAGCTTTTCAGGTGTGGCTCATGTGGAATGAAAATGGAGTCTGTTTTGCTAACTTCAGAGGGAGGAAATTGTCCCTAACAGCCCTAACACCTGCTATTGAGGCTCTGGGGTCTGTCACAGGTACAGTGTCTGATGTGCTCGTCCATCACACACACGACTGCAGTGCACTGGCGCTGTGGCACAGCAAGCTAAGCTGCTTCCTGCAAGACTGGCATCTCATATGGACACCTGTTCGAGTCCCGGCTGCTCTACTTCGGATCCAGCTCCCTTCTAATGTGCCTGGGAAAGCAGCAGAAGGTGGCCCAAGTGCTTGGGCCCCTGCATCCCAAGCAGGGGGAGCCCTGGATGGAGTTCCAGGCTCCCAACTTCAGCCTGGCCCAACTCTAGCCATTGTGGCCATTTGGGGAGTGAACCAGCAAATGAAAGATCTGTCTCTCTCTGTCTCTCCCTCTCTGTGCAGCTCTGCCTTTCAAATTAAATAAAATAAATCTAAAAAAAAGACACCACTGCCCACAGAAGGGTCGTTGCCTTGGCAAAGCTCCCATGAAGCCTGCTGCTCTCGTTACTGGTGCTCACGTCTGCCAAGGGCGTGGTGAGAGAGCCTTCACTCCAGTGTGGCTCCATTTGTACTCTCATGGTCCATGGAGAGATTTGTGTGTCCTTTTTCAAGACTGCTAATACTCTAACAAGATGAAAAGATTATGGGATGAAGCTAACAGAAATCTTTTTTTTTTTTTTGGTCATTTACTGAGATCTCCAATAGCTAAAACAAAGAAAGTGTTAATTTGGTTATATTCAGAGCATATAGAGAACCTATTGTAAAAATAAGCATTTTCAAGGAACACATAGCTTGTGAATTTGCTGCAGGTGCATGGTGCAGAATGAGGAAATCCCTGCATGTAATTGTTTTACAAGTGGTGGCCATTCGCGACATTATATCATTCAGAACATCTTGTAGTATTTAAAAGGCAAACGTGGGGCTGACGTTGAGGTGTTAAGCTTCCGCCCCTGACATTGGCATCCCACAGTGGAGTGTCGGTTCAAGACCCGCCTGCACTGCTTCTGATCCAACTCCCTGCTGATGCACATGGGAAAGCAGCAGATGATGGCCCAGGTGCTTGGGCCCCTGCACCCACCTGGAAGTCCAGGATGGAGTTCCAGGCTCATGGCTTTGACCTGGCCCAGCCTGGGCCATTGCTGCCCAGTGGAGAAGTGAAACCAGCAAATGGGAGATCTCTCTTTCTGTCTCTCCTCTCTTTCTCCCTCTCTCTGTCTCTCGTTCTGCCTTTCAAAGAATAAACAAATCCTAAAAGAAAAAGGAAAGGGGACAGGGCTATAGCGTAGTGGGTAAAGCGGCTGCCTGCAGTGCTGGCATCCCATATGGGCACAGGTTCAAGTCTGTTTCTCTTCCAATCCAGCTCCCTGCTAATGTGCCTGGAAGGACAACAGAAAATGGCCCAAGTACTTGGGTCCCTGCCACCTATGTGGGAGATCCAGATAGAGTTCCTGGCTCCTGGCCCAGCCATTGTGGCCATTTGGGGGAGTGAAACAATAGATGGAATATGTATTTTTAAATATTTGTTTATTTGACAGGCAGAGTTACAGACAGAGAAAGGGGAGACAGAGAGAAAGGTCTTCTTCCATCCTCTAGTTCACTGACTCCCCAAATGGCTGCAATAGCCAGAGCTGGGCCGATCCAAAGCCAGCAGCCAGGAGCTTCTTCCCAGTCTCCCACATGGGTGCAGGGACCCAAGGACTTGGGCCACTTTCTACTGCTTTCCCAGGCCATAGCAGAGAGCTGGATGGGAAATGGAGCAGCCAGGACTTGAACCGGTGTCCATAGGGGATGCTGGTGCCATAGGCAGAGGATTAACCTACTACACCACAACACCTGACCCTACAGCAGGAGGAATATTGCTCTCTCTGTCTCTCCCTCTCTTTATGTCACTCTGCCTTTCAAATAAATAAATAAATAAATAAATCCTCAAAAAAGTAGTTCCACAAGGTTTCAGATACACTAGGTTGTACAAGTGAGCTACTTTAACATGGTAAAAATATCTTGGGCACTTGGAGTTGCTTAGAAGTTCTTTCCTTCTAGTTCTTACACTATATCACAGCCCTAAGACTTAAAAATCACACGTAATCTATTATAATTCATGCTCTGGTTCAATAGAGAGTTGTAATTTTCCAAAAGCCACTCACCCCAAGAATTCAGTAAAAGGGTTCCCTTTTACTGCCAAAACATTTGTTTGCACTAATTCAACAGAAGGGCTAGTGAAGTTGGCTATGGCTTGCCTGTGGTTTGCCTCCTGGGAAACTCAGGCTGAAGTTCAATGTCCATTGTGAGGTAGGAGGAGGGTGGAAACTGAATCTGACCCTGGTGTTTAGGGGTGAGGCCTCTGGGAGGTGGTCAGGGATGAGATGGGGTGGAGGCCATGACTGAATGCTGGTGGCTGTGTAGGGAGAGGGAGGGGGACCGGAAGAGACGCACTGGATACTCCCCGTCTCTGACCACAGGACGTCCTTTGGCCTTGGACCAGAACTGAGTTCTAATGGATGTCTTTGCTTTGTGACTTGCCCAGTCCCTGCTGTTTTCAATGGGTTAGGACAATCCAAGGTGAGACATTCTAGGTGTGGGGCTTACTGAGGTCAGCACAGAATGTGGGGGCAGGGATTGGCTTTCCTGCTTAAGAGCTGCATCACTTAAACATTCTGAACCTCAGTGTTCCTTGTCTGTGAAATGGGGCCAAGCAAGCTTAGTGGAACGCTCATGCAGTGCTCGTGTGATTATCCATTTCTCGTCTGGAAGTGGTGGGAATGGTCACGAATGCGGTTGTTTGTGGAGTCTGGTGCAGGTGGTAGCCCTCACACTCTCTGTTCTCAGTGGTCGCCGGCTGTTGTCTCCCACCAGACTGTGAACAGAAGGGAAGATAGGACCTTGGCGTTTGGTATACCTAAATAAACAAGTAAATGAACGCGGCTCCCCTAAGTTCAGTAGCACTGACCATTTTTTCTTTTTCTTTTGGAAATAATCTGGAAACATCTAAATGCCACACATTTTCTTCTTTTTTTTTGACGGGCAGAGTGGACAGTGAGAGAGACAGAGAGAAAGGTCTTCCTTTTGCCGTTGGTTCACCCTCCAATGGCTGTTGTGGCCAGCGTGGCACTGATCTGAAGCCAGGAGCCAGGTGCTTCTCCTGGTCTCCCATGGGGTGCAGGGCCCAAGCACTTGGGCCATCCTCCACTGCACTCCCTGGCCATAGCAGAGAGCAGGCCTGGAAGAGGGGCAACCGGGACAGAATCCGGCGCCCCGACCGGGACTAGAACCCGGTGTGCTGGTGTCGCAAGGCGGAGGATTAGCCTATTGAGCCGCGGTGCCAGCCACACTTTTTCAAAAACTGGTTTCCTCCTTTCTTGAATGAGCAAGAAGTGCGTTATGTGCAGCCATTAAGCTGGAGGGAAACTTTGGAAAAGCAGCAAGTGAGATACGTTCTGTTGCATGTCAAACCAGCGCCAGGTGAGCGTGTATCAAGGACTTGTGTTACGTGGGACAACTCCTGTGCTCTCCTTTCTCTTGTGATTTTTCTTAGAAAGCATTCTCCCAATTCGTCCCACGAGTAACTTGGGTTTAGTGGACTGAGGGTGCTAGCTCCCCCACCCCCACCCCCACCCCCAATAGTGAATGGCTTTGTGGAATAAAATTCCAGAGTCTTGTATTAAATTTACAATATGAGATTGTTGAGGGTGATTTTTTTTCCTTTCTAGCCTAAATTGGAACCTTATGGACATTTACCCTAGAAACATATGCCCATGTGATTTCTATGTAGGAAATATCTCTTCTTATTATTAACAGAATCACTATTGTGTTCCAGTCTTTGTTCTCTGGGGAAAAATCCCCATAAATCAGTTCCTGGCACTCAGAGACCCCAGTGCTCAGCTGTCTGAGGCTTAACAGCAGATTCATCAGAAAACCCAATTCCAAAAAAAAAAAAAAAAAAAAAAGGAGAGAGGTTATGACAAGGAGAACAATGTTTCCCATCTCGCCCTTACAGTGGGGGAGGGGACCGGAAGGAAAGGGGAGGATTTAGAATCTGGTTTCTCTATGTCTGAAAAAAAAAAAAAAAAGACATTTTGGATTAATTACTGGCTTCAAATAAGAATCAGAGAGAGATGCCCTGCCTGGAGGGAGTTACTCACACAGTCACGAGCATTTGGTCCTCGTCCTAGGCCATGGACCAAACAGAAATTTAGACAGAGCTCAAAAATAAACAAACAAAGCCAAAGCCCAAACGGCGGGCCGGGCGTGACTTAAAAACCGAGAACGGGACACAGCACCCATCACGCTCACACTGTTCTCTTTAGGTTCATTTGCTTTCTTCAGAGCCTCTCACTGGAACAATGCCGGAAAGTTCTAGAAGGCTTAGTGAAGCTAC
Source organism: Oryctolagus cuniculus (assembly GCF_051225735.1). Lineage (NCBI taxonomy): Eukaryota > Metazoa > Chordata > Mammalia > Lagomorpha > Leporidae > Oryctolagus > Oryctolagus cuniculus. The sequence goes on along the minus strand of NC_142867.1, from coordinate 144,206,619 downwards.
ATAATTATCTAGCTATATACTTTCATTTTTCCTTGAGATAGAACATATTTTTAGCAATATAGTTTACAAGGAGAATTTAGGTCTTCAGTATCTTGCTTTGATCACCTACAACTTGGAGATCGTAAAGACGTTTCTGGCTCCCAAGGACCATTCTCTCAAAGACCTGCTCCCCAGATGTGACAGGTTTCTCTCACATGTTTTAAAAAAAAGTCTCCATTTTTTTTAAGGGCTCTCTTAATAGAATGCAGTTTGTTATTTGTGATATGCTAGGTCTGTAAAAGACGGCTTTTGTTAGGAGAGACAAAATGTTATCTGGGCATATATATATACACACACACACACATATATATATAAAAATATATATAAAGTCTAGTTTCATTGTCTTTGAAAGGTAGAGAGAGAGAGAGAGAGAGACAGAGACAGAGAGAAAGAGAACTCCCTTCCATCTGCTAGTTCACTCCTCGGAAACCTACAGTAGGCAGGGCAGGGCCAGGCTGAACTCAGGAACCAGGAACTCAGTGCAGGTCTCCCATGAGGGTAGCAGGGACCCAACTACTTGAGCCACCTCTTGTTGCCTCCCAGGGTGTGCACTAGCAGGAAGCTGGATTAGAAGACTTGACCCAGGCACTCCAACATGGGGTTGTGGGTGTCCCCGGAGGTGACTTACCTGCTCTGCATCCAAAGCACACCCCTCATCTTTCTTTTCTTCTTCTGTGCAATCCTGGGTAAGTGGGGAAGCTGTGCTAGAGTGGAGAACCACTGTGGCGTAGCAGGTAAAGGCGCCGCCTGCAGTGCCGGCATCCCATAAGGGTGCTGGTTCGAGTCCTGGCTGCTCCACTTCTAATCCAGCTCTCTGCTATGGCCTGGGAAAGCAGTAAAAGATGGCCCAAGCCCTTGGGCCCCTGCACCCACCTGGGAGACCTGGAAGAAGCTCCTGGCTTCTGGCTTCGGATCAGTGCAGCTCCAGCCATTGAAGCCTATTGGGGAGTGAACAGGTGGTGAAAGACCTTTCTCTCTCTCTCTCTCTCTCACACACATACACACACACACACATTCTCTCCCCCCCCCCCCCCCGCCCCCGGCCCGTGTAACTCTGACTTTCAAATAAAAACCAGGTTACTGTGCTGTGCTCCTCAGCAGCCCTCAGTGTGTTGATCGAGTCAGCTATGCATGCACACATCAAGGATTTCTTTTGAATGAAGCTCACCGTAGCTTGAGCCAGGCTATGAACTGGATGGTGCTGGCATTTTTTCCCCCCTCTTCTCTCCCTAGGAAGAATTGCCCTTTCTAAGCAGGGTGGGGAAGGTCATTTTTGAAACAGAGAAACACTTTCAATTCGAGGAGAATCAGATGGCCTGGGAAGCCATGGAGTCTCCTGCCTTAAGTCCCCGGTAAAAGGGGAACTGAGGGCCTCAGCCCCACTGGGGTACAGAGGACCTTTCACATCCCTACTGCTTCTTCCCTCCTTGTTCTCTGAATGTGCTTTCGCGGACGTGAATTCAAAGTCATCCCCATGGTTCTTGGCCTTGAACCTTTTCCTTAGGCCTCCCAGTGCCTACAGGGGAAAGATGGTGTAGGTCCTGGAACCTGTGACAAAGCCTTGGGCAGCATCTCGAGTTCAACCCATGATAATACAAAGACAAACAAACAAACAAAATCACCAGCAGAAAAACAAAAAACAAAAACAAAACCAAAAAGCAACACAGAACCACTCCCCCCATAAAACCAACCAACCAACCAACCAACCAAAAAAAGGGATTTGAAATCAGAAGATTTGGGCCCTAGGTGTTGGCCCTGTATTTGCTAATTGGTTCTGTGCCAGTTTCTGAACCTTTCTGAATCTCAGTTGTGCCTTTTTTTATAATTAATTAATTTGTTTGAGAGGCAGAGTAATAGACAGAGGGAGATTCAGAGAGGTCTTCCATCTGCTGGGTCACTCCCCAGATGGCTACAACAGCTGGAGCTGTGCCGATCTGAAGCCAGGAGCCAGGAGCTTTTTCCAGATCTCCCACACAGGTGCAGGGGCCCAAGGACTTGGGCCATCTTCTACTGCTTTCCCAGGCCACAGCAGAGAGCTGGATCGAAAGTGGAGCAGCTGGGACTAGAACTGGTGCCCACATGAGACGCCAGCACTGCAGGCTGTGGCTTAGCCCACTACGCCACAGTGCTGGCCCTTGGTTGTGTCCTTTGTGAAACAGAGATAGTACTTGTCTTGCCTATTGTGAGGGTTGAATGAGAGTGACAGGTGGAACCCTGTGAAGTTGCCAGTATTCACCTGCTTTGGGCCTTTACAAGTAACTGGTTCAGACAGGCAAACTCATATAGAGAGTGCTTTGTAGTCTATAAACAGGGATGTGAACTTTGTGTAAAATAAAGCACAATGGTATAAAATGAATCGAGCAGGTAAGGTTTTCCACTCATGAGGTCAGGGAGAAATGGAACTTCTATAGCACCGAGAGCAGAAACGTGCAGGACAAGGAAGATAATGTTTGGTGAGGAAATGCATTTTTATTCTTTGGACAAAGCTTGGCTTAAAGTGAATATGGAATAGTGATTAGATATATTCATTGAATGAATGCATATATATATATATACATGAAATATTCATATTCCATATTAATAGGTCAGAAGGCGCTTGCTGTTAGTACACTTTTGTGTACGAATACAAAGAACAACCTAGTTTTTATTCAAATACCTCCCTCAGGGACCAGTGTTGAGGCACAGCAGGCTAAGCTGCCGCCTGCAGTGCTGGCGTCCCATATGGGTACCAGTTCAAGTTGTGGCCTCTCCTCTCCCAATCCCGCTCCCTGCTAATGCGCTTTGGAGGGTTGAGAAAGATGGCCTGAGTACCTGGGGACTCTGCCACCCACATGGGAGACCTGGATGGAGTTCCAAGCTGGCCTGGCCCAGGCTTGACCAGTCTTGGCCATTGTGGCCATTTGGGGAGTGAACCAGTGGATGGAAGTGAGTTCTCTCTCTCTCTCTCTCCCTCTCTCTCTCTCTCCTTCTTTCTCTGTAACTCTGTCTTTTAAATATATAAATAAATCATTCTTAAAAAAACAAAACCCATGGCTGGTGCCATGGCTCACTAGGCTAATCCTCTGCCTGCGGAGCCGGCACACCGGGTTCTAGTCCCAGTCGGGGCACTGGATTCTGTCCCCGTTGCTCCTCTTCCAGTCCAGCTCTCTGCTGTGGCCCGGGAGTGCAGTGGAGGATGGCCCAAGTGCTTGGGCCCTGCACCCCATGGGAGACCAGGAGGAAGCACCTGGCTCCTGGCCTTGGGTCAGTGCAGCGTGCCAGCCATAGCAGCCATTTGGTGGGTGAACCAATGGAAAAGGAAGACCTTTCTCTCTGTCTCTCTCACTGTTTAACTCTGCCTGACAAAAACAAAAACAAAAACAAAAAACAAAACCCAAACAAATCCCTCAAAGTCCTTCAATTTTTAATTCTGAGAAGATAACCATAATTCCCTCCCTTCCTTTCTCAGAACCTCCCTCAATCCCCCTCTTTCTTTCCTTTTTTTTTTTTCTCTTCACTTTGCAAAAATATGATTTCCATCCAGGAGTGGATGTTTTGAAGAAGTTAGTGCAACAGGATACTACAATGGAAATTCTATCCACAACACCCCTCAGTTGTTTATATTACATAGAGGAGGCTTTAGCCAGGATCTTTGTCTCTCTACTCCTGCTGTTTCCTAATATATTATATATGAGGGGCCGACTTTGTGACACAGTGGGTTAATCTTCTGCTTGCAGTGCCAGCATCCCATATGGGTGCCAGTTGGAGCCCTGGCTGCTCTACTTCCAATCCAGCTCTCTGCTATGGCCTGGGAAAGCAGTAGAAGATGGCCCAAGTGCTTGGGCTCCTGCACCTGTGTGGGAGACCTGGAAGAAGCCCGTGGCTCCTGGCTTCAGATCCGCCCAACTCTGGCCATTGCGGCCATCTAGGGAGTGAACCATTGGATGGAAGACCTTTCTGTCTCTCCTTCTCACTGTCTGTAACTCAACTGTCAAATAAATAAATAAAAATCTTTAAAATATATATATTATACAATCCTATGTAAATGGAAAAATATACATAATTTCAAAGTGAAGATGGAAACCAGATTGATGACTTTTAACGGATATATGGGCAAAATGCAATTTTGTCACTTTTTTATCCTGCCTACCCATGCCAAGGTCACACCACATTTGGGCTTTGGAGAGTAGACAAGGTTTGAAGCTGTTTGTCAATATGCCGTGAGCTCCTCTGACCCCAGGGGAGAGCCGTGGGTGGTTACCTCTTACCTAAAGTCTGGAGAAATGGCCTTGAATGGATCAATGTGGAGAGCCTGGTCTGTGGCCCCTGTGGGTGGGTGGATGGAGAGAGCTGGCACTGGACTCACACTTGGAGATGGCCCTGCTGCTCGATGCTGGATCACAGGGGAGCACCCCTCTTCCGGGGATCCCTCAGCCCACACTCCAGAGTGCGAGGGAGCAAAGGTCACATGAGTGTTTCCCGTGCACTGAGTGTGGGCTGCCCAGGAGGTACAGCCAGGGCCCAGGAGTCTTCATCCCTACTTGGAGTCCCACAGGCTGCTTGGAGGGGCAGACGTCCTTGGATGTCTGTTTTCTGTGGGCAAGGCTCGGGCACCAGTTGGAGGAGAAGAGACTCATCCACTCGGGTCAAAGGAACTGCAAGTAAGCAGTCCCGAGCAAGACGAGGCAGGATGTGGGCAAAACCCACAAAACCATTCAAAGGGGGGAGGAGCTTGCTTCCAGCAACCGGCAAGTTCGGAGGCCAGCGTGGTGCGATCCCGGGATGGTAGCCCTTCTCCTCCCTTACGTCAGCCCTGCAGTGGTCAGGGGGTGAAGAGGAGGAGCGTGCTGGTGTGTGTGTGGGGGACCGTGCCTGCCACCCGTCCTCCAGCTGCGTTGTCTCTCTGCAGTGCGCAAGATATGGGGGTGGTGAAGCATTGCCTTTTATCCATCACATGAGCCTGGATGTTTCATATTTTTTATTTTTATTTATTTTTTTATTTTATTTTTTTTGACAGGCAGAGTGGACAGTGAGAGAGAGAGACAGAGAGAAAGGTCTTCCTTTGCCATTGGTTCACCCTCCAATGGCTGCTGCGGCCGGCGCACTGCACTGATCTGAAGCCAGGAGTCAGGTGCTTCTCCTGGTCTCCCATGTGGGTACAGGGCTCAAGCACTTGGGCCATTCTCCACTGCACTCCCTGGCCACAGCAGAGAGCTGGCCTGGAGAGGGGCAACCGGGACAGAATCCGGTGCCCCGATCAGGACTAGAACCTGGTGTGCCGGTGCCGCAAGGCGGAGGATTAGCCTAGTGAGCCGCGGCACCGGCCCTAGCCTGGATGTTTTAAACCTGAAACCCAGACTGCACTGCAGTGACTTGGAAGGCATGCCGTTTGTGTTATGTAAAAGGGAGCAGAAAAAAATAAAGGGGCTGACCACGTGGTCATTTGGGGCAATGGGAAGAATTTGCCCCGAACGGCAGAGTTTACAGGGGCAGTAGGGAGG